>NW_027412606.1:20388860-20988860 GCF_025532065.1 Leptinotarsa decemlineata
CCTTGAACATGGAATTCAACTTTGAGATTAGGGAACTAGATTGCATACATGGTAAAGTCAGAGTTTGATATTGTCCTTCATGTGTACTCTGTACCTGATTGTACAGAATAAACACACGTGTGAATACCACGAAGATCCATCAACTGATGAGCGATCCTTCTTCACCAGTTTGGACGGTACCCATCGTGACAGAGAGCGTACACGTCTGCACTCCGTGAAGTTTTAACGACCACTGTTTGCTTGTATCGCCTTCTGTCAACACATCGAGTTGGAATTGGTGGTGGTGGTGGTGGGGAGCGCCTGTGTTCGACGCATCGAGTTGGCTTCGACCACGATCTACGTTACACCCTTGACGTACGTCACAAGGTAATAAGGATAAGGCGACTTTGAGGTAGTGTTTTGGGTTTGACTTTGAATGACTTTCATTCACACTTCATATTTTCACAGCTATTTCGAACAATGTTCAAAGTCGCATAACCTTGGGGGTTGACCTTGTGATTTTAGTCTGTCTCGGGTCACATTAACATCGAAATGACCTCTACATATGTCACATGATCATGTGCTTGTCTATGTACAAACATACGTCTGCATACTTCAAAGATCCTCCAAGTAATGAATGTTCCATCGGTGGTGACACGCAGGCAGCCGAGAACTGTGTTACTCCCACACCACTATGACGTATTAATTGCTTTTTTTTGTTGTTTAGTAACATCAAGGCGATGTGACCTTGAAGTGTCTGGTGCATGAATCATTCAAAATTTTTTCATATGAAATTTTGTGTGTGTGTGTGTTTGTGACATAATGACGTGATTACATTTGGTTGGTTTGTGTGTGTGTGTGAATGCACGGTATAGGGTTTCATCAAGTGCTTGTCCATGTACAAACATACGTCTGCATACTTCAAAGATCCACCAAGTAGTGAATGTTCCATCGGTGTGAGCCCACCAAGTTAGTACGTCTACATACTACACTTTCAACATTGAAATGATCTCTACATACGTCACACGATGTCGACAAGGTGACTTTGAAGAAATATTTACATGCGAACAAGGCGACATTGAAGTAATGTTTTGGATTTGACATACATGGTAGAGTTAGAATTTGACATTATCGACTGACTAGTGCTCCTTCCTAATCAGTTTGGATGGCACCTATCATGAGAGAGAGTGCACACGTCTACACTCTCTGAAGTTCCAACGACCACTGCTTGGCTCTTATCACCAGGTTTGTTCTGGTTCTGCGAAATTCAGGTTCTAGGACGTCAGGATCATGCGCAGTTGATATAGAGCGTTCTGGTTTATTGAGGATAATTTCAGACTGATGAATCCTCTGTTCTGGTTTTGACTGCGAAATGATCCTAAACTGTTTTGAACCGTCCCGAATCATTCTTGCTCTCGAGGCTGAACTGTTCCCGTTGCTCATGCGTTGCTCATGCGCATTCATGTGGAAATTTGTTTGGGCTATTTGCTAAGATGTTTTTTTATATATTTGTTTTGAAAAATCGATGATTGAGGGTAGATAACATTTGAGCTGACTATAGGGATACGCTACATAACAAAATGGACATGATTAATAAATAGTATTTTCTCGTCTTCATTTCTTCATATATACGATAGGTGGCACAGTGATCTCCTCAAAAGCGTTCTAATTTAAACAAGTGTCCGAGACTATTTCGGACTGTTTGAGATTTTTTGTTTGTACGCACCATGTCTTGCGCAGTCTTGGGATGTTAGAACCTACCATCTGTCAACACATCGAGTTGTGATGGTGAGGAGGTCGCAAGACGACACTTTCAATTCTGAAATGACATCAACATACGTCACACGATGTCGACAAAGTGACTTTTGAAGAAGTCTTTATATGCGGACAAGGCGACTTTGAAGTAGTGTTTTGGGTTTGACTTTCACGGTGAAGTTATGATTTGACATTATCGTTCATATGTACTCTGTACCAGTTTGTACAGAATGAACACACGTCTGCATAACGAGTTGTGATCGTAAACGCCATCATTCAGTATGTGAGAGCGCATCGAGATGAATTCGTCTTGAGTATATTTCTTACAAAATTTTGTTTACATTGTCATAAAACGTATGTGAAACTGCTGATTACACAGAAATTGCTACTTCGAAATTCCGAAAGTGAAACAGTGTTGAATAGACAATTGAATCAATTCGATATTCCAAAAGTAATACAGTGTTGAATAGACAACTGAATCAAATTTTAAAAAACCCCCTTTTCAATTGGAAAAAAGTTGGTAACGCCCTCTCTCTTTTAAAGATCCACAAAGTGATGAATGTTCCATTGGTGTGAGCCCACCAAGTTAGTGGTGTGACGTTACAGCAGCAACTGTTTAACGATAGGAGAACGTGATGTTTACTCCACGGCGTGTGGCTGAGTAATGCGTATTCATCGGTGGGTCCTCAACTCTCTCGATACGGAGATGACTGACGTAACGCATCGCTCATCCCTCGCTGTCAATGGTGACGCACAGGCGGCGAGAACTATGTTAGTGCATCTGTCCTCTAAACGATAGCGTAACGACTTCTGTTAACGCGTCCACAGCTGAGAGCTAGGCTTAGCTGTGACGTCAGGCACGCCAGGTAGGTATGTTTATGCTTTATTACATATAAATGGTCCTCCAAGAGTATTTCAATACATTCTCAACATATAAGGGGACAAGCATTAGCTGGAAATATAGTTGCGCCATCTATGAACTGAGGTTGAAGACCGTGATCGCCAAAGCGTGTAAAAGCATGGTGTTCACTTTCGTACGGTTGTGAAGGTCTTGAAGTAATTTGGAAGTAATATGCTTCTTTATTTGAACAAAATAACTGAATAAAAACTAGTCACTGTATTTAGAAGTTGAAGAGCTTGAAATGTGGAAATAACGTTACAATGGATCAGGTGTCAGTTTGAATAGTAGAGACTGCAAGTAATTTTTTTTATAATTAGAAACCAATCATGATTATGACCACTTTAAAAATATATCTAGTATGAATACGCCAGAGAAAACTATAGTATATAGTACACAGTTATACAAGTGCTTCGATTTTGCAAAATATTCAGTGAAAATCCCATAAAAAGTGTTACTTGAAGTATTCAATTCAATTGCTCGATTTTTCTAGTATTTCGCAACTTTGCGATTCCTGAACTATAATATCTACGCAAAAATTGTATTAAATTCTGTACCTGAGAGGTAAACTGTCGTAACTACAAAATTCTCGATTTTGGGGTTATTGATGTAACTACATTATCGAGGTGTATAGTCTTGAGTGGATAGTGAATCTGCACAGCTAATGAATGGCGTCTGTCATGATATGATAGAGGTTAACTCAAGTAACTTGAGTTGCAACTGCTCTCCTGTAAAATTTTCGAAATGTCAGTTACGATAGTTTACCTCTGAGGTACAGAATTTATGAAAAAAATAATCGAATCGTTTCATTTTTCAAAAAAGTGATAGGTGGCGCCATCTTCCGTCAGTAGAAAACCCAATATCTAATAAATGATTTTTGAGAATCCCAGGAAGTATGCAACACATCACATCACAAATGATATTAAATATTACTTGAAAATTAACTTAACCAACGAGCTTCCATTGAATCATTCGTGCATGGATGCAGAGACACAAATGAATGTCTAAGCAGTAAAAAAAAAACACCAGTTGAAATATATTTGGTCAGGAAATACTCAACACATCATCAACTGAAAATTTATTTATACATATATGTATGCATTGCGAGCACGTACAATTATGCACCTACCATTTATTAAGAAAAATAATATATTAATCACTTTCAGATTCAAAACTTTCAACAATGTTCATAATAATAGATGTAGTGTAATATCCATATCACAAAGAAGCTTTTCTCGTTCATACCATTTTTCTATGAGTGATTCAGTGTGTTTCACACATTTTGCCCAGGTTTCAGCGTTGCACTTCTCTAACGCTTCATTCCACATACTTTTCTTTTTCATCACTACTTTTTCATCACTGTATCCAACTCTACCAATATATTTGTTCTAGTAGGTTTTGCAATCAGCCAGAATTATTTCAATAGCATTAAAATCTGGGTGGTAAGGTGATAATCTTAATACTTCATGTCCATGTTCTCGTACCAGTTCATCTATAATATATAATAATAATAAAATAAACGTCTTTATTGTATTTAATGACAATATATGACAATATTGTATTGAATGACAATATACAAATGAAATGAAAGTGTTGGCGAAGTCTAGCTCAGAGCTATTCTACTCAACCAACAGGGTTTGAACCCCGATTTGAAAAAGAAAGTTCACAAGTTAGGTAACTGATAATTTTAGTAAATGGCTGTACTTGGTGGATTACAAAAATAATTGAGTGGCGCAGTAAACATAAATAAGTTATACAGGTTAATCACCATCACATATACATTATTGAAAACTTACTAGCTTGAATAATTGCAGTCAATTGAAAGGTAAAATGTAAATTATCAGAATTTGCTATATTACATCATTGTGTGAGTAATAAACAGTTCTTCAATTTATATTTGAATTTATTTATGTTATATAACTTGAACTGGTCAGGAAGAAGTTTGTACATTCGAATGGAGTCGAAAATAAAAGATCGTTGAAATATCGCAGTTTTGTGCAGGGGCATGGTCAGGGCAGATCTGTTTCTGACATTTTTTGAATGTATTCTAGAACATGGAATGTATTTATGCAATAGAGCTGGTGAGTTGGACTTGTTTAGGAGTCCATGCGTGAATGAACCCAAGTGGAGTTGCCGTTTATCCTCCATGTTCAGCCAGTTGCACTCTTTGAGTTTATGGGAGATGGAGTCATATTTTCGTATTCCATAAATTAGTCTGCAACAACTATTCTGCACTTCTTGTATCCGATTACTATCATATTTAGTTAAACAGGGACCAGGATATATATATTCCTTTCGGTTCATCTCAACCAATTGCAATAATTCTGGTTTTGTTAATTTTTTCATCAAAATCAATGTTGTTTTTGTGTAACCAACTAACATTTTCCGATTTTCTTGAAGAACTGGTAGGCTGTTCATTCAAAATTTCACTATGGTATAGTGCATTAAATCTGTTTAAAAATCTGTTTAAAATCTGTTTTTCCGTTAACCAGCTGTCGCACCCCTACGAACGACAACCCTCAGAAGTCGAAACTTGTGCGAGCTAAGGATTAACGAGGTCTTACCTTTTAACGTGTGATTCCTAACACGGGTTGGACGATAGCAAGTGAAGATCGATTGTTCAGACTAGGGCTTGAACCACCGACCAACACGGCAGTCAATTCGAGTGAGTGAACAAAGCACCCATGCCGAACCGCTTGGCTATCGACCGACCGAATGTCCATTATAATTAAAGATGGTTCTTCCAAAGTGGGAAGTAACTGTAAAGTAATCCACTTGGTGAACATTGTACTATCCATTTCTCCATGGTAATCTTAGGTCAAAGATTTTGAACAGAACAATAAACTGGCTTCTGGAATAAACCCTTCCATAGAACCAGCAGGCACAACAATAAATCGTTTACCATCATATCCTTCGGGTTTGCGTACACTTTTTTCATTATTATCCTGCCAAGACTTTCTTTTATTTTCTCTCCTTCGGTTTTCCCAGTATTTGCGTAAAAAAATGCTCGTGAAACGATATTAGGTCTTTCAATCAAAGCTCTTCGATCATCATCTTTTTCAAATTTAAATCCCAGCTCTTTCAGTAAAACATTTGAAGACGATTTGCACATAGAAACAATTTTCTTATTTTTCAGCTCATCGTTCAAAGATCGAAGGGTAAGATTTTTTTTCTGGAAGAAAATATTCAAATTAATATAGGTACATTTCAAAATTCATAGAATAGGAGAATTGCTATTATAACTACACTTCAAATACGAGATACAAGTGAACCTTCAAATGTAAAAGAAAAATATATTTGACAGTAAAGTTGGACTAGTTAACTAATTATCATACATCCAAGGCCTTTCCTGATACAGTTGTGACTGATAAAAATGGGGAGATTATATTTGTTTAGAATTTTTTCTCACTAGTCAGTGTCGTGTCTGAGTCATTTGCATCGAATAAAATCTGCTTTCTTTTTGAGAGTGTGCAGCACCGATACACTTAATTTCATTGGTTAAAAATGACATTTGTCAAAATTTAACCTATGATTAAGAAGTCCCGACGCAACACACTCAAACAGAAAACACGTGAAATAACATTTTTATCATATAGACATCTGAACAGTCAATTTGTACCGTCTTTCCTCCACCATATATTAAGAAGGTGTACTCACTGTCTTTATACATATCGTACAGAGTATATCGTACTTCCATTTCCTGCCCTTCAGGTAAATCAGATGTTTTCTATTTGATACGATGTCTACTTTCTCCTGGAGTTGATGGAATGGGTTTGTGTTTATTTCTTTGTTTGATGTTGAACACCGTTTTTTTTTAGATATTTTAAATGCATCTGCAACTCTCTAAAATACAGTTAAGAAAAGTTATGACATTTCTTTTATCATTTTAATGGTTACCTCTTGAACAGATGAAAATGGTAACGAAGGTCCTCCAAGCGCCCTCTTCTCTTTCAAAATATTCGCACAAGTTCAACACAAATTGTTGCGTTTGTGAATTAAGAATACTTCCAGGCATAATCTAAAAATGAGTATAAATATATTGTACATGTTTGGTATGACTTCATAGATTTAATTAATGTTATTTCTCTCATTATTGTTTCCACACTCCCAATAACTTTTGTATAATATACCGGTAATGCGGAATTATAGTCACAAATATCAATTGTGAGGTTGGAAATATTAAAATTAAAGAACCTTTATGAATAAAACACATTGTATTATACTTACTTTGAACGTATTGATGATGCATTAAGCTTTGAAAAAAAATATTTTTGTAATATATTTGACTGCAAAATACTGTAAAACCGACGAAAACAATACCCAATAACATAAAACAACGATACTGTCACCTGTCAATATCATGTCTGACAAATGTAGCTAAATTGTAAAACACTGTCGGCTGTCTGGTTATCTCTTTCCACTGTTATGAGTATTAATGGATCATCACTATAACATATATATATATATATATATATATATATATATATATATATATATATATATATATATATATATATTTATCTTCTTCAGGAAGTGTCACGAAACAATAGTTATTTAACACCCACAACACCGTTTCCATGATGGAAATGGGACATAATTGGTGCGATGGTTGCGAGAGACCCCTAACAAATTTCACCCGAGTGTCGACATGTATAATATGCAATAATGTCAAATCTGTGACACAATAACCGTGGACCTACTGGTCAAAAAAAAACAACAGCCCTTTTCAGGGCTACATTATTCATACAAACAGTAGTAGATTATGTAACATAGGACTGCTTTGACTAAAAAAGTCGTGGTTGGGAATTTGGTAGTCATTGAATATATCTATGCATTATATGACAAATTACTATTTTCACCGAAAAGTCGAAGTTGGGAATTTGTTAGTCATTGAATATCTGTGCATATGATGAGTACTTCTTTAACTGAAAGTTGAAGTTGAAAATTTGTCATCATTGAATATACATGCATATACTGGCGTCCGAAATTATCTTCAATAAACCAGAACGTTATATCTGCGCATGATCCTGACGTCCTGGGACCTGAATTTTGTAGAACGAGAACAAACCTGATATGATCTGTGTTGAAGAATATAAAAATTAAATTGCTTTGATCTGTAATATAGAAAAAATTATAAGAAATTCTAAAAAATATTGGAAATCATTTTTCAAAAGACTGATAGGTGGCGCCATCTTCTGTCACGCCTTTTATTTCTCATTGACTAATTAAGTCAATTTGTAAACGAGTTCTCGTTGTTCCACAAGTTGACATGAGGGTGACAACTAGGGATTAGAGAGAGCATAGTTCCCAGGATAGGCCGTCAGCTTTTAAACAATGAAGAAAGGCGTGGGTGAGATAGGGAGTAGAGTGCCACCCGCTTTAGCAACCCTGGAGCTTATATAGCATACTAAACAGAAACGGGAAATTTATTCCAAACGGTAACCGATTGAATCAAACTCAGATCCAGGTAAAATATCTATAATTCCTTTCCCTAACATCCACACCTTTCTCAGTTGGTTCCAAACTTGTTAACAAATCCCTTGATTCATCTGTCAGTTTATAAATTGTATCAACTGTTATTATAAGGACTCCCCCTACAATACTGGCAGGAAGCCTTGAGCTCCTGAGGCCACAAAGTGTCAAATGTGAGAAGATTTGACTTTTCCAACATAATTCCTTATTTCTGACGTCACAAGTAGACGGAGCTTAGTGAACTTTTCCAAACAAATCGATTCTACATCTTAAAACGCCATAAGAAATTATTTATATATTTATTGTATGTGCTTGCATTGCTAATAAGGACATTCGCGTACATTTTTGATTTGGCGTCAGTTAGTTGTTACATATTTTAAAAAAAATATCCATTGGTAGGTAACGTTTTTAATGAAAATTCAAGGGTTGTTATATTTGTTGAGGTAATGTTATTTTTTCAATTCAAATATAGTAACTTAACATCTATTGTTTCAGATTTCAGATGTAGAATGGATTCAAAACATGTTTTAACACTATCCTCTATAAATGATTTACTCGACAATGATAATAAAATCATGAAACAGTACCTGACAAAACTTACACACAATCTTATATCAGCTGAAACTTGACTCAGTATATAAAACTATACCCAGATAATCATGTTAAGGTAAAGTGTATTAGATATATGTAATAAATATTCAGAATGTACCTTCAACAATATTTCTGTAATAGTATTGAATATAGTAACTGTTGGAGACAAGCTCAAAATAATGGAAACCAAATCGATCAGTTGTGATGAATAGTAATAATTTTTTTAAGGCCACTACTGTAAATAGTGAATTAAATTCGAAGAATTCAATCAGTGAAATCATATATTTATTTACCAAAGGGGTCAAAAGTATCTATGTGGAAATGATACCATTTAAAGATTTAAAATGTTTCAGATATTTCTGAAGGCCCTACTGCTTCTGAACTTATATTGGTTGCTTCCACCTCAACCTCTCTTGCCTTGACGGTTCGTTTACTGGAAACAAAGTTATTGAATCCAAGAATAGTAATATCTCTTCTCATTCCTGTGAACATACCGTTTTTCTGGAGATTTAAAGTCGAACTTTCTCTTCACATTGAATTCAAATGAAGTTGTTCTATTTTTTTTATCCATGTTAACAAAGTGACAACTGCAAACTAATGAATGCTTTGATGGCTCTCGATCTTGTCTCCTGCAAATTAATTTAACAATAAAATGCTTCATCTATGTATTGAGTATGCTTATCAGGTACCTTATGAGATTAATCTATATTTTTTCTCTCAGCTGGGTCTGCAGGAAATCCAAAAAATTCACAAATCCTCTGTTCACTGTAGTGTTCACAACCAGGAACTAATCCCCAGTTGTCACCTATTGACTGCAATTATTCAGGCTAGTTAGTTTTCAATAATGTATATGTGATGGTGATTAACCTGTATAACTCATTTATGTTTACTGCGCCACTCAATTATTTTTGTAATCCACTAAGTACAACCATTTACTAAAATTATCAGTTACCTAACTTGTGAACTTTCTTTTTCAAATCGAGGTTCAAACCCCTGTTAGTTGAGTAGAATAGCTCTGAGCTAGACTTCGCCAACACTTTCATTTCATTTGTATATCATATGTCATTTAATACAATAGAGACGTTTATTATTATTATTATTATTATTATATATTATAGAAGAACTGGTACGAGAACATGGACATGAAGTATTAAGATTATCACCTTACCACCCAGATTTTAATGCTATTTAAATAATTTTGGCTGATTGCAAAACCTACTATAACAAATATATTGGTAGAGTTGGATACAGTGATGAAAAAGTATTAATTATGTGGAATGAAGCGTTGGAGAAGTGCAACGCTGAAACCTAGGCAAAATGTGTAAAACACACTGAATCGCTCATAGAAAAATGGTATGAACGAGAAAAGCTTCTTTGTGATATGGATATTACACTACACCTATTATTATGAACATTGGTGAAAGTTTTGAATCTGAAAGTGATTAATATATTATTTTTCTTAATAAATGGTAGGTGCATAATTGTACGTGCTCGCAATGCATACATATATGTATAAATAAATTTTCAGTTGATGATGTGTTGAGTATTTCCTGACCAAATATATTTCAACTGGTGTTTTTTTTTTACTTCTTAGACATTCATTTGTGTCTCTGCATCCATGCACGGATAATTCAATGGAAGCTCGTTGGTTAGGCTAATTTTCAAGTAATATTTGATATCATTTGTGATGTGATGTGTTGCATACTTCCTGGGATTCTCAAAAATCATTTATTTGATATTGGGTTTTCTACTGACGGAAAGATGGCGCCACCTAACACTCTTTTGAGAAATGAAACGATTCGATTATTTTTTTCATAAATTCTGTACCTCAGAGGTGAACTATCGTAACTGACATTTTGCAAATTTTACAGGAGAGCAGTTGCAACTCAAGTTACTTGAGTTCACCTCTATCATATCATGACAGATACATTAAAGTCACATTGGCTATGACGCCATTCATTAGCTGTGCAGATCCACTATCCACTCAAGACTATACACCTCGATAATGTAGTTACATCAATAACCCCAAAATCGAGAATTTTGTAGTTACGACAGTTTACCTCTCAGGTACAGAATTTAATACAATTTTTGCGTAGATATTATAGTTCAGGAATCGCAAAGTTGCGAAATACTAGAAAAATCGAACAATTGAATTGAATACTTCAAGTAACACTTTTTATGGGATTTTCACTGAATATTTTGCAAAACCGAAGCACTTGTATAACTGTGTACTATAGTTTTCTCTGGCGTATTCATACTAGATATATTTTTAAAGTGGTCATAATCATGATTGGTTTCTAATTATAAAAAAAATTACTTGCAGTCTCTACTATTCAAACTGACACTTAATCCATTGTAACGTTATTTCCACATTTCAAGCTCTTCAACTTCTAAATACAGTGACTAGTTTTTATTCAGTTATTTTGTTCAAATAAAGAAGCATATTACTTCCAAATCACTTCAAGACCTTCACAACCGTACGAAAGTGAACACCATGCTTTTACACACTTTGGCGATCACGGTCTTCAACCTTAGTTCATAGATGGCGCAACTATATATCCAGCTAATGCTTGTCCTCTTATATGTTGAGAATGTATTGAAATACTCTTGGAGGACCATTTATATGTAATAAAGCATAAACATACCTACCTGGCGTGCCTGACGTCACAGCTAAGCCTAGCTCTCAGCTGTGGACGCGTTAACAGAAGTCGTTACGCTATCGTTCAGAGGACAGATGCGCTAACATAGTTCTCGCCGCCTGTGCGTCGCCATTGACAGCGAGGGATGAGCGATGCGTTACGTCAGTCATCTCCGTATCGAGAGAGTTGAGGACTCACCGATGAATACACATTACTCAGCCACACGCCGTGGAGTAAACACCACGTTCTCCTATCGTTAAACAGTTGCTGCTGTGACGTCACCCCACTAACTTGGTGGGCTCACACCAATGGAACATTCATTACTTTGTGGATCTTTGAAAGAGAGAGGGCGTTACCAACTTTTTTCCAATCGGAAAGGGGTTTTTTAAATTTGATTCAGTTGTCTATTCAACACTGTATTACTTTTGGAATATCGAATTGATTCAATTGCCTATTCAACACTGTATTACTTTTGGAATTCCGTAGTAGCAATTTTTGTGAAAGAGAAAGGGCGTTACCAACTTTTTTCCAATCGGAAAGGGGTTTTTTAAATTTGATTCAGTTGTCTATTCAACACTGTATTACTTTTGGAATATCGAATTGATTCAATTGTCTATTCAACACTGTATTACTTTTGGAATTCCGTAGTAGCAATTTTCGTGTAATCAGCAGTTTCACATACGTTTTTTGACAATGTAAACAAAATTTTGTAAGAAATATACTCAAGACGAATTCATCTCGATGCGCTCTCACATACTGAATGATTGCGTTTACGATCACAACTCGTTATGCAGACGTGTGTTCATTCTGTACAAACTGGTACAGAGTACATATGAACGATAATGTCAAATCATAACTTCACCGTGAAAGTCAAACCCAAAACACTACTTCAAAGTCGCCTTGTCCGCATATAAAGACTTCTTCAAAAGTCACTTTGTCGACATCGTGTGACGTATGTTGATGTTATTTCAGAATTGAAAGTGTCGTTTCGCGACCTCCTCACCATCACAACTCGATGTGTTGACAGATGGTAGGTTCTAACATCCCAAAACGTTTGGAAACTGCGCGAGACATGGTGCGTACAAACAAAAAATCTCAAACAGTCCGAAATAGTCTCGGACACTTGTTTAAATCAGAACGCTTCTGAGGAGACCACTGTGCCACCTATCGTATATATGAAGAGATGAAGACGAGAAAATACTATTTATTAATCATGTCCATTTTGTTATGTAGCGTATCCCTATAGTCAGCTCAAATGTTATCTACCCTCGATCATCGATTTTTCAAATCAAATATATAAAAAAACATCTTAGCAAATAGCCCAAACAAATTTCCACATGAATGCGCATGAGCAACGCATGAGCAACGGGAACAGTTCAGCCTCGAGAGCAAGAACGATTCGGGACGGTTCAAAACAGTTTAGGATCATTTCGCAGTCAAAACCAGAACAGAGGATTCATCAGTCTGAAATTATCCTCAATAAACCAGAACGCTCTATATCAACTGCGCATGATCCTGACGTCCTAGAACCTGAATTTCGCAGAACCAGAACAAACCTGGTGATACGAGCCAAGCAGTGGTCGTTGGAACTTCAGAGAGTGTAGACGTGTGCACTCTCTGTCATGATAGGTACCATCCAAACTGATTAGGAAGGAGCACTAGTCAGTTGATAATATCAAATTCTAACTCTACCGTGTATGTCAAATCCAAAACATTACTTCAATGTCGCCTTGTCCGCATGTAAATACTTCTTCAAAGTCACCTTGTCGACATCGTGTGACGTATGTAGAGATCATTTCAATGTTGAAAGTGTAGTATGTAGACGTACTAACTTGGTGGGCACACACCGATGGAAAATTCATTACTTGGTGGATCTTTGGAGTATGCAGACGTATGTTTGTACATAGACAAGCACTTGATGAAACCCTATACCGTGCATTCACACACACACACACACACAAACCAACCAAATGTAATTACGTCATTATGTCACAAACACACACACAAAATCTCATATGGAAAAAAAATCGGAACGATCCATGCGCCAGACACTTCAAGGTCACATCGCCTTAATGTTACTAAACAACAAAAAAATAGCAATTAATACGTCATAGTGATGGGGGAGTAACACAGTTCTCGACTGCCTGCGTGTCACCACCGATGAAACTTTCATTACTTGGAGGATCTTTGAAGTATGCAGACGTATGTTTGTACATAGACAAGCACATGATCATGTGACGTATGTAGAGGTCATTTCGATGTTAATGTGACCCGAGACAGACTGAAATCACATGGTCAACCCCCAAGGTTATGCGACTTTGAACATTGTTCGAAATAGCTGTGAAAATATGAAGTGTGAATGAAAGTCATTCAAAGTCAAACCCAAAACACTACCTCAAAGTCGCCTTATCCTTATTACCTTGTGACGTACGTTAAGGGTGTAACGTAGATCGAGGTCGAAGCCAACTCGATGCGTCGAACACAGGCGCTCCCCACCACCACCAATTCCAACTCGATGTGTTGACAGAAGGCGATACAAGCAAACAGTGGTCGTTAAAACTTCACGGAGTGCAGACGTGTACGCTCTCTGTCACGATGGGTACCGTCCAAACTGGTGAAGAAGGACCGCTCATCAGTCGATGGATCTTCGTGGTATTCAGACGTGTGTTTATTCTGTACAAACAGGTACAGTGTACACATGAAGGACAATATCAAACCCTGACTTTACCATGTATGCAATCTAGTTCCCTAATCTCAAAGTTGAATTCCATGTTCAAGGTCATGAACATAAAGGAAAAATGTAAACCCTGTACCGTGCATTCCCACACACCAACCAAATGTAATTACGTCACTATGTCACACACACACAAAATCTCATATGGAAAAAAAATCGGAACGATCCATGCACCAGACACTTCAAGGTCACATCGCCTTAATGTTACTAAACAACAACAAAAAACCAATTAATACGTCATAGTGGTGGGGGGAGGTCCAGAACCGGCTGTAATCTGTGATTTACACATACCACCCATGCACCAGACATATTTTTCAAGGTCATATGCACCACACATATTTATCAAGGTGGCATGCACCAGACATATTTTTCAAAGTCACATGAGTCGGTCTAGGTCATCCACCCCACGTGACGTCATAGTGGTGGGGGGAGGCTTAGAACCGGCTCAAATCTCCTACTTATAGATTCTAGATTCTATTGATTGATTGATTCAGTTATTCTATATAGAGTTACTACAGGAACACACGGCCTATCAATTCGTCTTCGAACTTTTTTTCGAGGCCTTGGCATATTGTTATCCTTTGATAACCTGAATACAACGAAATATCATTGACAAAGTCATATTCCGCATCCAGAGGATATAAATGATAAAGTTCAATTCATGATACCTTCATCTGCCTTCTCCAAGATCTAGTGATCAAATGGTTTAGTTTTCGAAAAAGAAACACCTCTCCCTACTCAGGAGCCGGCTGAATAATCAGATTAGTGATAGAAATAGCGCCTCAATAATACACAGCTCGCGTAAGTTTAGACTGTTGTCGGGTGGTTATCGTTCGTAGGAGGCAACAGCTGGTTGATGGACAAACATATTTCAACAGATATGTTTTCGATGAGATGAACTGAATTTTTGGTTTTGAAAAGACAAATACAGTTTTTTACCAGGTTTTTTCGACGAAATGCTACCCGTTTTCATTTACTGAGAATTAGATCCAGCCATGAGCTTGCTGATATCATGGATACACTTGGGGGTTCACTCCTCCTGTGTTTGGGTGGAGATTCGGTTTGATAGACTTCTCGAAGGTTGGCAAACCATGATTCATCTATCTCAGTTAAGCAAGGACATGATAAGCAGTCAGCCTATGACTCCATCAGGGAGAAGTGAGTAGATATCCTATGACGTAATTCAGAAAAGCGCCCTTTCATGGCTACAAGATACTAACCATAGTCATAAGCCAGGTTACGCTCTTCTGATCCATCCAAGCTGAAGTGCGCAGCTTTCAAATCGTACCTGTGTTGAAATGTTGGGTTTTCCAGGTAGTTTAATTGAAGCCAGTCATTACCAAGAGTTTCGTTTTTATTCGTATCAAAGTTAACATCTTACATCGAAGAGTATATGCACACTAATCAATCATCAGAATCGGGGTTATACAGAATTGGTTGCTCATCACTTATTATCTAATTGTTATATATTTGAACTGCAAACAGTTCAATGTACTGAAAAGGTTGCAGTAATACATAATTAGGTCGAGGTGAGTTTAATGAACCTGCAACGTTTCTATACGTAGAATTGTGGAAAAGACAATTGAATATAATACGAATTTGGTAAACTATTTGAAATGTAAAATATGTGACTTAAATCTTTATCACACCTCCCTTGGCAAAATAAAAAGAAAAGTTTTTAAAAAAAAAAATTTTTTCTTTTTCTTCTAATCACTAAAACTAAATCTAATTACAGTATCTAATCTAATTATACTATCACTCAGTTGTAATACGGTTCCACTCTGTTTTTATGCACTGTCACTTCTTTATTGTCCACTTTAATCACTATATTCGGTTGTTCGTCTCTTATCACTGAATAAGGACCCTTAAAACGTTCTAGCATTTTATTAGTAACATTATTTTTCACTAAAATTAAATCTCCTACTCTAAACTCATTACTAGGATTACAGTACTCATCATATCTCTCTTTTCTATTTGTTTTACATTTTAACAAATTATTTTTGCATCGGCACATGCTCGCTGAAGACGGTGTTTCAGTTCTAGAGGATAGTTATCAAAAGTATACAGAGGATCAATATTTTCACCAATGTTAGTGGGAAGTTTCGGTAAATGCTCAAAAACTAGCTCGTAAGGAGAATATTTTGTTTCTGTATGAACCGTTGTATTGTATGAAAAACACCAAAAAGAAGCCAAGTGCTCCATGCAGACTTAAATTTAGATGTCTGCATTCTTAGGTACGCGCCTAGATGTTTGTGTGAATTTTCTAAGGATCCTATTGTCTGTGGGTGATATGCACACGAATTGAGTTGTTTTATATCAAGTAATTTACACATTTCGGCGAATACTGAATTTATGAATTCGGTACCTTGGTCCGAAAGAATTTGTTTCGGAATTCCGTATCGTAAAACAAAATTATTAACGAATGATTTCGCTACGGTTACTGCTTCTTTATTTGGTAGTGCAAATGCCTCCACAAATTTTGACAAGTCGCATTGTAATGTCAAAATATATTTATTGTTCTCAATGTCTTGTTCGATAGGTCCTACTAAATCTAAGGATATTTTCTCAAACGCGTATGATGCTGTTGTTGTTATATTCAGGGGTTCTATAAATGGTTTAGAGTGTTTGTATCTTTGGCAGTCATCGCAAATTTTTACAAATTTTTCTACGTCATTGTACAGTCCTTTCCAATTGTAATACCTTTTGATGTTGTTATACATTCTATTGATACCTGCGTGACCTCCTGTATGTAGAATGTGAAAATCATTTAAAATTAATTGTCTAGTTGCTGAATCGTTAATGATTTGGCAGTTGTTTATGAATGTAATTTTTGTTTTCGACTTCTTGAAGATTTTTGAATTATATTTAATTATATCTGCAGATAAATTGTTATTTTTATCGATTAATATTTCTGGAATATTTCCTTGTCCGGACAACTTTTGACAGTCTTTCAACATCTCTCGAAGATATAATGCTGAGCAAGAATCTGTCTTATTTAAATATATAATCTGCAAGCTTGCGTCATAAATTAAATAATCGTTCATGAACTTAAATTGTTTTTCTGACTTCCGAAGTGCATTGAATTGTTGTGAGCTCAATATTTTCAATTCAGTTACGTTATAAGGCTTTTTCAAAACTTCGACAATTCCGGGGTGATCAGTCCTAGTTTCATCGTTTACACTCGGGTTATCCAGCAATCTCTTTGTTCGTGAACGTGTTATAACATTCACAGAGGCATCAATTTTTCTGGACATTTCTTTCAAGTTGTCAGATGGTATTTCTACTCGAGAAAGAGCGTCTGCAACGTTTGAATTGCCCTTAACGTACTGTACTACATAGTCATATTCATCTAAAACAAGTCGAAATTTCGTCAGTCTACTAGACGGTTGATTTGAGCCGTACAAAAATATAAGAGGCCTATGATCGGTCTGTATTACAAATTTTCTTCCATACAAATATGGTCTGTAATGTTTCACTGACCAAACTATAGCTAAAAGCTCTAGTTCAATAATGCTATAATTTCTTTCTGCTTTATTTAATGTTCTACTGGCATATGCAATTGGTTTATTGTCTCCGTTACAGAGTACTCCTGAAATTGCTATTTTTGAGGCATCAGTTTTCAGTATGAAAGTGTTTTCAGCTGAAAAATCTGGGTATTGTAAAACTGGAGGTGATGTTAATCTTGATTTCAAATTTTCAAATGCTTCTTGACATTCATCAGTCCAGATAAATTTTTCACCTTTTCTAGAAAGTTTGTTCAGAGGTGATGTTATATGAGCAAAATTTGGAATAAACGACCTGTAATGATTAGCAAAAGCTACAAATCGTTTCGTTTCCTGTGCGTCTTTGGGTACTGGATATTGTTGTAATGCCAGAATTTTTGACGGGTCGGGAGATACTCCTGACGCTGAAATTTTATGACCTAAATAAATGATTTCTTTTCTGAAAAATTGACATTTACTTGGGTTGAGTTTTAAATTTACCTTTCGCAACCTGTGTAAAACTTTCGTTAAATTTTTATTGTGATCCATTAAACTATTTCCCAGAATAATAATATCGTCTAAGTAAACAAAACAACATTCAAAATTTAAACCTGTCATAGCCATAGTTAAAGCCCTTGAGAATACACTGGGACTTCTTTCGCACTCGTTGGCAATCTGGTCATTTGATATTGCCCTGTATTCGTGGTGAAAGCTGTATACTCTCTAGAAGCTGGGTCGAGTTCAATTTGGTAATATCCTTGTGCTAAGTCAAGATGGGAAAAATAAATTGCACCGGAAAGTGAATCTAAAATCTCATTAATATTAGCAATAGGAAATTTTTCGTCTTTCAAACATTTATTTAGTAATCTATAGTCAATAACAACTCTCCAGTTGCGTTCCCCATTTTCGTCCGATTTTTTGGGTACTATTAGTAGTGGTGACGACCATGGAGATCTAGCAGGTTCTATTATTTTATCGTTTAACATTTTTTCAATCTGTTTTTCAATTTCCAGTTTTTGTGATTGAGGTAGTCTGTATGGTTTTGTGTACACGGGGGTTGTGTTTTCGTTGAGTTGAATTGAATGTTTATAAATGTTAGTTACTGAAAGTATATCATTGGGTAAATGGAAAACGTCCGCGAATTTCGCACAGATATGGTCGAGTGCTCGTTTTTCCTCTCCATTTAGTCCGTCTTTACAAATTGATTTTAAAACTTCTTCCACTCGTTGAACGGATGAAACATTCATGTCGTTGTAAGAAATAATTTCGAACAATTTGGCGTCAGCAATTTTCGGTGAAAAATTCTTAATTTCTACTGGTTCTTCTCGCGTGTTCAGAATTTTTACTGGAATTTCATTTCCGTCTACCGGTTTTGAAGTAGATCCGGCAACAAAGACACCACTGGCTATTTCTTGTGGAAATACTATGCATTCAAAATTTTTGTTTATCTTGAAGTACTTGATTATTTCACAGCGCGGGTAATACTAGTATTTTTATTGAAGTTGGACTCTATTGGAATTGTAAATTTATTCCCATAAACTGTGAAAGAAAACTCAAAATTTTCATAATCTATGATTGCTGAGTATTTTTTGAAAAAATCTGCACCTAAAATCCCTTGTATGTTATTGTCAAATGATTCTATTATAAAGAATTTATGTGTGAACCCATTTTTGCCGGCTTGTAATGGTAAGTATAATGACCCTAGCGTATTTGTTGACCCTGAAATTCCGTCGATTTTTATTGTGTCTGAATAATCTATTGTAGACAAGTGTCTGTTTACATGTTTGTGGAAAAGTGCGCTAATCGATGCACCTGAGTCGAGAAGTAAATGAATTTCCTGATTATTGTAATTGAATCTGACATAGTTTAAATCGTGTATATCAAAGTTAGCATAATTTTTCAGACTATTGGCCTCGAAAAAATGTTTGCTCTTGTGAGCTGTTTTGATTTGATTCCTCGTTTTCTACACTATTTACTAAAAACATATTTTGTCTTCTATTGTCTCTTCTAATATTTTGATTTTGTTGGGTACGATAATTTGGTGAGTTTTGAGAGAAACGATTTCTATTCATAGAGTTGTTTTGTCTGTTAACACTATTGAATCTACCTCGAAAATTGTTGTTTGCGATGTACCTTGTATTGTTATGTCTGTTCGAACTGTTTTGATACCTGTTCCCGTTTTGTCCTCTATATCTATTGTTAAAATTTTTGAAATGATGATTTTGTTTATTTCGAATGTGAAACATAGTCGGTGGTTGATGGTTGTCTTGTATGAATTCGTCTTTTGCTCCATTAATTGCGTCTGTCAGTGTTTTGTAATTCCGAGCTTTTATAATAGTTCTAAGTTCTGTATTTTGTATACCTTTTGCGAAAACGTCAATTCCTAGTTTTTCATTCTCTTTCCTGAAAATTTCAATAGAATCTGTGTTGTCACCTGCCTGAGCTAAAGTAAGATCTGACATTAGTGTTTCTATTGATCTTCCGTATTCATCGATACTTGAGTTACCTTGTTTTATATTTTGTAATTCAGCCGAAAGTGTTGGAGCTGAATGCTTTGGCAAAAAGTTAGTTTTTAAATCTTTTAATAAATTTGCGGCGGTGGTATAATTGTTTTTCATCCGGATTTTATCTCTGTGAGATATGCAAGCTTTAAGAACATAATTTATTAAAGATTGTTTGCCTAACGTGTCTAACGTAGGTTCATATAATTCAATTCCCTCTATTAACTGATACACGCCTTCAGTTGTGCCATTTAATTTTGGCAGTAAGTTAGCTGCTGTTTTGAAATCAAATTTGTCTCCACTCATGATTATCTCTGTAATCAAACCTGTATCTATATTAGTGCTAATATCTATTTTCCTAACTGAACTGATCTTATAATCCAAAATATTTTTTACTCTAGTAGATACTTTCTCTAATCTATGTAAATATAATTCTACTTGAGCAATTTCATCCTTAGTTGGCCCGTTATTATTAAACTTATGAACTAATTCATTAATAAGTGAATTAATATTTTCTAACCTCTGATACCGTCTCTGCGTAGCTGCTTCACTTCGTTTTTCGTAAGAATCTTTGCGAAGATTTTCTTCAAATTTCATCAATTGTTCTTCAGCTCCTGTGAACTCCTTCAGAATATCCATGCTGCTCATGAGCACTGGATACTAGCGTATTCTAATATTCTCTTTTTCAGTTGGAATTAATACCTTCTCGAGACCTTCGAAGTTCGCTTAACGCGATTTGTCGTTCCATTGATTTTTTCATACCATCTCGCATTTTCCTCCATATAAAATAAATAATAACAATTGCGATGAATATTAAAATTGGAATTATCATTCCGTCGGTGTGTGTAAATTCGGTGGAACTGGATTGATTTGCATTATTTGATCCCGGGCCAGTAGTTTGTATCTGCAGTCTTTCTTCGTTTGTAACTTTTGATCCACACATTTTTAATTATTTGGTTTTTTCTCTTCACACTGGTTGGACTGGACTGGCAGGATCGCCATGAAATGTTGGGTTTTCCAGGTAGTTTAATTGAAGCCAGTCATTACCAAGAGTTTCGTTTTTATTCGTATCAAAGTTAACATCTTACATCGAAGAGTATATGCACACTAATCAATCATCAGAATCGGGGTTATACAGAATTGGTTGCTCATCACTTATTATCTAATTGTTATATATTTGAACTGCAAACAGTTCAATGTACTGAAAAGGTTGCAGTAATACATAATTAGGTCGAGGTGAGTTTAATGAACCTGCAACGTTTCTATACGTAGAATTGTGGAAAAGACAATTGAATATAATACGAATTTGGTAAACTATTTGAAATGTAAAATATGTGACTTAAATCTTTATCACAGTGTATTATCTTCTGGAAAAATCTCCGTGACTACCATCTTATTGATAGCCCCCTGAAATAATCTCAGTTGTTGTTGCCATTCCCACCTCAAAACTCGTAGAAGCCTTTCTATCGTCAGTTCTACATGACGATACATTGAATTCAGAATTGTTTGCCTCCAGCTTCGATGAATCATCGTTTGAGCGCTTGCTGACCTATTCAGTTTGGTACTCAAAAAATTTCTGCAAGGCGATATCATAGAATGAAACACCTCTTGAGGAAGAGACTTGAGTTGCTTTCTGACAGCACCACTGAAACTTCTAAGTTTACTCACTGGATCAGGATGTGTGGTACTGATAGAGACTCAAACTTTCAATACATCTATACCATAGACCACCAAAAATCATGAAATGAATCGATGCCTTTAACATTATTCAGAATACTGAAATTTGAGAAGATGTAGTCTTTTGATGTTAATAACGGACTATGTTGATAGTCTTGAACTGTTCTCACTCTCTATGATATTTCGTGGGATATTATTTTTAATCCATCCTACTGGTCTCGAAATTCTTATATATCTTTATATTTTTTCTACTTTCAGAATCGATGAAAATATATACGATCTAATACCTTCCGTGTCCAACGAAGAGGCACCGAGTCAACATGTACGTTTAAGTAATAGTTCATTTATTTGGTCGCCCAACAGACAAAAATAATTCATAACTGCATTTCAGGAATATGATTCATCCGTGGGAAATACTCTTACTACTATTTTTCGTCGAATCAAATAATTACTGGAAAGAATGATTATGGCTTCCTATTTCTTTATCTACATACAAGAGATGTGAGAATATTCCAACTAGAAGAAAGACGCAATCATATTCAAAAATGAACTCTTCTTGTATGAAGATCGAGAAATAGAAAGTCGAAACCTTTTTTTCCCAAAAACTATTCGCTTCTAAAAATCTACCCTTTTCAATTCGAACAGAGCATTATCTTTTCGAAGAGTAGATTGGGAAGATCATTTTTTTCTGCTTGGTTGAATATTATGAATCTCAATTCATTTTATATTATGTCGGTTTCGTTCAAAATTTTGTTCATTAGTGCTCAAACTGGCATCTACTTTTACTTCTGTAATAGTATTCTGCCAAATATTCGATGAAGTTTCACATGAAAATAAGTCTGTATTTGTATGTCTCAATTTCCGTTTTCCATTTTGGAACTCAATCGAAACACTCTATCCAAACAGGTGAAAGGTTTCAACTTGCCTGACTGAAAATCTTTTTTCTTGATTTATACGATTTTAAAAATGGAAAAATAGCCTCTCATGGCTAATCCAGTGTGAGTACAATTTTTTCAATTTTTATTACAATTCTTTTTCTGAACGTTTCACTTGAACATTTTTTTCCATGAAGAAATTATATGAAATTACACACACACACATCGAATTCATTTCAGAATAGACTAATTTCAAGAAATATGTCAATCTTCAATGATCCAATCTTCTTCGAAGAGTATATATATCACCCTCAGAATTTTGAATTGTGATGTGGGACAAGTGGCACCCCATTTTACTTTTCTGAAATGCTCTTGATACTTTTTCGAAAAGTATAATGATTCATTGTATTGTTTCCATTAGAAATGATTACACCCTATCAGTATTGAGAATAATACTGAATTTCCATTTCACTTCCAGGGAAAGTAAATTCGCTGCATTTGATGTTCGAAATTGAATTAGATCAAGTTCTTGTGGAATTCAAGATCCGCTTACAGAAGATATTACCTGAGTATGATATACTTCAGTATCAACTTCGTGCTTCTACATATGTTCAAAGTTTCAATCAACTCGTGTCAATTACAGACTGGAAACACTTGAGTATTCCACTATAAATTACTGTTCCTACTCGCTTTAATTGTTAGTCGAAGTTACTGGATGTCTGATATATACTACTAATTGATCCTAAATGTTCAACAACTGATATTAATTTCTGTACAGGTAAGGTAGGTAGGTCCACTGCAATAGAGGTTTCACTCATGGTGGCTCACAACTCATCGGAAATAATCCAACTTCTTACCGAAGACAATTTCTTTATTTGGTGAGTAATTTTTCAGGTGAGCTGTCGGAATTAAAACTCTGCCAATAAAAATAAAAGCTAATGATGATGTTGTTATTATTTTCCTTCATTTTATTGATAATAAAAAACTTGAATATTTTTTTATATGATATGACAAATTGTTTATTGGAAGAAGAAATGAAGTACTTGAAGAATTTGTTTTCAGAACACGATAGAGCAGTAAAGATAGTAATTTATGAAAATAATGTTGTCCTAATGTCATTATTTCCAGGAAAATATAAATTAACAAATGCGTTTCAATGCAATGAGCGATTTTTTACCAGAAACGAGTGTCAAATTATTATCTGCATGCTTGATTGCAATGAGCAATACGCAAATATCTTCAGAAACAAGTTTTCAAATCATCTTTTACATGTTTGATTGCAAACCGTAACTGAAACTTTCAATAATCTTGTGATTCGAAATAAGACATGGCCCTTCGTGGTATTAGCCAGGGAAGTAGTTGTTTTCTAATAGGTGTGAGTCCTCAGCCTACAGTGTAGGGAGTTGAGACTGGCCTTAACGGATTGTTACTTTAGATGATTTAAATCATTTTTCATAAACTACACCTTAAGATTTGATCTTCAACAGTGATTTGAATACAGTATTTAAATTACTTTGGAAGAAACATGTCGTGATATATTTCTCAAATACAATTTGTGGAGATCAAATAGTAAGTTGTAGTTTATGAAATTACTATGGATCTTCATCAAGTAACAGCCGAATCAATCAGAAAAAAATTGATATATAGCCAATCTTTAATTATGCAACACCTACAATATTCATCGAAAGAACTTGAAAATAAGTCAAATTTCGAGAAGAGAATTTTGAAATGTAGCTCATGATAATTCTGAAAAAGAATATCCAGATTCAGATTTTCGAAACATATCTACGTGAATAGTAGAACCTTAAGTCTGCCTATCTTTCTATAAAAATTAAAGTGAAACTTGCATCATTCGTACATATAATCTAAATGAATTTGAGTTAAACTTCTTCAATACATGTTTTTTAAGTGAAAACAGTTGTATTGCATACTCTCGAAAAAGCTATTGTACAATATAGTGAAACGTAATTTCAGTTTGGTGAACTTTTTAGTGTTGTTAAGTATTGGCAAATTCCATCACATCGTCTAACTTATTCGAATGCAACATGATTTGGGTTTCCCGTTGAAACAAGGTTAATTAATTACTCATGGAAACAAATAGTCGAAGTAGAAAACGCAGCACAAGCTCCTGTACCGGAAATTAGTTTATGTTTCACCTGTATCCTGATTTAGTGCCACAAGTTACTCTCGTTTGCCTTCGGCTTGAGCGAATATTTACTATTGCGTGGAACACAGATGAGAACATGTTTACAATAGGTATATGCAAAACTGGAGGACCGCCGTGAAATAAACTTAAGCAACAACGGGTGAATATTTGATTAGCAAGAAAATAAAAGAATATGTTGAAGATGATATACTTTTTCGTTTTCATTTCATTTTAATTTTTTTAAGAAAACTTCATAGTATACAACTGGTTGCATCTCGTAAAATATGTATAGTGTGTTGTTTTGAACAAAATAAAAGAATAAGAATCATTCCTAGAGAAGATCTGAGTAGTGAGTAGAGATTGGAGAAAACAATTAAGTTGTGAAGACTATAACGATCACGAATTATACACATAACTTGGACTGAAAAGTCCCAGGCCTATGAAAGAAAAAATATTTTTTGTTGTTTGAAATTGGCTTCATTCATCTATCAAGAGCAGTAAATTCTAGACTTTTCCGAATTCTCGACTTTGTCTTATAGATTTCCTAAGAGGCTCTGTAGTGTAGGTATGACATTGTTTTAAAAACCACCTTTATACCTAGTTTTTTGAAAATCTTTCCAAAGTTCGTCGTGTATTAGTGGTATGGAACTGGGATATATTTATTTTTGTTTTCATCGATTTTAAAAATCGAGATTTCGTTCAATCGTAAACTAAACTTTTTCTTCCTTATTATATCATCTAAAATACCCCTGAATTGTTCGTTTTTCTTTTGTGAACCTCTAATATGTGAGAGGAAAATTCAAAAGAAGATGCACTAGAAAATTCAGCCCAGCACGTTTGTGCTGTCCCACAGTGATGTGAACTATAAGGAATATACCTGTACGTGCTCGTTTCTTTTCTGAATACACCGTATTTTAGCCCTCCCTATCGGCTTCTTATTAGCAAAACGTCAAGAAATGGAAGTTGTCCTTATTTTTCAACTCATACCTGAATTTTATTGATGGAAATCTGTCATTTGAAAAGGAAACAAAGTCCTCAATATTCGATTTTTTTGATTGTCAAGTTGGCGGGAATTCGGTCAAAATGTTGAAGAAAACCAATTTGTAAATTGTCGACGTTTCGACACTTCATTGTTTCATCTTCATGACTCTGAAGTATAAGAACAAGGCATACATATTGATATAGAGATTTACGAAGCAGTTCTGTTCGAAACAAAATAAATTATGTAATATATCGTTAAAAAATAATTAACGTTTCGAACACTCCACAAAAAAAAACAACGTTGATGAGTACTTTAGGGTGGCTTTACGAGTTGAAGGGTGACATGAATAATTTCGACATAGAATATAAATACGTACACATGTTCCTGAAAGACCTTGACACAGACACGAAGGGGTTTACAATATGAACTGTCTGTAAATCGTTCTTTATAATTATGGAATGATCGAACACTGAATCTATTTCATGTACCTGGATGGGTCCTGTACTCGACATATAATACTCAGGTTCACTCATCGGTTCGGTGGTGGAATCAGAACTCGACATTGTGGAAGAATTATGTAGAACTGGGATTGATGCTATATTTATATTGGAAAAAAAATGGTGAGGATGAAGTGTAAATGTAGAACAATTACTTTACCTGCTTCAAGGCTCTCAACTATATCGCCCACCACCTCCTCCACGGCTTGAACCGTGGAACTACAACTTCTGAAACCGAACTGTCTATTATTAAGAATTTTATATTTTTCCAAGTACAGTATCAATCTTTGGGAGAGAAAGTTTTCGGCTTTCTAATACTCCATCTCGATACAAAAAAAAAAGATGAGGGAATCTTCCAAAGAAAGGAAGGAAGTAATCAATTTGAAATCAAGTAACTCTAGACATGGATGATCATGAAAAGAAGTAACTTTCAGACACAAACTGAAAGAGAGTCCTCCTGAAACAGCTACTTTCATATAAACATTGAATTACACGAGAGAAAAAATTCTTTCGAAACAAATTATATGAACACTGAATTATGAGAAGATACTTTTCTCTACTCCGTTTGTATTTCCAACATTCGTTGGGAAATAAAAATCAGATATCATTCACATGAGTTCTACTTTAAATGAATAGTAAAAAATTGCACTTACATGAAACACTGTCATCCTCACTGATATACATTGATGTTTCGCCTTAAGACACATGTTTCACAATGAAATTAACAAGTATAATTTCATATAATTCATATTGTATTTTATCCGTTCAATTATCTCTTTCATTGAATATAGCTTATGTTATTTTGCAATTCATTCCCATTTAATCCCCACTCCTCCACCACTCCCTTTCAAAAGTATAAAAGTAGGAATTATCTGTTGGAATATTCAGTTGATCAGCCACCACAACATGGAACCTGATTCAACTACCGAGCCATATAGCCTCCCAGAGCATCAAACACCTTACTATACTTCCATCCAGCAGCGATTCGTTCACTCAACGAGGGCACCTCATAGGATGGAGCATGATAACGACATACCATCGACATACCATCTGATTATCGATTGCAGGTGCGATATGTTACCGGCAGTGACGAAGCGGACCTTTCAGACAGCGAATATCGGATTCTTAACGATTGGCGGGGTTCTGGATGGGAATCTGATAGTGATGACCTACTGCCCGGAGATAGTGATGACGCTGACGCTGACGATGAGTCCGAAGAATTCGAGGATAGACCTCCACCATCCCCAATCCTCATCTAAGATAATCCTCCATCATCCCCCATCCTAATTGATGATGAAGTCCTCAATTCAGATGACGATATGTAATCGTTTCCTCGTTTCTTCCACCATTTTCTTTCCTTTCCTTTCCTTCCACGGAGTACACACTTTTTAGTTGGTGTACACGAGGCACTGCGAGGCTGGAGCAGTGTCTTCCTCCCTCACCCTTATTAGTTTTTTTCCTAATAATCACTCAAAGTTTCTCATAATAATCACTCAGAGTCTCATGAAGATTGTCATTCTTATCACTTTCGAGTTTCAAACACTGAACTGTACTACATTTACACTTCATCCCCTCCATTTGATTTTTTCCAATATAAATATAGCATCAAACCCAGTTCTATATCATTCTTCCACAATGTCGAGTACGTGACCCATTCAGGTACATGAAATAGATTCAACGTCCGATCATTTCAGTACAACCTTAGCTAAATTTCTGCTACGCATCTATAATATTCCTGTTGATTTCCCAGAACGTATAGAAGAAGGTATGCAAGAGGAAGCAGAGTTAGAGATGGGTGTTGACGACTTAGACGATCTAGATGATTATGCGGATGATGTCATTAGCATATCACCTGTTTCAGATGATTATGAGGACGACATCATTAGTATATCATCAGATACATATGATTCAGATGATGACACCATCATTGTTGTTTCTGATGATGAGGAGCGTTAGTCCATACCATTGCATGGATTAATAAAAAAACAGCCCTTCTCAGGGCTACAATTGAAGACTGATACAAAAACAGCTCTTTTCAGAGCTATCATACTTTCAAACAGAAACAGGTGCAAACCATTGTTAACATTAGGTTAAAATTATAGTCTCAAACAAAATGCATGTGAAAGTACCATCATTCCACTCTGTAGTACTCATTATTATATGCATATACAGGGTGTCCCTGTACTTCCTCTTTTCCTCTAGGGAATGTATAGATGGGGTCAAAATATCACCAGTACTTCATATAACTTTTTTTCCTAAAATCCTTCGTTACCAAGTAACGGGCCCTCGGAGTTACAAAATGAAAAATGTTTTTCTTTGATAACTTTTCGAGTGAATATTCAAAATCATCCAAATTTTGGTAATTGACTGAACAAATGAATTCCTTCGATGAGCTTTCATGCAGGAGTCAGTTGTTTTGCTACAAAGTCAGGAACGGACTACCCCCGATAGTCCACACCCCAAAACTTTGAAATGACAGATATTTTTCAATATTTTTCAACAAATTAAGGTTACTTGGACAATTTTATGAATGAAAGTACTCGTGTGGAAAGTCGATCGGAGCAACGAGTCTTGATAAAAATGTAGTTTCACTCGACGACATCAAACCCGCTCGTCCACCATTATTTGAAATGAATAATTATCAAAGCAGAAATAATAATGATAACGTTAATTCAACAACATTTATCCTGAGATGTCTACCATTATTCGGAAATATTAGTTTTTAAGGAAAATGGAATTGATAGGTAAAATGTTCATAACGAATTTTTATAATGCAAACACGTTTAACTAACGAAACTCAAGAGCCTCAAGAGCAAACAGAAATGAAAAATCCGCTACAGAAACTGCTCGATATGACCACCTTCTCTCTCTATACATTTTCTTAGTCTGCGAAGACACCCTCTCTGTACTTGAAATAGCATTCCAGGGTCGTTTCGTATGGCTTCACAATGTAATGTTATTCTATTCAACAATGCATCTCTTGTGTGAATAGGTGTAGCGTAAACAAGGCTTTTTAGATGCCCCCACAGAAAGAAATCCAATGGATTTAAATCCGGAGACCGCGATGGTCATGAATATGGCCCACCTCTACCAATCCATCTATTGTGGAAAATATGGTTCAGATGGTCACGCACAATCAAACTAAAATGAGGAGGAGCGCCATCATGCATAAACCACATATCTCTTCGGGTTTGCAATGGAACATGTTCCAAAAGTCCAATCAAATCGTTCTGAATGAACTGCAAATAACGTTCTCCATTCAATATGTCCTGTAGAACGAATGATCCTATAAGATGGTTTCCTATGATACCAGCCCAAACATTCACGTTGAATTTCCGTTGGTGTTTGGTTTGCAATATCCCATGGTGATTTTCTTCGGCCCATATATGGAGATTATGAGAGTTGATAATTCCATCTCTACTGAAACCTGCTTCATCAGTGAATAAAACTCGATTAATGAAAGTCATATCCTCTCTTTGCCTATCCATGAACCAATTGGCATATTCCAGTCGTGCTGGAAAATCTTGAGGTGTCATGGCATGTACCTTCTGGATGTGAAATGGGTGGAGCAGTTGTTCCCTAATTATTCTATGCATAGTGGACTTGGATGTATGGAACTGTTCTGATAGATTTCTGATGCTCATTGAAGGATCATCAGCGACAGCTTCCAAAATATTTTCCTCCAATACAACGGTACGTTGTTACGTTTCAATTTAGCACTAGATCAAACTGCTCTTATGTGACTTTTCAAAACACTACCTTACCTTTTAAGATTTTTATTCAAAGGATATTAACAATGTAATTCAGTAACAAGTTGATTCCATTCATTTAACATCATAGTAATGGGAATCTTCCGTTCCATAGAAAACCATACCTGAAATGTACAAGAATAAATGTATGCTCCCTGACTAACTGCTTTGACCAGTACTTACGCATTCTCCTATTGCCAATCGACGTTGGAGATCCGAAATTCCTCGCTAGGTTGAAATAGTTGTTATTGTTTGTTTCTCAGTTTTCTTCACCTATCATTTTTTTAGCCGTTGTCTGCCTTATTCCCTATACCTTTCCAAGGATATTTCTTGCATAGATCGTTATTCATCACTTCCAGAAGGATTACTACATATTAGAGCTATATCGCCTGAAAAACAATATTAGTAAGCTCTGGGTTTCTGAATACTGTTTGATATTTTCGGTAAATATTCTGCATAATACGAATGCTTAAATATTTGTACTGAAAGGGAAGGATGTGGCGACTTATCTTATATGTTTCTATTCCATCGCATGAACAAGGATTGGTAAATAGTTGAAAATAGGTTGGAGTGAATACTTTTGTGAACATTCTATTTATTACAAGGTTAACATCCGCCGAACTTTCGTAGTGTCGTTCCGACGAACTACGCCGAACTAGTTCTACAGTTATTCACGGGTGAGGGATTGATCGGCTACTCAAATTGTCAAGGGTTGTTTTAGGGTTGCATTGCTTTGAGAAGGAGTTTTGATGGGTCATGGACTTGTTGATATTGTCTCAAGTGGCTGTGAAGGAATTGATAGATGTATGATGTTGTGCACAGCGCCCCCTTGGTGCTTGTAGTGTAGATTGGACGCACTGTGGCAACAACTGGTTAGCTGTCAGATGTGGCAGTCTCTTAGTATTCGGAAGTTGGCCTTCGATGAGCTTGGTTCGGAGTTCAAAGCGTACCATCAGACTGATTGTAGGATATATTTGGTTGTATTTGTGCCATCCTTCACGGGGATTATTTTCACAAGTCAGGATTGTATAGTGGAAGACTGATTGGTCATTTTGGTGTGGATATTTGCAGTCTGAAACTTAAGCTCTTTTGAGGATTTGTGGTGGTTACCGAACTCGTGCCAGGTGGAAGGATTTCCGAAATTAGGTATGTCTGAATCACTGTCGCATCTCTCATGTGGTCTTAGCTATGATATCACCTCTTCAATTCTACAACCTTCGTTTCTCGTCTCTAGATTCATAAGAAACAAAAGGCCCTTAGTCACTCATCAAGTCCCAGTAGGACTTCCGTGCAGAGCACCGCACACGAAGAAACGTATAGAAAACTCCTTGGCCAGGGTAAGAATTTTACCATTGAATGTGTTTTAAATGATTTTAGTAATATTTGCTCCCAGCGTTGTCATTCAAGTGAATATTAGTATCGAAGAGAGGTTTCAACACTCATTCAATTGTCTCGATTTTTTTTACGGGTTATATGGTTATACAGGGCACCCAATATACCAGGGGTATTGATTAGTCAAATAGTCCCTATTGAATGGGGGTTGAATCTCACCTTGTTTTTATCTGATTCTGATTGAGAATTTTCTTCCGTAGGGTTTTTTTCTTCTTTGAGGATTTTTTTCTTCCTGCTTTTTTTCCTGTTTTCCTGTTTTTTCTTTTTTTTTCTTCTTTCCTTTTTTTATTTATCTTTCTGGATCTTATTTGGTGATCCATTACTGGTCCAGCTTGTCGTGCCCTACAGGGTGATCTATCTTGGTGGTGCTACAGGGTGATCCATCTCCGTCGTTCTACAGGGTGATCCATCTCAGCAGTACTACAGGGTGATCCACTTCCGTCGAACCACGGGGTAGCCTAACACCATATACCGGGTGGCCCAAAAGGAGCACGCAAGTTATAATTGATTTATTTGAATATTTGTGATATACTGAGATATTTGAATAATTGTTGCCCTTATGTTTATTGATACCTGTTGATATAGTGTTTGTTTATCGTTTATTGATTAAGAGTTTGTTTATTGATACCTGATTGATATAGATATTTGTGAAACGGAAATTGGGGTATTTTCGTCCTTTCACGATTGCTGATTGACACCGATGCGCCTACACCTGAGCTCACGCGACGCAAACGAGGTTGTCTTACCATCCGATACTAGTATTTACGAGTTCACCTACTCAATTTTCGTGATAGTTTTACTCGACGTATTGTAGTTTTTTTGAGCGTCGTTACTACCGTAATTTATGGCTGATTGAATTCGTGGTATATACACCGCGCTCTTGTATTGACATTTGAACATCGCGTAGTAGTGTGAATATTGCATTGTTGTCTTAGAAGCGTTGTTGGTTAATCCATGTAAGTTAGGATTACTGAATAAATCATATTGGGGATCTTTATCTTTTATTTCCAATATTAATTGGTAAGTTATTGATATTGTGAGTTACTTAGGGTATCTGGAGGACTAAATTTACCTGGCGCCCATTAAGATCTATTTGAAATCTGCTAAGTTGTTTAACCCACTCCCGTCTCCACTGTTTAGCTTAGCCGCGGATACCCATCTGTCTTATTTGTTACCGACAGATGATTTAGTCTCCTCTTGTGGTTTGTGAGGTGACATTTTTGGCGCCCAACGTGGGGCCGCGTTAAAACAACGTCTTCATAGTTCTTTTTTTTATAAATTTGGAAAAAAATTTTTTTGATAAATTTGAAAAAAAATTTTTTTGATCATTTTTTTAATATTTTTTTTGTATCTCATTGGTATTGTTATCATGTCCCGCAAAATGCTAGTGAACCGTTTGAGTCAAGATGAGCTCGTGTATGAGGTTAGAGTTAGAGAAATTGCTACAGGAACTGTTCAAGAGATGCGGCATTCTCTGACGATAGCAATCAAATTAGAGGAGAAGGGCACTTGAGTAAAAGCTTGTTTTTAAAGTTTTTTTATCATTATTTTATTGAACTATAGTATTGATGTTTTTATATATACATGAAAACGTAAATTTGTGATTGTTGACATGTTCTTGTCAAGTGTAACTGAAATATTGACGTTTTTGATAATGTATGTAATCTTTGTGCATTCTATTAATACCACTACGGAACATTGATATTGAAAAAAAAAAGGCTGTCGCCTTGGACTTATGAATTGAGGGGCCCTGATGGTAATTCGAAGGGTTCCTTGCATGTGAAGGATTTAAAACCTTCATCTTCAGAAGACTGAGTTCTTGAGAATTGAGTGAAATTTACGGGGTGAATTTCTTCGAGAAAGGGGGGAGTTGTTACGTTTCAATTTAGCACTAGATCAAACTGCTCTTATGTGACTTTTCAAAACACTACCTTACCTTTTAAGATTTTTATTCAAAGGATATTAACAATGTAATTCAGTTACAAGTTGATTTCATTCATTTAACATCATAGTAATGGGAATCTTCCGTTCCATAGAAAACCATACCTGAAATGTACAAGAATAAATGTATGCTCCCTGACTAACTGTTTTAACCAGTACTTACGCATTCTCCTATTGCCAATCGACGTTGGAGATCGGAAATTCCTCGCTAGGTTGAAATAGTTGTTATTGTTTGTTTCTCAGTTTTCTTCACCTATCATTTTTTAGCCGTTGTCTGCCTTATTCCCTATACCTTTCCAAGAATATTTCTTGCATAGATCGTTATTCATCACTTCCAGAAGGATTACTACATATTAGAGCTATATCGCCTGAAAAACAATATTAGTAAGCTCTGGGTTTCTGAATACTGTTTGATATTTTCGGTAAATATTCTGCATAATACGAATGCTTAAATATTTGTACTGAAAGGGAAGGATGTGGCGACTTACCTTATATGTTTCTATTCCATCGCATGAATAAGGATTGGTAATAGTTGAAAATAGGTTGGAGTGAATACTTTTGTAAACATTCTATTTATTACAAGGTTAAGAGACAGCTGTTGGTTGACACCCGCCGAACTTTCGTAGTGTCGTTCCGACGAACTACACCGAACTAGTTCTACAGTTGTTCACGGGTGAGGGATTGATCGGCTACTCAAATTGTCAAGGGTTGTTTTAGGGTTGCATTGCTTTGAGAAGGAGTTTTGATGGGTCATGGACTTGTTGATATTGTCTCAAGTGGCTGTGGAGGAATTGATAGATGTATGATGTTGTGCACAGCGCCCCCTTGGTGCTTGTAGTGTAGATTGGATGCACTGTGGCAACAACTGGTTAGCTGTCAGATGTGGCAGTCTCTTAGTATTCGGAAGTTGGCCTTCGATGAGCTTGGTTCGGAGTTCAAAGCGTACCATCAGACTGATTGTAAGATATATTTGGTTGTATTTGTGCTATCCTTCACGAGGATTATTTCTACAAGTCAGGATTGTATAGTGGAAGACTGATTGGTCATTTTGGTGTGGATATTTGCAGTCTGAAACTTAAGATCTTTTGAGGATTTGTGGTGGTTACCGAACTCGTGCCAGGTGGAAGGATTTCCGAAATTAGGTATGTCTGAATCACTGTCGCATCTCTCATGTGGTCTTAGCTATGATATCACCTCTTCAATTCTACAACCTTCGTTTCTCGTCTCTAGATTCATAAGAAACAGAAGGCCCTTAGTCACTCATCAAGTCCCAGTAGGACTTCCGTGCAGAGCACCGCACACGAAGAAACGTATAGAAAACCCCTTGGCCAGGATAAGAATTTTACCATTAAATGTGTTTTTGATGATTTTAGTAATTTCTGGTTCCATCGTTATATCTCAACTGAATATTAGTATTGAAGAGAGGTTTCAACACTCATTCAATTTTCTTGATTTTTACGGGTCATATGGTTATACAGGGCACCCAAAAATATACTCTTGTTATCTTGCTACTTTGCTAAATGAAAATATACCAGGGGTATTGATTAGTCAAATAGTCCCTATTGAATGGGGGTTGAATCTCACCTTTTTTTCATCTGATTCTGATTGAGAATTTTCTTCCGTAGGGTTTTATTTTCCTGTTTTCCGGTTTTCTTGTTTTCCTGTTTTCCTGATTTCCTTTTTTTTTTCTTCTTTCCTTTTTTTATTTATCTTTCTGGATCTAATTTGGTGATCCATTACTGGTCCAGCTTGTCGTGCCCTACAGGGTGATCTATCTTGGTGGTGCTACAGGGTGACCTATCTCCGCCGTACTACAGGGTGATCCATCTCAGCAGTACTACAGGGTGAACCACTTCCGTCGGACCACGGGGTAGTCTAACACCATTACCGGGTGGCCCAAAAGGAGCACGCAATTTATAATTGATTTATTTGAATATTGGTGACATACTGAGTGATTTAGATAATTGTTTGCCCTTCTGTTTATTGATACCTGTTTGATATAGTGTTTGTTTATCGTTTATTGATTGAGAGTTTGTTTATTTATACCTGATTGATATAGTGATGCATTTGTGAAACGGAAATTGAGGTATTTTCTTCCTTTCACGATTGCTAGTAGACACCGATGCGCCTACGCCTGAGCTCACGCGACGCAAACGAGTTTGTCTTACCTACCGATACTAGTATTTACGAATTCACCTACTCAATTTTCGTAGTAGTTTTACTTGACGTATTGTAGTTTCTTTTGAGCGTCGTTACTACCGTAATTTATGGCTGATTGAATTCGTGGTTATATATACCGCGCTCTTGTATTGACATTTGAACATCGCGTAGTAGTGTGAATATTGCATTGTTGTCTTAGAAGCGTTGTTGGTTAATCCATGTAAGTTAGTATTACTGAATAAATCATATTGGGGATCTTTATCTTTCATTTCCAATATTAATTGGTAAGTTATTGATATTGTGAGTTACTTAGGGTATCTGGAGGATTAAATTCACCTGGCGCCCATTAAGATCTATTTGAAATTTGCTAAGTTGTTTAACCCACTCCCATCTCCACTGTTTAGCTTAGCCGCGGATACCCATCTGTCTTATTTGTTACCGACAGATGATTTAGTCTCCTCTTGTGGTTTGTGAGGTGACAGCTTCATCCTCCATTTGTTTTGAGAACCACTCCATATAATCAGGTCCTCGATAACCTTCGAAATGGGATAGAGAGTCATCATAGGAACATTTTACATAATAACATGTTTTTGATAACGAGATTAATTCAAGTCTTTTTCTCTTGGAATGAATGGCAAAAGTAATGATTCAAAATCAGCGTATATAACAAATGGAATTTTTTCCTTAAAAACATAATCTTTGAACTGTATAAATTTTTGTTTCTAAAAAGAAATTTTACATTCATTCTTCATTTCAACACATTCAAGACGGTGTGCATTCACTTTTTCTTGGCTGGTGAAATGATTCAAATAACGATCGCAAAAAAAAGCTTGTGATCATTTTTTGATACTTGAGATAACAATAATCTAGAGAGATTCTTTATCCAACAGTAATGATATGTAATTTCAGTTTCATCCTCATCAGTTTCCAAAGACCCATATTTTTTTGGTTTCACATGACACTCATTTTGAATCAGTAGTAAATTGAAATGCCTATCCATTTTATCATTAGTCAAACGAGCTGGTACTACATTAAATTTTTATTTCTTTTTTTTCTTTTCCAAAGTGTACATATTAATAGAGATATTGTTGAGCTTTTCAAATCTTGTTATTTTGTTCAACTTCATAGGCATCTCAATATCCTTCAAATTCAAAACTTGTGAGAAATGTGGGTATGAAGAAGTCCTATTTGTATTATTTCCAGAATGAATTGGATACAAAGCACTGACAATCGACCATGCGAAACAAGCATTGTCATTATTTTTAATATGATACACGCCATTCTTTTGGCAATTTGATGTGGAAGTTCAATGAAAGATGAACCATTTCCTATTTCAAATTCATTGATATTAATTTCCAAATTGATTATACCCCTTAAAGCCCAACCACTATCTCGTTCCTGAAATTCGGATAATTGATTGAAAATTATATCTTTGATATGTTGTTGAAACCAATTTTTCAATTCAGTCCCATGGTCAATAACAACATTTTTTGAATGAAAATATTTGAATTCGCTCATGGATTGATTAATATTATTTTTGATATATTCCCCACAAAAAAACAGAATTTACTTCAACAGGTCTTTTTTTTCAAAATACGAGTAATTCTATTTTTGAAAAGAAAATATGCATCTTCAAAAAATTGTTAAACATCTATGTGTTTCAAATTTATAATAACTCCAGTTCGTATGCGTCTTGCAAAAGAGGATTGAATATCCTCCCATTTTACCCTTTCACTTCTTTTCTCTTTTAATGATTCACCACCACCCACATGTTCATTAAATATTTTTTTGACTAACATTCAAAAGCGTTTCAAGTGAGATAAATTTGTTTGCAATTTCACAAAAGTGCCGTGAGTCACATCTGAATTCGAAATAGCTCTATTGATCAATCTAATATGTTTATTGGCTAATTTAATCCAATGTTCACGTTCTGAAATTGTGGAGGATTTTGAAATTTCAGAAAAACCCTTTTGAAAAATGCTAATTATACCATCACTAACCACACCCATATCCTCAGCCATGGTCACAAATATCACTTGAACTTAACAATTACTAACCTTTATAATTCAATAATCTCAAATAAAATTTTTTGGGCACTATGTCCTCGAAAAACCAGTCCGTATTTCTCAGGTACGAATTTGGATACATTTTTCTTCATCATGATTGCTATCCTTCTTCGTTACTATCACCACCGGGCTCTGGTATGGCGAATAGCTCCTACTAATGACCCCTGCCGCAAGCATCTTGTCCACCTCCTCTTGAATGAGCAGCTTCTTCACATCGCTCACCTTGTACGGACGCAGTTTAAACGGCGTGTCGTCCCTCAGCCTAATCTGATGCTCTCCGGCTCTTGTGATTGGCTGGCGTGGCGATTCATAAAACACGTCTGCAAATTCTGTTCTTCTTTTCTGAAAGGGCTCCTTTCCTGCTTTGAGGTATGCCTCCTTCGCAGGGCTTCAGCCTGTCCAAGACAACAAGTTGCCTTTTCGAGAACATACCTCGTAACATCTTACTCGTCTCTCCGACACGACGAATAATTTTTTCCAGCCTCTGTCTTCGTGCTGCTTCTTGTGAAATAACTTCGGGCACCACAGTGCCGCTTTTTTGTGGTCCGGGTATCTTCCTTTCCACTCGTTGGTCCGTTCTTGCATCGATGGGTCCTTGCGTGGCAAGCACAGATTTCTCCAACCTGTCCTATCCTTCCGCAACCTCAACTCGACCTACTGGTCCACCAGACTTGAGTCCACTTGGCTCAGTGTGGCTTTCCTTGACGGTGTAGCCTACTAACCTTTTGAACCTAAGTCCTATTAGGTTTTCAAAGTTTTGGCCACCTGACCTACCAGATCTGGGTCCCATTGACCTCTCCTGGGTTTGGCCACCAAATTCACCAGAACTAAGTCCCTTGGCCTTGTTCTGGGTTTCCCTATTTCCTCGTTTAGCGCCCGTCGGCGATCCAGGCTTGAGCTTGCCAGCTCCTGCCTGCTCCAATACTACGTTTCTGCGTTTAACGCCCACCGGCGATTCCAGCTTGAGTTTCTCAGCTCTCAGCTGCTTTCCGACTCCGTTTGCACGTTTAACGCCCGCCGGCGGTTCCAGCTTGAGCTCTCCAGCCCTCAGCTGCTTCATGACATCGTTTCCACGTTTAACGCCCGCCGGCGGTCCCGACACAAATCCCCCTGTTTCGCTCTGCTTCTCCTCTCTCAGTGGTCCTTCCACTACCTGCGACATACGTCCCTCTGGACGTACCCGCTCTCTGGCGGACAGTGAGCTCACTGCCTGCCCTTCATCGTTGAGCCGCCCTCGGGAGCCCTCTTGCAGCCCCCGCTGGCGTTTCCCGACGGCTTCTGCTTCTCACCTTCCTTGTCGAGTTCATTATCGAAACGCTCTTGTAAGCGGTTGGTGAAAAAGGCGCAATCCAGGGTCATATTCCTATAAGGGGTGAACCATTGAGCTGCTGCGCCCTTCAGCCACTGTCCGGCTGTCGCTACCCATACCCATACTGAAGAGTGTAATTCCAGAAGCTGTTCCTCAGCTTTTTTGCAAAAGTCGAAGGGATCTTCGTTCTCCAGCCCAGTAAAGGTCGGAGAAGGCACCTTGACTTTTTTTAAAATTTGGGAATCGCTTTCCGAACCGCTCTGTGGCTCTCTGTGACTCTCCAGAACCGTCACCAATCGGGTGAACAATTCCTCCATCTTATCGACCGGTTTTTCAACTTCCTGTTGTCCGGTTATCTGCGGCAATGGCACTCGTGCGTCGGCTCGTGAGGGTTGCATTCCCCATGCACCCTCTTCAGCTATCCCGCACCCTCTCCTTTGCCTGAATTCCGCCTGAACGGGATTTCGTACCTCATGTACGTCTTCAGTACTCGCCCAGTACTGTTCATTAAAAACGTTAGGCACCAGAGTGTTTTTGAACAATTCGGGATCACACACAACCCGTTGTACTGCCATTGTCTCCCCCTCGTGAATTCGGGTTGACCTTCTGGCCTTCCTGGGCACGTCCTCGTGCTCCAGCCCCACACTTTGGGTGACATGTCCTCCGGAGGGGTTGTAGTCGGCTTCCTTCGAGGGGGCGTGTCCTACGACTCCGCCCCCGCCGACCATATTTACCCTGCGCCGTAACGGCCGGCTGGCCTCCCAGACCTGAGCCCCAGGGATTTTAGGACTCAGTTCCTGTCTGGGTACGACGAGAGGTTGGTTTGCTTCAGTTAGCTCTTCTGGAATGTAGAACTCCTTGTGGAGGTACTGACCCCGCCATGAGGCCACCTTCAAGCCTCTTTCGGCTTCAGGGTGACTCCCTGGCATTCCTCCACCCCCTAGCGCTTCCGCTAGGTCGTCAGTATTCGGCTCGAACAGGGTACGAGGCGCTCCTGTGCGCAACGCACCCTTCTCCTCCCAGGGATCGCTAAGTGCTCCCACCTGGAGGCATCGCGACGCCTGGCGTCGGACGACCTGTGCTTCGTCGTTGTTGTTCAATTCCATATTGCCAGCATCTCCAAAGCCTTCTTTGCTTTGGAAACGCTGTCCTACACCGCGCCTCTCGAAACTTTCCTTGTTTCGAAAGTCCTGTCCGGTGGTTTTTTCTTCGAAACATTCGTTGTTTCGGAAGTCCTGTCCGCTATGGCATGATCCTCTTGTCGGGTTTGACAATGGCAAAGTTTCTCTTACAATTTCCATTTCCACAGGATGGCTGTACACCCTGTGTATTCTGGGACTCAGGGTTACCACATAAGTGGGTAACTCCTCCATAGTGTGCCTCAAATGCTCGCATTCCGGCAGAACTATTGGTTTCGGAGGGAAAGCTCCTTCCGGTTGTCGCCATCGGCAAAAATCCTCGATTTCTGCTTTTTGTTCCGGTTGGGAACAAAATTGCGATTTTCTTGATTTCGGCGCCGATCTCAGCATAGGAGATCGTACTCGCATTGATAGCATCGCTCGAAGCCCTAATTGGGGTTCGCTTTGCGGTCTGGCTGGTGCATCTCCTCGGGGATGATGTCCAGTTTCTTGTAGTAGCGTCTCCTGACGTTCCACTTCTGCATGTAGTAAATCAATCCTTCTCTTCGCCGAGGTTTTATTTTCCCTAATGCGATTTAATTCAAACATGCTATTTCGCGTTGTTTTATCGCGGTTTGAGGACAGCTTTGTCCTTTGTGAGTGGTCGAATTCTCGAATTATTCGGCTTGCTGAAAAACCATCAATGCCCAGGGTTTGTCGCTCTGCGACCAAAGGAGAGGCACTGATGTCCTCATTCGTTGAAAGAATACGTTGAGTAGAACCTAGCCTCAGACTAGCTGATCCTACCGGAGTTCTTGGAATGCTGTTTCCTGTGAAACCAGATTCCAGGGGGGTTCCTTGTCGGCTCGTCGGAGTCGCACTCAGGCGGCTAAAAATGTCTGACAAGAAATTTGTTTGACCGAAAATTGTAGTCTCGCGATTTGGCACTGATGTATTTTCTGCTTGTTGCGCTCGCGCGTATTTTGCCCTAGTCTGCATTTGGATTTCAAAATTCCCTAATATGACTCTGACGAGGAAATAGTCAGAGGGAAGGATTCAGGGAAATCTAATATTTTTAAGTTCACCCTTGGATCGCGAAAGCTACTTTCCTATCCAAGGCCTACAGGGTGAACTGAGCTAGTGATTTAGGAACAAAGAGCCTAACGTTTGAACAGCACCCTAGGATGAGGGCCGCTCGCAGGATAAGGTAGAAAGGTATCGTAATCCTGGAAGGTCTCAACGGTTAGGTTGAGTCGTTCGCCCGAAGGACGTAATTAATGATGTATTGACCCTCCCGAGTTTAATCTCGAAATACCTCGATCGTTAACACCGCAAGGTGATCGGGTGGAGTGAGACCGGGCAACTTTAGTAGGGACCTGCTCTTCCTTTGCAGGATTTGGGCTGCTTTCCTCTGGCTGAGTGCCAAAAGGAACCTGGACAAACGTAAGGTATGATTATGCACTGCAATAAATTATCCAACCAGTAATCTGCTCCAGTATAAGCTCTGATAAATCCCAAAGTGTCCACAATCCTAGAATCCCACGAATAAATATCCAGCCACTTATCTGCTTTGATTTATTCTCTATTGGTCCTAGAGATTCCTGATTCCAGTAAAAATTCTTCCAATTCCACTGTTTGGTGATAACCGCAGATCCCTAACGACTTCTGTGTTGTGCTTTGTCTCCATTAAGTTCTGAAAAGAACCAGAGACTCGAATTCATTCAATAAAACTCAACCGCAGCTTCAAACTTTCAAAAAATCTTCGGATTTTTAAGATCGCTGCTTGGAAATCCGTATATTTATCCTAAATAAACGGGCTCTCTTCCGCGCCACTTTCAGCCAATCAGCGATCGCAAAAGCCGTGCGATCCTGCCTGACCTACTTTCAATATTTACACAACGAAAAAAACTCATTCCGTATGTATTTGCCAGCGTTTACGACCTGTTTTTCTGCAGGTGCTGGGCTTTGAAGTGGGAATACCGCTCTGCTACTTTCCATTGACGTCTATATGCCGCTGTTTCTGTCTCTTTCTTTTCGTGTATCGTTTTGCTTCCTCAATTTGCGTCGTTCGATAAATGAAATCTAACAGTCTTCGGCCTCACTCGGAAATCTTCGGAAAATCACGAAAATTCTGAATTTTCGTTTTTCCTCGATTTCATAGAACTCAGCATCCTAAGACAAAGAGTCTCATACCGCGTCTCGATATTCCTATTCCTTCTTACAAAAAATGCATTTGAAAAATATTATATTTTTCAAACTCAAATGCTAATAAAAATTGAACCACGAGCACTAGAAACGTGATCGAGGTGTCAAACGATAGCTACTAAGAATCTCCATCGATGCTTTTTTGAAGAAAGCACGATTTCCCTGTCTAGATAACTGAAAAAGCCATTTTCCATAAAACTTCATTGAAACTTTTCGAAAAAAAGTTTCCCATATGGGGCGCACTTTAATGGTGACACTGTATATATGCCATTCCGATGCACAGACGTTCATCGAATACAAGTTCGGCCTTTCTCCATTTAATAGCCATCTGTGTATATAGTCTGTATCGAAAACGGTTGGACTCTGAAATCACGCTTTCTATGAATTCACAAGTTTGAGCACCCTATGTAACAAGTAAACACAATATAAGAACGCATACATGCAGATTGTTTGAATTTCACAACCCGATGAATATTGGCTAGAATCGAACCGATTTTCAATGCTTGTTTCAAGTTGCGATAGTGTAAAATATATTTGTTTCTGTTATACAGGATACCCATTGATTTGTTTTGTTTGAAATTTGGTGGTACTCTAAATAAAACGGAAAATCTGTATGTAAATTATCTGCCAGGATACTCCAAATTGAATTCCAATATGTAGGAATTTTAGGAACATCTTTATCAGAATTTTCAACCCATTGAAAACTGCCGTTATATATTCATTATTTGCTTCAGAATATATATTCGAACAAACCGACATTCCGCCCCTTATTCCCTTTTCTACAAACATAATCATGTAGATGTCTTTGAAAATTTTTAATTTACATAATTTTTTTATTAACGAGTGAAATTTTATTCTAATTATCGGGTGAATAATGGGAAGTATCAAATTTTGATAGGTGCTTTTTAATGAGTTCTGAATAGACATCTTCACACGTTGTTTCATAGATGGAGCTATCTGTATTTGTATACTTTAACTTGCAATTTTCTATACCTAGAGTGGGCACCATAAAATCGTAATGAAAATCAAACATGCTTGTTTTTGAAATATTTCATATTGCCTTTCCGATGTACAAAGTTCATTGAATACAAGTTGTCTTTTTCAATTCGATAGCCACCAAGTCCATATCGAAAACGGTTCGACTCTGAAATCGAGGGCTTGATATTAAATTGTTGGCGCCATAACGCGCGTTTCACGAATTCACAAGTTTGACCACCCTATTAACAATGAAATTAGGGATGCAGCCTTCAGACGAGTATTCAACTCGATGTAGGGACGCAGCCAAGCAGATTTTTTAAAATTTCACAACCCGATGAATTTTCGTTAGAATGAAAACGATTTTCAATGTTTGTTTCCAGTTTCGATAGTGCAAAATATATTTGTTTATATTATACAGGGTACCTATTGATCTTTTTTCAATTTGTTGGTACTTGATGCTCGGGATGAAACAAAAAATCTTCATGTAAATCATATAATCTCTCAAGATACAACAAATCAACTTTCAATATATATCCTTCTGAAGCATTGTCGGGAATTTCAGTTAAATCTTCATCAAAATTTTCAACCCACTGAAAACCGTCGTAAGGTTGAAATTCTGATATTGCCCACCCATATGAAAGATATTGTGAAGGTTTTTCGGTATGATATGCTTCACAATATTTATTTTTTGCTTCAGAATATCTATTTGAAAAAACATTTTTCCCCTTATTCCTTTTTCTACAAACATAATCATACCAATGTCTTTCAAAATTTGTAATTTACATTCCGTATACTTCAACACGGTATCCCACGTGTACCCCGATATAGTATAATATCACGCGGAGTCCAACCCATAAGTTGCCATGCTTTTTCGACGAAGATTTTCAAAAACGTTCGCCAATAATGAAATATCCATTTTCAATTATAGATCCGCATACGATCCCAAATTTATGATTTCGAATGATTCCTAAACATTTGGTGCGTGAGCATTTCTCTTATTTTTTATAGAATTCTTCTTGTTATTGTAACTCGGTGTCGTTCAATGTTTCCATATTATCTACATAATCATATCGAAATACCCCCTTCTTTGTGAGGAGAGTGAATATCTCATCATCTGAATAATTTGATTTGCAAATTATTTTTATCTAATGTGGATACTAATTCATCCATCGACGTTTCCATGAATGAAAAAGAATCTAATAATCAAAGTTTAATTTTAGTTTCAGCATCAGATAATCAGAAATCAACATCAGCAATCAGACAATTCATAGTCAAACCATTTCTTACAGTCTCCACCTCGATAGCTTCTGAAATGAGGAAGACTACCGTCATAATAAACCTTAAGTAGTAACCCCCACTGAAAGTTATAGGTTATTGGTATTTTTTAGTTTTGTTAGATAATCCCATCCTGACTGTTTCTCTTCGAATTCGCGTAACTTATTCAATATAACATCCATAGCGTTTTCATTGTACCAAGCAGCCAATTCCGTACCTGATTCGATAACTTCATTTGGGATACTGAAAAATCTACGATCAACAATTTCCCCATCACAAGAATTTTTAATAAAACCCCTGAAAATGTTAAATTTACTTCATGACATGATATTTGCCTTAAAATTTTGTAAATCGCACATTTGAATAGCTAAAACGCATTTCCTCATATGTTCATTAATGAATTGTATAACTTGTTTGGCAATATAATCTCAATAATTATCTTTAATGAGTAAAGGATATTTATAAATTACGGACTTGGTTTTTGGAAAATCAATCATTTGAATTGTATTTATTGATGTGACTCACAAATATTTTGTTCACAAGTCAATTTCAATACAAACATACACCAAAGAAAACTAAAATTCAAAAGGTGAGTAATATCTTTCCTGAAGTAGTTGTGAAAAATTATCGAGCTACACTAAAAATAAATAAAAATCTACCGTCATTCAGAACAAAAAATTTAGAACACATTCTGCACATACTGAACAAAGAAAAAGTATTGTACGAAAACAGTAATTTAAGCTGATCATATCTATGAATGTAAATTGTTGAGTCGAACAAAAACTATTGTATACACAAACTCTGTGCATTTTGAACGATGAAAGATGGAAGCAATACTAACCCTAATTTCGTACAATTTCAAATGAAACAACACAACAGCGTATATTCCTGATAAAAATTCTTTGAAATGGAGGCGATACTCCTCCGTCACTTGGTGCGGTGAAAATTGAAATTTCTTGCCCAAATCCAAGAATACCACCTCACCAAATTTGTCTCTCACGATTTTGGTTGTCAGTATTCTCTGCGGCGTTTCTACAGGTGAATCTGCTATTTTGTCAATTGGTTTCTTCTCCGCGGTCGAACTTGCATTCAATTTGTGTAAATCCACCTGCGAAAAACCAAAAATGATATAATTTGATGTTTCACATTACTAATTATATGAACACTCTCAACAAACGACATTTTTATTGTTTGTTCAATTACTCTATTGTTTTTTTAATTCTTCCTCTTTAGTTCTTTCAGGGATTTCAAATGATTTTATATAATATGAGACAATGGAAGTCCGAAACAATAAAATTCATCATGAAATATTGTCAATTCCTTCAAACAAAGAGCCTTTGTTTCGTCGTTTTGGGGCATATTGCCGGATGCCGATTCAGCATTGTCATTGATTCATCTCATCTTGGGTATAAATAGAGAAGGTTCCAATGAATATGTGAACCATGAACCTCAACTCAATACCAATTTGTTTATCATATATCGAAATTTTACATTTCTGACTTTATCAACAAGTGTTAGTAGTAGTTCTGCATCTCTGTTTCATATATTTTAACAACTAGAAATAAAACAAAAAACTTACTGTTTTAAACAAAATATCAATTTTTAAAATTAAATTTCATAATCATTTATTGTACAACTCTGATCAAAATATAAGCTGATATCGTAGATTATATGATGATCATTTTATGAATGTCAAATTTAATTTTTGACTTCTTTTTCTGTAGCCTTGGTGCGTGTTCTGGAACAAATTCAACAGTTTTTGTATATAATTGACGAAGATCTTGAAATATCAACTCCAATTTATATTTGAAGGGTGTATTTTTGGAAAATGCGCCTGCAAATACTACTAACTGACGGTGACGACATATTTTACACACTAAGACTGAATTCTTTCTGTTTCAGTTAATTTCTAATTGAACATTTTGTTAATTCATTCAACTGCTTCAAAAAACTTTTCTGTTCTTCATAAAATTAAATATCTTCACTTAATTGTTGAACACGTCTCTCAAATTCCTCTACTTTACGTGTGTAAACTATATTACTAATTTTTGTTTACCAACGACGTACGTAACATCTTTTTCCTCCCAATCTCATACTGAATGTAACTGACTAATGGTATACAATTATTCAAACACGAAAACGGTTGAGACAGTGACGATGAAACCATAACAAACAAACGCATTACTTACGAACGCTCACTCCACAACACGTAACACCCCAACACCATTGGGTGCCATCTCCTTCTTCTACGACCTGGTGTCCTTTCGACATGTTGGAACACAATTTAAAACTTTAGACCCTCCTAGTCGTCGTCATCTCATTACCATACAATTTTCATTGAGTCGTATTCCTAACCCTTCATGCCTAATGTTGAAACCGGCAACGCTTCATCGCTTAATAAATAACGATTCATTTCACAACCGAAAGCACCAAACCTGTCATGCTTGCCCTGGCGAAGTATCACCTCGATACCATCTCCAATCTCTTTGCATCGATTACGTCACACGTGACTTTCTCACTCTTACACACACACCTTTTTATGAAACATCAACTCTTCATCAAATCGAAGGATATTTTCCTTTCTCTCAGATGAAAATTACATCACAGTTTCCCTTAAGTTCTACGGAAATCAAGAAATTAGGTTAAATATAAAAAATTAGTCAATTTCGGTCTCGACAAAACAACCGTTTTTAATATCAACAATTAGCGATTACTCTCAAGTTCTCACGTTGGTGTCGAGGCTAATGACAACGTCTACCACGCCGAAGACCTGGGTTCGATTCTCATACTGGTAAATTTTTTCAATTGAATTTTCCTCAGCTGTCGATGTCCATGTGGTACGTGACAAGGGGACCCGAGGGGTAAGGTGGAGTCCCATGGGGGCTACGCTCTTTAAATCGCTCCGATACTCATTTCATCCTTATCTGCATCGATTACGTCACATGTTCCTCTCTCCCACTTCCACTCCGAAACACACCTACCTTGAGTTGGGTGTTTCACAAGGTTCCGATCGCATGTCATGAAAATTGCAAAGTAATAAAACACTTGAGATTTTGGGCTCGTACTCGTGTTGTTCATCTACTTTTGGAGGAAACAATTCAACCCAATCCCTTTGATTTTCAGAGAATCATCGAATTGGGGTGGAAATCACCAGGTTCAATTCGATGTTACGAAAACTCAGGCATCAATTTTCTTCAAAAAGATAAATTTCTCCGAACTGGATATAGTAATGGCAGGACAGACAATTCCGCTTTCTGCTTCGATAAGTTTGTTGGGGGTTGAATTGGACACCAATATGTCTAGGCACAATCATGTCGCTGGTATTGCAAAGACCACTTCTCTTGAAACACTGTTCCAAAACAGAAAACTATACACACATCAGCAACATCAGATGTGGTTGTGGCTGATCATCGTTCTGTGGTTCAACTCAGTACACCTCAAAGTTCACTGTTTAAGAACTCTTCCAATTGAAGAATTGATATTATGTGGAGTAAACCTCCTAAAGTGTCACCTTCGGGGGAAGTTAACGATCGTATCACACTTTTGTCAGGTACTTCCTCACATCTTCTGTCCGTATCCCCGGACAAGGGACAGGCTGCTATCCTCCGGATCAGAGGGAACCCGAAGCAGCGAGGGTATATCTTCCTATCAGAGCTGTCCATGAAGAAGTCTCTGCCCGCTACCTTGGCACATGGTGACATGGTGGAAACATTTTTGTGTATCTCCTTCAACAAACCAGATATTGCCTGTCACATAAAATGTGAGAATCCCGGTATATATATATATATATATATATATATATATATATATATATATATATATAGAGAGAGAGAGAGAGAGAGAGAGAGAGAGAGAGAGGTAGTCTTTGCTGACTAGTTACGAACAATTCCTTGGAGTTATTTGGGATAGCAGCGAAGCGCAAGTGTACTCTTATAACATTATATTTCCAATATTTCGACAATGGTTATTGTCATCATCAGGGAGCTAAGATGATAGATTTTGAATTAATACAGAACTTAAGTTAACAGACGGATACTTACAATGTTAGTGAGATTGGTCGCAATTGAGTTGAGTTAAAATTAAAATATGAACGTTGTGATTATGATTAAAACACGTAACAACTGTAAAATTACAAGACATATGAATTAAGTGAAAGCTACAATATATATACGTTAAATGAGGAATATTCATAAAAAAATTTTTTAAATTTGAGAATGAACGTGGTGATCTTAGGTTAGAAACACATCACTTGTCAATTTATTAAATTTTGAAGAAGAAGTAGACTTGGCATTTGCCGCTGGTGCAATTAATCAAAGAGTTACAGTTGCCTCCAGAAGAAAGAGTTTTGTTGTATAATTTTTGTTAATAGGTTGATAAATGAATTTAAGTAATGTCAAATGAGTTGTCTTTGGAGGAATTCCAATTTTTGTCTATAAAAAGTAAATAGGAATATATTTCACTTAAATGTTGTAAGTCTGTTTTTTTATTCAGACAATTTTGTGATTGCGAAATGTAAGTCATTTCAAGGAATAATCTTTTAGAAACATTCCTCTCTTTGGTCAAAATTTTTACTGAGTTAAAGTCCATTACATGTCCATTATTATAAACATGTTCACTAAGGGCACACCTTTCTGGATGAAGTCTACAGTCACTTTTGTCTGCAGATATTCTGTCTTTTAATAATCTGTCACTCTGACCAATGTATTCAGCACTGCAACTTATACAAGGGATACTATAAACCACTTGAGATTGAAATTTTTTTGGGATTTTATCTTTTAAGTTTGAAAAAAGGGAATTGATTGTTAATATAGGTTTGTGTGCAATTTTTATATTATCAATATTTTTGAAAATTCGTGTGAGTTTGGGTGTAATTTCACTGGTATATGGTAAAGAAGTAAAAAGATAATTATTTATCTGAATTTCATGATATCATTGTCCTGACTTGGAGAGATTGAAGGACGAACGTTATGATCTATTTCATTTGGGGACGTGTTTAACAATATCTTGTTTAATGAGGTTTTAGGATATGAATTTTGAACAAAGAGGTTTAAAAGGATTTTGAAATTTTATAAATGAAAGGACGAGTCCGAAATTCTGATAACACGTTGTTTCATCTGTTTGACCAAATTGACTTTTATTGATTGTTTATGTAGTGACCAACAGTTCATGTATCTACCTGAACTTATTGGTTTTCTGTACCAGTCAATAAGTATGGTATTAGTGGAAGTGCGAATGAGTTTAGTGTCTAGAAATGGAACACTTTGTTCGTCGTCTTCCTTTTCGATGGTAAATTTTATATAGGGGTCATAACTATTAAAGATTTCAACGATTTCTGTGACACCTGTATAGAGAAGGGCAAGGATTATGTCATCGACATATTTTTTTAAGAAAAAAACATGGTAAGGAAGGACATTTAGGACATTGTCTAACAGGTCATCCATTACATAGTTAGCTAGAATGGGGCTTATTTTGGCTCCTATTGGTGTACCAAAATTTTGTTTATATATTTTGTTATTAAAAGAGAAATATGTATTTTTGAACAGGAAGGTCAGAAGATGCATGAAGTCATCTTCATGAATATTACAAAAATTACTGATACGATTCCAATTATTATGAATGGCTCTAAGGCAAATATCAAGGTAAACATTACTGAACAGTGAAACCACATCCAAACTAGCTAACACATAATTTTCTGGAAGTTTAATTCTATTGAATTTTGAAGAGACTTCAAAAGAGTCTTTAATGTAATATGGATTATCATAATCATAAGCCTTTGTCAATATATCCGTCAAAAAAGATGCCGAAGATTCTGTAGGATTATTTATAGAGGCAATGATGGGCCTTAAAGATAAAGTAGGTTTATGAATTTTGGGAAGAGCATACAATTTTGGAATGATACCTGTGTGAGAGGTAAGTTTTTTTTAGTAATTTCATCTATTTGATTAGTGGTAAAGAGGTTTATTTATGAGGGAATTAGATTTATTTTGGATTTCAAGAGTGGGATCTCTTTGGATGAGTTCATAAGAATTACAATTTTCTATTAGTTCGGACGATAACTGTATATATTGTTCTTTTTCCATTATGACAGTGACATTTCCTTTATCGGATCTAGAGACAATTAAGTTAGGATTATTTTTTAGAAAATATTTATATTTTTGAATATAAATTGTGGAAAAAAGATGGAGAGGAATGTTTAGAAAAGTTTACATAATTTGTAATGACATTAGTAGAACGTGCAATGGTAAGTTGACGTTCTTGTAGATCAGAAATATTTGAAGTTATATTATCAACATCAGCTAATAAGTTTTTTAATGGAAAATCTTTGCCTATTATAGGCTCCACACTAAACTTTGGGCCCAAAGCCAGAAAGTTAGAGATGACATCCGGGATGGTAATACCAGATAAATTTTTTATCCAGCCAGGTTGTGTATTCAATTTATGATAATGAATTACAGATTTCTCAAAATAATCATAAATTACACACACAACCTGGCTGGATAAAAAATTTATCTGATATTACCATCCCGTATGACATCTCTAACTTTCTGGCTTTGGGCCCAAAGTTTAGTGTAGAGCCTATAATAGGCAAAGATTTTTCATTAAAAAACTTATTAGCTGATGTTGATAATATAACTTCAAATATTTCTGATCCACAAGAACGTCAACTTACCATTGCACGTTGTACTAATGTCATTACAAATTATGTAAACTTTTCTAAACATTCCTCTCCATCTTTTTTCCACAATTTATATTCAGAAACAAAACTTTTCCGAAAAAATAATCCTAACTTAATTGTCTCTAGATCCGATAAAGGAAATGTCACTGTCATAATGGAAAAAGAACAATATATACAGTTATCCTCCGAACTAATAGAAAATTGTAATTCTTATGAACTCATCCAAAGAGATCCCACTCTTAAAATCCAAAATAAATCTAATTCCCTTATAAAAAACCTCTTTACCACTAATCAAATAGATGAAATTACTAAAAAAAAACTTACCTCTTACACAGGTATCATTCCAAAATTTTATGCTCTTCCCAAAATTCATAAACCTACTTTATCTTTAAGGTCCATCATTGCCTCTATAAATAATACTACAGAATCTTTGACATCTTTTTTGACGGATATATTGACAAAGGCTTATGATTATGATAATCCATATTACATTCAAAACTCTTTTGAAGTCTCTTCAAAATTCAATAGAATTCAACTTCCAGAAAATTATGTGTTAGCCAGTTTGGATGTGGTTTCACTGTTCAGTAATGTTTACCTTGATATTTGCCTTAGAGCCATTCATAATAATTGGAATCGTATCAGTAATTTTTGTAATATTCATGAAGATGACTTCATGCATCTTCTGACCTTCTTGTTCAATAATACATATTTCTCTTTTAATAACAAAATATATAAACAAAATTTTGGTACACCAATGGGAGCCAAAATAAGCCCCATTCTAGCTAACTATGTAATGGATGACCTGTTAGACAATGTCCTTAATGTCCTTCTTTACCATGTTTTTTTCTTAAAAAAATATGTCGATGACATAATCCTTGCCCTTCCCTATACAGGAGTCACGGAAATCGTTGAAATCTTTAATAGTTATGACCCCTATATAAAATTTACCATCGAAAAGGAAGACGATGAACAAAGTGTTCCATTTCTAGACACTAAACTCATTCGCACTTCCACTAATACCGTACTTATTGACTGGTACAGAAAACCAATAAGTTCAGGTAGATACATGAACTATTGGTCACTACATAAACAATCAATAAAAGTCAATTTGGTCAGATGAAACAACGTGTTATCAGAATTTCGGACTCGTCCTTTCATTTAAAAAATTTCAAAATCCTTTTAAACCTCTTTGTTCAAAATTCATATCCTGAAACCTTATTAAATAAGATATTGTTCAACACGTCCTCAAATGAAATAGATCATAACGTTCGTCCTTCAATCTCTCCAAGTCAGGACAATGATATCAATAATGATAATAATGAAATTCAGATAAATAATCATCTTTTCACTTCCTTACCATATACCAGTGAAATTACACCCAAACTCACACGAATTTTCAAAAATATTGATAATATAAAAATTGCACACAAACCTATATCAACAATTAATTCCCTTTTTTCAAACTTAAAAGACAAAATCCCAAAAAAAATTCAATCTCAAGGGGTTTATAGTATCCCTTGTATAAGTTGCAGTGCTGAATACATTGGTCAGACTACCAGATTATTAAAAGACAGAATATCTGCACACAAAAGTGACTGTAGACTTCATCCAGAAAGGTGTGCCCTTAGTGAACATGTTTATAATAATGGACATGTAATGGACTTTAACTCAGTAAAAATTTTGACCAAAGAGAGGAATGTTTCTAAAAGATTATTCCTTGAAATGACTTACATTTCGCAATCACAAAATTGTCTGAATAAAAAAACAGACTTACAACATTTAAGTGAAATATATTCCTATTTACTTTTTATAGACAAAAATTGGAATTCCTTCAAAGACAACTCATTTGACATTATTCAAATTCATTTATCAACCTATTAACAAAAATTATACAACAAAACTCTTTCTTCTGGAGGCAACTGTAACTCTTTGATTAATTTCACCAGCGGCAAATGCCAAGTCTACTTCTTCTTCAAAATTTAATAAATTGACAAGTGATGTGTTTCTAACCTAAGATCACCACGTTCATTCTCAAATTTAAAAAAATGTTTCATGAATATTCCTCATTTAACGTATATATATTGTAGCTTTCACTTAATTCATATGTCTTGTAATTTCACAGTTGTTACGTGTTTTTATCATGATCACAACGTTCATATTTTAATTTTAACTCAACTCAATTGCGACCAATCTCACTAACATTGTAAGTATCCGTCTGTTAACTTAAGTTCTGTATTAATTCAAAATCTATCATCTTAGCTCCCTGATGATGACAATAACCATTGTCGAAATATTGGAAATATAATGTTATAAGAATACACTTGCGCTTCGCTGCTATCCCAAATAACTCCAAGGAATTGTATATATATATATATATATATATATATATATATATATATATATATATATATATATACGAATTTGTGGACAGAACACTCAAAAAATGGAGGCAAACCGCGGTCACGTGTTTCTGGCTATTGGCCTCATCAGCGCGGTGCAGCCAATTGCAAGGATGGACAACAACTGGTTACCAAAAATGTGTTCTGTCCACAAATTTTCCCCTTTTTAATTTATATCATACACACTCAATAACATGTATATATATATATATATATATATATATATATATATATATATACATATATATATATATATATATATATATATATATATATATATATATATATATATATATATACATCCCGATATCAATATGGCATCCATACATTGAATGCGCTGATAGGGCGTCCATCATAATTTGAAGAATTTACCGAATATATTTCATGGTAAGTACTAGAAAACTGATTTCTGTAGGCTGGCATGACATTTTTACCACCATAAAAAAATTGAGTTCACTATTGATTCGATAATAGAGCGTCCGTCCGTCAAACATTCATAAGAACTCCTCAGTATACACCATCATCAGACATCTGATTGATAATAGGGAGTCCAATAAGTATATTTTCATACATGAAATAGATTATTGGGAATCCTTACAACGTTGCCAATATTTACCGCATTAAATGTAGGCAGCAAGTGGGTTTTAATTTCTTCACATCTGTTTTTCAACAAGCGTTGTGCCAACGACAAATTGCGTATGGATTTCAGGTAGCCGGTATGTATTTCATTTTTACATAGGTACCAAGTGATATTGACTGATCATGAAAAGTTTATTCCATAACGAAATTTTCAATATCATTCGATAATTTTTGTCTTGGTTGGCATATTTCCATTTTAACACTGTATGATATTTAAGCGAGCCGAATATAATGATAGGAGAAGTGAAACCGACACATGCATGGTGTGATTATTGAAAGTTCAACTTAAATTACAAAAAGTTCATTGTATATTTCCATTAGAAAACAGCAAGAATTCAAAGTATTCAAACTAGTTGAAGACGCCAAAATGACAGACGATAGGATAAATAATATGAATTACCAAAGAATGTAAATATTCACGGCCGTAGATGACAGTGTAAAATCTGTTTTCAGCGTTTGCGTGGTTTGCAGGTTTTTATGCCTGACGTTTCGTCTACTACTGCGGTATACATTATCAGAGGCGATGTGGTAACGGTTGCAAAGCCCGAGTTCGTGGTCGAGTTGTTGTTCCCGTTAACTGAGTTATTGAGCATTGAAAAATTTGGTTGTTGAAAATTGGACGTGCCTGAGTGTTTTGTTGAGCACAGTCATATTTACTCAGTGTCATATTTATTCCATTTGGCTGATACACACTACACAGGATAGCCATCTAGAAGGCATCAAGACCTGTCAAGATTCATTTCCGTGTATGGTATACGATTTTTCGAGTCATGCATTTTTCAATATTTCTTTAAGGACTGACCTAAATATTTTTTAATTTTTTCTAGAGTTTTTCGTTTTTAATACGCTTTTATTAGGTCGACCTGTATGTATGTATGTAACTATGTAGTCAAATCTAAGAAAACTAATTTAACCATCTTTTAAAGATCGTAGCGTTATGAAAATTGGCAGTTTTATGTGATTTTGATGACAATATGGTAGGTACTCTGGAGCTGATCTGATGATGGAGCCGGAAGATAGGCACTAGGATTCCATGATGAAATATCGTATCATAGTCGTGTTTGGTCTTGTAATGAACGTGAATCTCTTTTTATCAATGTGCTCCACAAGATCACATTATAAAAGTTCAAAAACATTATATTTTGTTCATTATGATTTTTTTTAGTAACATAACATATTGTTTTAATTTTTCTATATATTTATCATTATATCCTGTTTCTGTATCAAATAAAGACATTCGGTAAGTTGAACAAACTGTTTTAACGCAATTTGTTTATAAATTGTGTATGACCGTATGGGAATTCAAAAAATTTTTATCTTCATAATATGATATTCAGAAAAAAATACGATTTTTAATTGTTTATGAACGTTTTTTATATATCTCGAATGTTCAAATGATTATTCGGAGAATGTTTTCTATTTTGAAAATCATAATTGACATTTCTCTACAAATTGACAGAAACATTTTTCATAATTAATTTTATCATTTATTACCAAAACAATTTATTATTAACGCATTCTTAACCGTCAGAGTTAGTATCTGAGTTTGATACGTAGAATGCCTGAATCAGTTTTCGATATACTGGATGGTTAGTATTTTGTTGATCAACAATCATGCCGTACTCGAAGTTGAAATTGTCATCATCCCAACAACATCGGATGCACTCATCACTGTTTTTCTACTGCTTTAAGTTTTACTGCAGTTAGATACCTACTATGCAACTACAATGAACTAGTTTCAGTAATTCTAAACCTGCCAATGATTATGGTGTTTTCATGGGCAAAAACAGAGTCTCTGTTTTTTCTCATCCCCAATCTGTAGCTGTTGAAAGATTGTTAAGCTATGTTTGAACTTGACTAATCTGATCAAGAAGTGCTTTTTTCCGAACTTTCTTCAGCAGTCTCCGAAAATTATGGTTGAGGTGTCATTCGATTCGGAATAGCGTCTAGAAAGTTTTTGAAAACGGACGACTTCCGAAAATGAAAATAGCAAAAGTTATAAACAATTTAGAGAATAATAAAGAATGGATTTAATTTTTTGAAAATATTTCTAAAACTAATTGAGATTTTCAAAATCGAAAATTCGAAAATAGGAAGAAATTTCCTATAAAAAAGTTTCAACTCCCGGAACTGTAGGACCAATATATATAATTTTCCCGAAGCCCTGAAAATGAGCTCGAAATCGGCTGTCTGGCCGCGCGTGAGCCGTGCCTGTTTGGGCCATTTTTACTAAAAAAAATTTCAGCATTTAAAATATATAAATTAAGGAATGAAAGAATTCAGGCATATACTCAAATGATAAATGAACAATAATCTGTCGGTAAAAAATGTTTATTGCAGTTATTCGATTTATTACGCTATTGTTAATTAACAATTTTCTATCGCTCGATCATCAACAAATCAGAAGTTAGATGAACATATTTCTTTAAATTTTTTATCACTCATTGTTTAAAAATTTATTATAAACAAATGCATTGTTTATAACATGATTGAATTTTTTTTGGATCTTAATTTTTGATAAAAATCATGATTTTTTTCAATTGTCTCTTGAAGAAATTTTTACAATGCAAAAAACGCATTTGTTGAGTAACAATTTTTTTACCACCAATTAATAATATTAAGAAACCAATTTTTTAAAATGATTATTCATCTTGTTTTTAATTCGGAACAAAAACAATTTAATTTTTAAAATTCTCCATTGTGTATTGAATAAACAATTTGTTATAAACAAATGAATGTTTTCATTTCATTTTTGTTCCAGTTGCAATTGATGAATGAAAAAAACCATGCATTTTTTTATTCACTCCATTTTTTATCGAATTTATAACAAAGTTTTAAACAATAAGTGATGAAATAAAAAAAATATTTTTATGTAGCTTCTGATTTGAAAAAAAAATATACTAATAATAATAATCAAAAAAAATTGTTCTTCGATTATTTAATAAACTTTTTAATTCAAAAATGCAGTAAATGGTTAATAAATAACTGAAAAATAATAATTTTTCAATATTTTGGAAGTAAATCAATTCCTAACCGTTATAATCATAACTCTATGGAAGGAAAAAAATTCCACACTTTTAGTTTGAAAAATATCACACTTGCAATAATGATAATCGAGTGATAAAAAATTGTTAATTAACAATAGCATAATAAATCTAATAATTGCATTAAAAATTTTTTACCGACAGATTACTGTTAATTTATCTTTTGAGTATATGACTGAATTTTTTCATTCCTCAATTTATATATTTTATATGCTATAAATTTTTTTTTGTAAAATTAACCTAAACACGCACGGCCTACACGCGGCTAAACACCCGATTTAGAGCTCTATTTCAGAGCTCCGGGAAAATTATAAATATTGGTCCTACAGTTCCGGTAGTCAGGACTTTTCGATAGGAAATTTCTTCCTCTTTTCGAATTTTTTTTTTTTCGATTTTGAAAATTCCAATTAGTTTTTGAGATATTTCCAAAAAACTGGACCCATTTTTTATTTTTCACTAAATTGTTTATAACTTTCGCAATTTTCATTTCCGAAAGTCATTCCGAAACATTGGCAAATGTTTCTCTGAAAATAGCTCAGCATTCTTGGATTATTCTTTCCTTCAGTGGCTTTATTGAATCAGATTGCGTCGTCTTTAAAACAACCTATTTTAAGTAAGTGGCCCAGAGGAAAAAATCTAGAGGAGATAGGTCCAGGGATGTGAGAGGCCATTCAGTAGAATCTCTTCTTCCAATACATTGATCAGCATAATTATTATCTAACCATTGAATAACTGGAACTACAAAATAATAAGGTTCCCCATTCTGTTGAAAATGTAATACATTTTCTTTCAAAGATAAATTGCCGTGTATGTCTCTGTGATTCTCTAATTCATGAACTATCCGAGGTTCGATAGATCTTTCTAGCATGTGATCATACATTTCGCCATTTACATTTTCTTCTATATACAGTGTGTAACAACGAAAACCTAACAGAGCCGTTTTTGAATATAAAAAGTAAGATTTTCAAAAAAGCTCGGACACGTCGATTTCTAATTGAAGGGGGACACCTTTCAGACTAATCAGATTTTTTGTAGTACGCACCCCCTCAGAGAGGTGCGTCCGACGACCTTTATTTAGATGGGGAAAGTAGGTCGAGTGGCACCTTGTTTTAAAGGTCTTTCGAATACCTTCACAACTCTGTTAAAAGAAAATTTTTGTAACGATTAGTTTTCGAGATAATTTGAAGTTAAAATTGCCATGTTGATAATACATTAGACAGACCACTCGGTAACTTGTATGCCTAAATAAAAAAAATTTTAAGCAGTTCTTCTTATCAATTTTTTGTTAAATAACAACGTTCGATTGTTTTGTTGAAACGGGTCGTGTATTGTTATTTGTTTAAACATTTCTTTCACTACTGCCGAAAGGGTTTCAGTTATTGCTTCATTTTTTGGCAACGACCAAAATGCTAATAAAACATCAATTTTATTTAACGAGCAAAAACCTGGTAAACACCTAAGCAGAAATCACGTTCTGGATTTGGTCACAAAATTCAGGGAGACAGGTTCGGTTTTAAATGAAAAAAGTGATGTTCAGAGAAGGGTAGTGAATGACGATAATGCGATTGTAGTGTTTGGTCAAGTCATCGCCAATCCCAGGTTAAGTACCAGAGGTTTATCCGCAATGGCAGGAATAAGCCATATGATCGCATGGAGAATACTTAAAAACCACAAATACCATCCTTACAAAATTAAACTTGTTCGTGAACTCAATGAGGATGATTTTGACCGAAGACAGGAGTTTTGTGAGGGCATGAGTGAAATATTAATGCAAAATCCCGAACTGCTTTATAACATCTGTTATTCGGACGAAAGCTCATTTTATTCAAATGGTTGCGTGAACCGTTACAATTGCCGTTATTGGTCGGATGAAAACCCAAGACAATACGCAGAAATACATACCCAACATCCCCAAAAGTTGAATATCTGGGCCGGAATATTAGGCAATCATATTATAGGTTCATTTTTCATTGATGGAAATTCAACCGGTGATTCTTATTAACAACTTCTTGAAGAGGCAATTCAACCTTCATAAGTAGGTGCCACTCAATTTACCTAAAATGTAATGGTGGTAACCAACCCCATCCCCCGGAGAAATCTCCTCGTAATAAACAAATAATTCGACATCAAATGGACACGTATTAGCAGGTTGTCATAAAAAGCAAAAATTTATTTTTTTTATGAGAGTTCTGAACGTAACTTGCACCTTAAAAACAATTTGATTTATTTTAAAAAGAGATGAACTCAATGCAAATACCTTTAAAACTTCAAATTATCTCGAAAACTAATCGTCACAAAAATTTTCTGTTGACAGAGTAGTAAAGGTATTCGAAAGACCTCTAAAACAAGGTGCCACTCTCCTTCCCTATCTATCCCTATCTATTATCGAGACGAATAAAAAAAAATAGAAGAGGCGTAAAATATTCAAGTCTTAATATTAATGCTACGATGGTAAAAATCATGTTTTTGAAAATTTACTAAATTAATAATAGAAAATAAAATTTATTCTGAATGAATTCTTTTATTTGATGAACCAAAACTTACTGCATCGAATGTAGCTTTGAAGAGTACCATTGAAGAGCATATCTTAAGAGCTTTCAGATAATGTATCACAAGTAGGTGGTTGCCTTTCAAAAATATGAAGTTGTGGTGGCTGGGGGCAAGGGTGTGAGAGAAAAAACAAGTTAGTCATCACATCATTTGTTTCTCCCTTTGTATTATGAAAGTTGTTTTCAGCGATTTCTTATATTTTATTTGGTTGCTCAGAGATAGACCTTGTAAGTTTTCAAATTGTCACCCTGTGTATGAAACCGGCGCCGACCTACAAACATACCAAATCAACGATATTTCTAACAAATCATTGAGACTTCCCTCTCGCAAAAACTATTGCATTGTTGTCAGTTATATGGACGCCTCATAATCGCTCACATGTATGAAAAATATACGGCACAAGTATACGCGTACCTCCCGAGCGCCACCAAAATAAAAAAGACTCAACTAGAATATACGCCAATACATATAATTTTGACAATGAAATTGATAAATAGGCGCCCATCTGAAATTTTGTCAGATGGAAGATAGGGAACCTCTGAACTGCCTGGCATGGTGAAACAATTCGGCGTCCATATATGGACGCCTCATTGAAACCGGACGCCCGATTGATAGAAAATTGTAAATGTACGGAAGCTCTATTGATAGTTGGATATATATATATATATATATATATATATATATATATATATATATATATATACATATATATATATATATATATATATATATATATACATATATATATATATATATATATATATATATATATATATATATACATATATATATATATATATATATATATATATATATATATATATATATATATATATATGTATATATATATATAAATAGGGGCAAACCGCGGACACGTGTTTCTGGCTATTGGCCTCATCAGCGCGGTGCAGCCAAGTGTGTGTGTGTCCGCGGTTTGCCCCTATTTTTTGAGTGTTGTGTCCACGAATTATTCATTCTTGATTTGTATCATACACACTCGATAAAATCTCTATCTATATATATATATATATATATATATATATATATATATAAATTTGGTCTGTATTTTTTTGTTGAGTCTTCAATTGGTCGAACCATAAATATGATCATCATGGATTTGAACGATTCTTAATGCATAAAATGTGAAAGATAATTGAATGCAGGACACGAATTAATACAAAAATGTTACAGAATAGAAGTCCGTATCTGAAAAAAACTTAGGTCGCTATTATTGAATATAACGTATTTGAAAAATTTCATGGAACCAAATGAGTGTCTATTAAATCCTCAATGAAATTTCTGTTGCATTTTTTCTATATCGAAAATTAAAGTTCCGATTCACAAAAACCATAATCAACAATTTTTATTTTTCATATCTTTCGAATATTTTGAAAGAGCCAGATGGTTCTATCCATTTAAGTACACCATTGGATTGATCTTCAAAAAATGCAGCCTTCTCGTAGTTCAATCAAACTTTCAACTTTGGAGGTTTACAAAATTCTGATAGTAATGTGCTTATGAAAACTATGACTAGAAGGCTGAAAAAGATTGAGAAATAGTTGCCAATTATTATTTATCTCCATTTCTGGAAATATCTGAAGATGAGGTTTGAAGAAATGGATTTTAAATTAGTTTATTTGTTAACAAACTATCATTCTTCTACCATTGAGACTCAAAACTTGAGCAAATCAACCGCACCTATGAAAATGTGCAGAAGGCAGTCAATGACATTGATATATTTCACATTCCAAAACACGTACTTTCCTTAATGATGGGAATCATCGAAGAAAACAAAGTGCATATATCATTAGATTTTTTCCAATTCTGAACACTGAGACAGATTTAGGTTTTTGAGATCTGTATAATTTATTAGCTCTTTTCTCGATAGGCGAAATTATCAATACAAGAAGCTACTGTTGAACAGAACATTTTTTTGTTTGAAAATACTTTGAAATCATATATGATAGATACTGGATGAAAATCCATAACTAACGTATTCAAAAATATACTTGATTGGCATTTTTGTATGACGGTTTGTGAAATTCCTCAATAAAGTGTTTTTTGAATCCGTTACTTTGAATTCACGCAGTAAGTTATCGAGGTGAAATAAATTGTTTGCAATTTTTACACGTATGTAATGTTCTTCATTAAAATTTTTTTGAACACCAGAAATAAAACGAACTAGTTCATCTCATAATTTTTCCATTGTTTCTTCTGGAATGCTTCACGAACGAATTTATTCAGAAAAAATGAAAATACTCGATCGAGAGTAATTTATTCGTGACAGATTTCTTTGGACACAGAAACAAGAAACGTATTCGAGCTGAAATGGAATAAAAGCCGAAGAAATATGAAAGCAGGAAATGAAGTTATACATTCATTTATATCAAGGGTGACTTTGTTTGATGGCATTCATTCATTTTCAGTACTTTTTATACTGTCTTTTTATTTACTGAGAAAGTATGAGTTTCCTCAGGACTTCGTAAAATAAATTTCATGAATCTTTATTTGAAAGTTGGCGACAAAAAAAATCTATTCGTTGAAATATATTTCAATTGAACACTTTTCATATATGCAACTGGGAAGTAATCGGGATTTTCAAACAGAGCTTTGAAATGTAGAAAAATGTTGATATATTTTTGGAATTTGAATTGTTGTGGATACATTATCAGTCGTTTCTCCCCATATAATGGAAAAAAAATATTCGATTCTCATATTTCTTCACAGTTTCGATAGACAAAGTGTTGATATTATATTTTGCATCTTTGGGAAAGAAAATTTTTGGCTTTCTACTACTCCATCTTGATACAAAAAAATGTGGGAATCTTCCAAAGAAAGGAAGGAAGTAATCAATTTGAAAATAGGTAACTCTATACATAGATGTATAAGCTTGAAAATGTACTTATTTGACGAAACTGCAGTAATGTTAGTTACGAATGATAGTGGTAAAAAAAAGTTTCAATTCTCTTTTCTTCATTATGATTAAGAACGTTCAATAGGGTCAGATTTTATGCTATCCAAAATCTACCAATTGCTGAAATCGACAATAGTTGAACTAACTAGAAATTAAGTAGAGTATAGATTAGTGTGATCGATCATAAATTTTATTTATCGTATTCAAATTCAAATGTTTTTCATCAGAACTGGTAGTGAGTTGAATATATTCACAGAAGATTCATTTATTCTCATTAGTTTCAGTCTCCCATTTGCAAGCAGTATATCGATCAGATCCCAAGTAATATAGGAGTAATAATGTCGGTGTAACATGTATTCGTTTTGAATTTATTCAATCAATGCAAAATGATATCACGGATGGCAGTGTGAAGTAATTCAAATGATGATCCAAGGTTTACAAGAATCATCCTTGCATTCACTGTTTGGAATCTCAGGTGTAGTGATGAATATTACTGTAGCTTATCCTAACACCAAACCGTTGTTTTAAACACCTCGACATGCGTTTCAATCACCAAGTGGACGGACATCTTCAAGAGGAATAATAAACTGAATAATCTTCAACTGATTGATCTTCCTCTTATGATGATCAATATATAATATGATCACTTGGTGATAGAAACACGTGTCGAGGTTTCAAAAATAACGGTTTGATATTGGGACAAAACTTCAGTAACATTCACGAATCATCCTGCCGAATGTCTGTTATGGCGCCAATTGATATTCTTACATTTTATCTGTGTATATTTCCTATTTAATGAGTCATTGTTCTCTAGAAGATTGAATAGAATGCGTCTATACCAACTCAGTTGTGATTTTGTCGATATATTTGTGTTAGATCATAAGTGAGTCACGCCATTGTCCTAGAGATTTCTTACATTAAAAAATTGCCGTCGAGTTAAGTTCGTGTGAAGTAGCTCTCTCAGAAAATATAAATTTCACGACTTGCGAATACTGCAATAGAAATATAATCGAAGACAAATCAATGTATTTCAAGTGCAAACATATTTTCCATCCAGGTTGCTGGAAACAATCTCTCCAACAAAAAAATCCAGTTTATATCCATAACCTTGTGATTGATATGCCAAGTGCTGAATGCGAGGATGCTACCGTGTACGACCGACCAAGCATCTTCAGTCCAATAAGGTTGGAGCCTAAGCTCCCTTACACTTGCAGCTGATTTTTGGACCCAGTGGCACCTACGGCCTGATGACTTCGACAATTGCGGAACCAGCCAAATGTTACACCCATGCTCAATCTTTAAAGAGATGGGTTGGAATCAAAGGATGCAATCTTACCAGATCAGCTTGGGTGACTCTGGGAAGCTGGCGCCGAAGAAATATTTGGCGATGACCAGGAAAAATCTACGCTTAACAGTAGGATTTCTAACTGGCCACTGTCAAATAAGAAAAAAAAATCTGTTTTAAAATTTGTTTTTCCGTTAATCAGCTGTCGCCCCCATACGAACGACAACTCTCAGAAGTTGAGAAAATTGTGCGAGCTAAGGACTAACGAGGTGTTACCTTTTAACGTGTGATTCCTAACACGGTTGCAGAATCATCCCAGCTTCAACCAGATAAATTCTCTCGAGAAAAATATCTGGTCAAGGTAGTCATCGAACCCACGGTCTTCCGATCGTGAGTCGGACGCACTACCACCGCGGCCAATTCCACAACGAAACATCTCCTCTATAATAAGGGGCTAGTGGACACACCTCTATGCAGGATGTGTGAACAGAAAAATGAGATTGTCAGACATGTCCTTTGCGAGTGCCCGGAGTTATCGTCAATAAGAGAGTGCGTGTTAGTGTGTGTTCGTCGAGTCTTGGCCTACACCTGCCGATATAAAGGAGATGACTCCCAGTGACCTGTCCACCTTCCTGAAAGTGACAGGATGGACGATGACCTAGGAGAACAACTCCTCGGGAGGATGTACAATGGGTCACATGTGCGTGAGCTTACACTCACCCTCCCTACTCTTCAGATACAGATACAGAAGGGTTGCTGTGATGGAGTTTGACGAGGTGTGAAGCGTGAAACTATTATAGACTGCTGTTGTGATGGAGCCTGGGCTGATAATGCTGCTACGGTGTACAACTTGCTAACAGATCTCTTGAGATGCGCCCCAATTTCCAAGAATCCTCTGAATGTCACCGAATTCCAATATAACGGTTTCTTTGGTACTCACAATTTCGGCTTTCAATATTTTATGAGACTTTTTTCTACCAGATCCTGCAGCTTCTCAACAGCCTTGGCGGTGTTCTTTTCTGAGATAGAAAATAAATTTAGAGTATTGAAAAAAGAAATAAAGAAATTTCTTAGCCAACTATATTATATTTCGTGAAAAAACACGTTGAATTTATAAACGTTCAAATATTACATTTAGGGTAGGTAATTTTTGGAAAACTCGGTATAGAATGTTTTAAATTTATTTTGGAAATTGAAGCAATCAACACCTTACAGTCCACTATTCGCTGCTGATTGGGCGAATTGGGCGATTGTGCGGAAGCCAAATGCCAAACTCAATCAATTCCTCTACAAAATGAATAATGGGTATATTTCATCGACCATCAAGATATCAGCTGGAAAAGCAGTGTTTTCCAGCGGCTTCTTCCAAATCCGTAACGTGTAGTCAATTTTCTCGATAGAAGTTACAGATATCAATATTTCCACATCGATTTAAAGATTACTTATCGGTCATCTGGTAATAGTGAGTAACATACATGCTGTTAATTAGTTCAGAATTTTCTCGAAAAAAAATTCTACATGAATGATAATTATTTAGTTATAAACAAGAAATAGGAAACTATCAAAAGTTGAAAAATTAATCGTCTCTTCAGATACAATTCTGAAGTTAATTTGAATTACCTGCTACCTCAACCATGAATTGAGAAACACCCATTCGGAAATGAAAAATATCATTCATATGGAAAATGGAAACAAAATCATTCATAAAAAATTCACTCATCTTACACATCAGATTTCCGCGATAAAATCAATCAAAGACTGGGATAATTCATACATAATTGAGCTAAGCTCCTCTTGTGAATGTATACTCGTGAGACGCGAAACCATAAACGGAAAAATGCAAGAATGAGAGAAATTTATGGGTGAGTGATTCCACATTATACCCCTGTATGAGCAGCAGAATATGAAAATATGGATATATTGAATTATTTGAGGTACTATAATCGACTGTTCGTTAGCTCCACCGCCATGTCACCAAAATGAAGAATTGCCAATCCAGACCCTTTATAATAGCTTTTCCGCGTCTATCTCCAAATTAATTCTCCAATACAGTCCGAAACTGGAGTTTCTCTTAAGTTCGGCCAACTGCACTAGGAGCTGCTCTTTGCTTCTCGAAACCTGGAACGAGGCTGATCTTCACCAAGCCAACATTTCCATTTTCTGAACCCTGATCCCCGATGTGCAAAATATTTTCCACTCCCGAGTTGCTGGTGGCCTTGCTGATTTTACTTGTTCATCAGTTTTCTCACTTTAACAGGTTTTTGGCTAGCAATGAAATGGGTTGAATTTCAGAATACAGAATGAAACAACGTCAAATATATGAAAAATAAAAAAAGAGGATGAAAGTGACAAAAACCAAAAATGATGAAAGTTTGTAAATAAGTAGGAATTGAAATTTCGAATTAGATTCTTTCACCCAAAAAAGTCTAGATGAGAATGTTGGGGTTTATCCCCGTGAATTCTAATTCCAATTATTCTAAACGAAGAAAAACTCCAGTGTTTACTGTTTGTATTTATTGTTCACTTTCTTAGATGATTACAACTGAACCTTCGTGAACTGTATGCTATTTTACTCTGCCTGAATCGCATAAAATGTTATTGTTGACACCACTTGAAAATATATAAAACCCAACATGTGGCAAGGGACAGAAATGTAACTACATACATAAGGGTGATACAGTTGTTCGATAACGAAAAATATTCGCATACCAATAAAAGACAGTAAATGAGCCAGATCTTGAACGTCTATACAGAATATAAAAAATTATAATATTCTGAACATACCTCTCGCCTTGAAAGGGTACCTTTCAACAGAAAATACTGACGGAATGCACTATATATGAATAAACTAAGCTACATTCTATTCTATATAACAGTTTATGGAACTGATATCTTCACTCTACCGCAGCCACTTTGACTTCAGGAAGTGGACATAGTTTTATCACGGCACGCTTCACTTCACCATTTGGAGTTTTTACAGTGGCAACTCAGACCTTTGCATCTGGACCAGGAAAAACGTTGCTAACTCTCCCCATTCGCCAATACAATGGGGCCAGATTATCATCGCTGATGAGAACGAGTTGTCCAACTTGTAGGTTGACTTTCTCCTTCGTCCATTTACATCGTTGTTGCAGTTCAGTGACGTATTCAGAAGACCAGCGGGACCAGAAATGTTGGAGAAGCATTTGGAGATGTTGAAGCTTGAACAGTCTGTTGGTTGAAACTTCCCGAACGTCTAGATCTGCTAACGAAGTCAAACGGTGTCCAATGAGAAAATGGGAAGGGGTAAGGACATCCATATCATCAGGGCTGGATGATAAAGGGAATAGCGGAGGTGAATTGAGGATTGCTTCAATTTTGTTGATTAAAGTTGAGAACCGTTCATATATTAACGAACCTTTACCCAATATTCTCTTTGAATAATATTCATGTTCATGTTCAAATGATGTTGCTGGGATGAATTTTCAAGTTATTCCTACATTCTCAATATTATTTCTCAAAAAATCTGCCGGGTTTTCGAGAAACGCACCTAGTTGCTTAAGTTCAGCATCAGCTTCAATGAAGTTAGACCCATTGTCAGAAACCACTTAAGATGAGATAAGATGCCGCGATTGTCAAGTCCGATACAATCTCTAAGTGGATTGCTTTGATATAAAAACAAATGAATAAGCAAATATAACATTCATTGATTCGGCACCTATACCGTGGATATGTTTTATAATAAAAGGACCAGCATAGTCTATACCAGTTATATGAAATGGAAAAGTATGAGTTACTCTCTCCTTTGGAAGTACATCCATAACTCATTGAAGTGGTTTCAGATTAACCCTAAAACATATAACACATTGATGTGTAACCCTCCTAGCCAAATTCACACCACCTAAAACCCAATAGCAAATTGAACTCAGTACCAAATTTGGTCCACTTTGAAGTAATTTTTTATGTTCGGACTCAAAAAGCAACAGAGATAACCTATGTTTGCCCGACAATAACATAGGATGCTTTTTCGAATAATTCAGCATAGATAATTGTAATCGTCCCTCCACTCTGAGTATCCCTTCTTCATCAATGAAGGGGTTCAATTTTTGCAAATTTTTATTTGTCAGACCTTTATTTCCAGTGAGGTCAGATATCTCTCTGAAAAATGATTCATGCTGCGCAATCTTTATACCTTTATAGCTTTATCCAGTTCTTTAGCAGTCAAATAGTTAGAACGCACATGATTAACTGTTCTCACCTTGTGAGTCCACCTCAAGCATCTAGCGATCACTCTTTTCAGTCGAGTCAAGCAACTGTAGTTTTGAAATGAAAATGTTATGGTTGAAGTCACCTGACTCATATTGACCAACGTCTTCAATTCCGGCAAGTCTTCGCTGATTAACACTATTCCACCGGGCCAATCAGACCTTTCTAATGGAAACTTGAAGATTCAACTGTTCTATCCCCTCCTTCGGAAAGTGATAAGTCAGGTAGCGCAAAATATATTCCTTCGGATCAAGGGACAGGCAAAGGGAACCGTCAGAGATCAGACTCAGTGTCAAATGAAAAATCGGGAAGAACTCGCAGCCATCGCAAGTAATTATTCTAATGTGTATTCGTACCGGACTAAATTTCCTAGCACACATTTATATGTATGTATCTAATCATTAGTTTTTTTTGTGGAGAGAAAAAAAATGTGTTATCTTTATTTAGAATTCTAAAATATTTCAATGCTTTTGCCTTGTTATCACTGATAAGTGAAATCTAGCCTACCGAAATTAGAATGCCTGTCGTATATGATATGAATAAAAATATCAATCTAATGCATATCAATGTCAGATCTCTGTCAACTGGATTTGCCACTTTGCGAAATTACATTCGTGATAATGACTTTGATGTTGTCGCCTTGGGAGAAACTTGGCTCAGTGAAAGAAGTGACTTAAACTCATTCAATCTCAGTGATTATAAGTTCTTGCACGCTGATATAAATGGTCGGGGGGAGGTGTAGCTTTTTATGTGAAGAATCACTTAACATGTTCTGTCTTGCACTTTAATATTAGTGAACAATTTGAACAGCTATGGGTGTCTTTAAAATTCAAACATAAAACATCACCCTTCGGCCCCCTTGTCACGTTCCAGTCACGTGATTTTAATTAAAAAAAGTTCATAGTTATCAGATTCGACCCTGGATCGTCCGCGTGGTAGACATTGTCCTTAGCCTCTACACCAACGTTAGATATTGAAGGTAACTGCGAATGTTGGGTATTTATAGCGTTAGTTTTGTCGGGACCAAAATTGACTCATTCATTATACTTGACAGCATTTTTTTTGAATTTCCGTAGAATGTAATCGTCATTATCTTGTTGGAGATAGGAAAATATACTTAGATTTGGGAAATAATTAATATTTCATGTAAAGATGTGTATGTGTGTGTAAGAGCGAGAGACGCGTGTGACGTAATCGATGCAAAGAGTGATGGAGATGGTTTCGAGATTTACCGGTTACTGGCGCAAGCAGGTGTTGCCGGTTGTACAATAAATCGTTGTTTATGGGGCAATGTAGCGTTGCCGGTTTTGAAATCAATCGTGAACGACTACATGAAAATTGGAAGCGTGAAAGTGATATATCAATAATAATAAATCAGATGTAAGGAAAAACATTACAGATTAATGAGGCTGTATCGTTTCAAAGTGCGATCTCTTAATGATGCAAGGTATCTCAAAATACATCATTGAAAACAAACATGACGTCGAAGTGTACCGGGTGCGCCAAAATATATCATTTAAGGAAAAAAACATGTCGGTTTGAAATATGATTGATGTGTATACAGGGCGTTTCAAAATAAATCATTTAAGAAAAAAACATGTCGATTCAACAGAATTCTAGCGTTCCAACATGTCGGAAGTCTCGTATCTTTGTTAACCAATTTAGCATCATCAGGAGAAGAAGGAGATGGCACCAAAGGTGTCGAAGAGTTACTTGAGGAGTTAACATTCGAAAATGGGGAAAGCAACCGTTTTACAAACGTTTCGACCGTTTTCCGTACGTTTTCGATCGTTTTTCGTGCGTTTTCGACCGTTTTCCGTGAGTTTATTCGTTATCGTTTCATCGTTATTGTCGTAACGGTTTATCGTATTTCAAAATGACAGTTATTTATCATTTAACGCGTTCCGCTAACCAAGTGAGCATCATCAGTAAATGACTACTAAAGTCCATGCTTTGTCATATGAAAATTCATTATGCGAATTTTCACACTCTTGAACGGAACCTTGTGGAACACTCAGTCAGTAGGACTCTAATTTGAGTATTCGCTAATAATGATCGGATCGTCGCGTACAGCAATTCAAATGAAAGGATAAAGAATGCAGAATTCATCGACGAAGAAAAATCGAAGATGGCGCAACATGATGTCATGAAGGCACTGAGCCAAATCTTTGTTAATGACAGTTGAATCTCAACGTGCAGTACATCAAATGGAAGGGAAACGAATACAGAGTGTACCGACAGAGAAAAAAACAAAGATGGCGTAACGAATATAATATCCAACGCCTGATGTGAAATAGCGTAGGAAGAATTGCAAATTCAACAAAAATCACTGAAAAAACTTAGAATTGAAATATGTTGGGTTATCAACAACTATAAGTTTATTCCAATTGCAGAAGCTTGATGCAAAACGCAGAATTTATTGACAAAGAAAATGAAAAAATTATTGTATACTGAAACATATGATATATTTGGCTTCCGTAGGGTGAGAAGGTTTCGAATCCATCAAAAAACGACCAATTCCGGTTTCCACTTCCGGTCGTCCGATTCCGATGATTTTGACATCAATGGATTCGTTTAGATGTCAAAAAACATAGTTAATCATTTTACGAAGTCAAAAGGACCGTATAACATATTTTCATTATACTAGCAGCAACAGACCGATGTGGGTACTCATTTCAAATGATTCCATTTGTAGACTATAAAAAATATAATATCGAGCGCCTAATGTGAAACAGCATAGGAAGAATTGCAAAGAGAATCATTGAAAAAACTTCGGATCGTCACGTACATTATGTGAAATGGAAGAAGAAGAATTGCAGAATTCATCGACAACGAAAGAACACGTATGGTGCAACATGTCAGAAGGGCACTAACCCACATCTTCATTGATGCTAGCTGAATCTCAACGTGCAGCACATCAAATGAAAGGGAAACGAATGTGGAATTCATCGACAGAGAAAAAGCAGATCTGACGCAACATGTCAGAAAGGCACAAAGCCATATTTTCGTTATTAATTGTCGAATCGTCACGTACAGCACGTCAAATGAAAGTAAAAGAAATGCAAAATTCATCGACAGAGAAAAAAAAGATGGCGCAGTTTGTCAGAGTGACACTAAACAACATCTTTCTCAATGATAGTTGGATCTCAACGTGCAGCACACCAAATGAAAGGGAAACGAATGCAGAATTCATCGACAGAGAAAATAAAACAGAGACGATGCCAAGAGGGCACAAAGTTGTATTTTCACTAATAATAGTCGCATCATCACATCTAGTACTTCAAATAAAATGGAAAAAAAAGCAGAATTCATGTGTTTGTTGCGCAATTCAAATCCAAGGTGACATGGATCAATGTCAACGCTGAATAGGCATCTAACAAAGACTCTTTGATTTTCTTTTGTTCCATTTCAGAATATGTCATCACTAATTTTTATATTCATACCCAAGGTGACATTGATCACTGCCAATGTCGATTCTGCATCCGGAGATACGCAGTTTTCAAAGCGATGAAGCAAAGGCTCTTTGTTTCATTTTAAAATATGTCATCACTTAATTCACTATAAATACGTCACGCATGGAGAAATGAGTTAGTTGCATCCGTTGAAAGTGATACCAGTGACAAGTGCACTGATTCTATTTTAAAGTAAGTGTTTTAGGTTTGACTTTTTCCTCAGATGAATTTATTCAAATGTAATTCAATTGAAAATTGGTGAGAATTGTTGATTTCCAAAAATGTTCTCGATATATATATATGTTGGATTTTTTCAGTCAAATGTTTTACATGTCGTGGTTTGTTTGAGATGGTATTCGCATATATTGTGAATCAAAATATGAAGCTTTCATTTTTTATTTTCCACAGATGGATTTACAAAAGTTGAATGCAAGTTCGGTCGTGAAGAGAAAGCCACGTATCAAAGTAGCAGATTTGCCTGTGGAGATGCCGCAGAGGATATTCACTGCCGAAATCGTGAAAGGAAAATTTGGTGAGGCGGTCTTATTGGATTTGGGAGATAAAGTATCATTTCTGCCCCACCGAGTGACGGAGGCGTATCGTCCTCACTTAGAAGAATTTTCATCAGAAAAATACGCTATTGTGTTCAAAGGGTTGATAAACATTGGAGAACCGAATGGTGTCGTTCCATTTGAAATTGTACGAAATCAAGGTTAGTACTGTTTCCAATTTTTTCTCCAATATATGCAAAGAGTTTGTGGTTGTATGCAGTATTTTTCTTTCGGCTTTCAAATTCTCATTTATAGATATTTTCTGCATTAAGTAGTGTTTTAATACAATTTTTTCTCTTCATTTAGTACGTGCAGATTATGTGTTTTAATTTCATTATTTTGAAGGAAACTAGATTTTTTTATTTTCATCATAAGTGTAGCAATCACTTCATGAAAGACATTACCCTCTCTGTTGACAAAAGTATTTTTTTACTGTATGTTTGTACTGAAAATTGAATTTATTTCAGAATGATACATCATCATCGTGTGCAGTATCAGTCAGAGTCATCTCAACAACAACAACATTCAAAACTGTCGCAGCAACCTTTCCAGAACGAGTTTAAAATCTCAGCAGTTTTCGTTTTTTTTTTCAGTCTATAGTTGCACATTATGAGGCTAGAATTTGTCGATTTTCCGGGATTTGTTGGACAGACTGCGTCTATCCAATATATACACAACCTTAGTGAATTTGAAAGACTCTGAAGATTCATGGTGGTGTGTTCCAAAATTCAAGAAAAACACGCCGTTCTGTATGGGTCATTCCAAAGGAAATTTGTTCAGCTGCAGTCTCCGAAACGTAGATATTTTATACAAATGGCTATATAATATACTACCAAAATAAATAAAATACATATCACACACATCTTTTTTTGAAAATGAAAATTTATCTTATACAGGGAAAGTTGTCAAAAATATGCAATAACAAAAAATTATAAACCAGATTTTATAGAGATGAAGAAACATCATATTGAAAGATACAAGGTTGACAAAAACAGAAAATAAGTTTGTCTGTCATTTCAAATTCTGATTCGTTGGGTCGATATAACAAAAAGTGGCATTTTATATCTAGGATTTTATTCAGGACATTATTATAGATGATTGACATTTGACATTAAATTTCAATTGTGATATCTGGAAATTTATTTCGTATTGTAGTTTTTTCGAAATTCATATTCAAAATAGCATCCTTTGATATAGATACCGGACGAGTCTATTATGTGTATATAACTTGAGTTTCAATTGTTCGGAGTTATGAGTTCTTGGACATATAAACATAACAAAGTAACGATACAGACAAATATAAAAAATCGTCATGAAATGATTCAAATCCATTCAAGTGAATACATGAATTGAAAGATATTTTAACCTCAACTTCGATATTCTGAAACAAAAACACACAGTATTCACAATTCCATCTTTCGTTATTCCAAGTTCATAGTCATCAAAATTGATACGATTATAATATACACACATCGGAAAAGTCTAAGGATATTTTTAAAAATGGCAATTTTTTTTTTTAGATCGCTTTAGGGAAAAATAAGTTGACGGGTGATTATTTAACGAATGTTACTCACAACAAAATTTATTAAATGGTCAAAAATACCAAGTGCGCATATAAGCAAAACTAAAAAAAAATATGGCTCTTCTTTGGCACCCCGAAAAGAAATCATAATACAAAAAAGAATTGGAATCAGTACAAAGTATGGCCTCCACGCTGGTTTATTACGGCCCTACATCTATCGTGCATCGACGAAATGAGATTGTCAATGTCTTGTTGAGGTACATTCGCCCATTCAGCGATTAAAAGCTCTCTCAATTGAAACGTTTTGTGAATGTTCCCCATATGCGGAGTAATTCTCCGTTGAAGCATGTCCCACACATGCTCTTTGGGTTTCAGGTCCGGTGATTGTGCTGGCCATGGCAATACATCAACTCCTTCATTGGTGAGCCAGTCAGTCACTAGACACTCGACATGTGGACGAGCATTATCGTGCATTAGGTGGAAGTTTTCACCAACAGCACCAGCAATCAGACGGACGATAGGTAGAAGAATGATGTCGAGGTACTGTCGAGCTGTGAGGGAGCGATTTGGAAAAACGAGATCGGTTCTGCCGCCGATCATGATTCCGCCCCATAGCATTACTGTACCACCTCTGTATGTGTGGACTTCCTGGACGTGTCTCAAACGTTCATTATTTCCAGGTTGTCTCCACAGTCTTACTCGACGAGAATCTGGATTCGTCTGTGAACAAAACTGTGGCCCAATCATTTGCATCCCAGTTTTGATGTTCTTGACACCACTCAAATCTTCTACCGTTATCGCCTCTCGACAAAGGTGGACATCTAAGTGGCCTTCTGTTGTGGAGATCTGCTTCATGCAGTCGATTTCTGACAGTATCACGACCAATGGTTACCTGGTGCGTCTGCTGCAACACGTTAACCGACTCAGGTGCTGTGATTGTCGGTTGTCTTCTTGCGGTTAAGGCCAAAAATCGGTCTTGAACTGCAGTTGTAGCGCGTCCTCGCCCTGGACGTTGTTCGGCTGGACTGCCAGTTTCACGGAAACGCCGTCACAATCAACTGATAACACTTTGGGAGACCCCCAAACGAAGAGCTACATCATTTTGTCGCATGCCACCTTGAAGAAGCCCTACAGCTCTATTCTTCTTAGCCAATGGTAAGTGGTGGCGTTCCATGTTGAAACACAATATTTTCAGTTTAATTGCTGAGCAAGAACTGCATAGAATGTACAAACTCGACACTTTCAGATTATTCATTTTAGCCGAAAACCTACAGTTTGTAAACAACTTGATAAAAGATACTAATCTTTCATAGGCTTTGTTCAATTCATAGAAATCTACAGGGTGGTCGAGTGTACCAATTAAATCGGAATTAAACGACCTCATGCATTTATTTTCATGATATTTAGTATGTTATAAAAATATCCCCACACTTTTCCGATGTGTGTATATAGGAATATACTGTTGCATGAATGCACATCAAGCATTTTGTCGTAGTACGGTGACCGGGGGCAAAGTTACAACTTCAGCATGATATAAATGTTCATAAATATTAGAGAAGGTCAAGATCATCAACAGGTATAAAGAAATTCATTCGATGTCCAAAGCTTTCGGAATACAATGCAAATAATTTTCTTTATGACTATTCCGTTCGATATTGAATATTATTACCTCAAAATATATCAAAATCATAACACGTTTGCGATTCATTTATCAGTTACATTTGAAAAGTGAGTTTCAGTTTGCAGAAATAATAGCCCGCACATGTTGGAAATTTTGCCATAGTGTGGTGAAAATCGTATTGAAAATTCTACGAAATATAAGCGCATACATACAGAGTGAGTCAATATTTGAAATACGTCGTTTGGAACCCCCCCATAACCCTTCTTTCTCGAAATTTGGCAGAAATAATGCTGAGTCGTATTATAGAGTTACGTTCGAAATTGGGGAGAGTGAAGTATTCAACAGTTTCTCGTGCGACGGTTTTGCTTGCTTTTTCGACCTGTTTACGTGCCTTTATTCGTTATCGTTTCGTCGTTATTGTCGTTTTTTTCCTATTTCAATATGACAGTCATTTATCACTTAACGCGTTTCGCTAACCAAGTAAGCACCATCAGGAGTCATCAGGAGTCCACGCTTTGTGTATGAAGGTTCGTTTTGCGAATTTTCCGACTCCTGAACCGAACCTTGAGGAACAATCAGCCTAACTTGTGTTACAGAGTGATATCGTCAGCCAATCAGAATGGAGAAATCAAATATCAGTAGAATGATGGTGTTAAAAGAAATTGAACTGCAGAATGTGGGTCGAATAATAATAATAGTGATAAAACATTAAAACTCAACTTGTGTTACAGAGTGGTGTCGGTCAGCCAATCAGAATGGAGGAATCAAATATTGGTCGAATAATTGTGTTACATGATATTGAACTGGGGAATGTGGGTCGGAAAATAATAATAACAGTGATAAAACATTAAAACTTTGACAGTGACGTAGTCAGCGTGGGAGGTGGTGGCGTGGTAGAAAATGCGTGAGGATTTGTGGAAATGAATGAGTTATTACGAAAAAAAATGGAGCAACTATCAGAAGGGCACTAAGTTGTATATTCGCTGATAATGATCGAATCTTCGCGTACAGCACGTCATGAAAGAATAAAAAATGCAGAATTCATTGACGAGAGAATACAAAGATGGCGTAACATATCAGAAAGACATTAAATCACAATTTCACTCATGACATTTGGATCTTGAAGTGCAGCACATCAAATGAAAGAGAAACGAATGCAGAATGTATCGACAAAGAAAAAACAAAGATGACGCAACATGTCAGAAAGGAACGAACCCACATCTCCGTTGATGACAATTGAATCTCAACGTGCAGGCAGTACATTGACTGAAAGGGAAAAGAATGCAGAATTCATCGACAGAGAAAAAAACAAAGACGACATAACACGTCAGAAGGGCAATGAGCCGTATTTCCGTTAATAATTATTTATTCTCAACGTGCAGCACTTCAAATGAAATGGAAACGAATGCAGAATTCATTGACAGAGATAAAACAAAGATGACGCAACATGTCAGAAGTGCACTAACCTGCTTCTTCGTGAATAATATTTGGTTCGTCATGTATGACACGTCAAATGAAAAGGAAACGAATGCAAAACTCGTCAACGAAGAAAAAAACAAAGATGGCGCAATATGTCAGAAATGCACGAACCCGCGTCTTCGTTAATAGAAGTCGCATCGTCACGTGCAGCATATCGAAGAAAAAACAAAAGAGACAACCAACAGGGCACTGAACCATATTTTCGTTAATAATAGTCGGATCGTCGCATTTGACATGATTCATTCACTCAAGACTGCAATGTTTAGAAGATACCAACGAAGATACCAACGGATGACTATAAGTTCTGGTATTCTTTGTTAGGTATCGAATGATGCGTGCAATTTCGTTAATTCCAGCGACATGATTATTCCAAGACATATTGGTGTCCATTTGAACCTCAAAAAACTTATTGAAGCAGAAGGTGGAACCCCAAAAAATAGGACCAAGTCAGTGGAGAGAAGCATTTTCCTGCAGAAAAATTTGGAATGTCTTCAAATTTTCCAAATATCTGTAACAGAAAGACAAAACTCAGCTACGGAACGCTTTTATCTACTAAAGTTAAGTATGTGTCGGTAGTGTGTAACGGAGGTTTCCATTGAAATCACTGGTTGCTCCCTCTGGAGGATGTTTGTTGCGATACATCATAGATGACAATATTTATTGTTTATCATTTCAAATCCGTTGAATACAAGGCGTCTGGAAATAGAAAAAAACAACTTTTTAACGCTTTGTAGACGTGTTTGATACTCTATGGGTGATTTTTGACCAACACTTGTTATCCAAATTTTTATTAATATCCCGATTGTATGACCACCAAATATTCAATATTATCGGGATTGAAGGGAGCTGATAGGTTAGGTGGAGTACCATGGGGGCCGAGGGGTGGAGTTTCACACTCAAATTGCTACGATACTCGTTCCATCCAAATCGTTAAAACGTTGTTTTTTTCTATTTACAGACGCCTTGTATTCAACGGATTCGAAATGATAAACAATAAATATTGCCATCTATGGTGTATCGCGCGACTAGTGAATTCAATTGAAACCTTCGTTACACACTACCGACACATACTTAACTTCAGTAGATAAAAGCGTTCCGCAGCTGAGTTTTGTCTTTCTGTTACAGATATTTGGAAAATTTGAAGACATTCAAACATTTTTCTTCGGAAAAATACCGCTCTTCACTGACTTGGTGTACTATATCTCCTATTTTTTGGGGTTCCACCTTCTGCTTCAATAAGATTGTCGAGGTTCAAATGGACACCAATATGTTGTGGAATAATCATGTCGCTGGAATGAACGAAATTGCACGCATCATTCGATACCTAACAAAGCATACCAGAACTTATAGTCACCGTAAGATCTCCGTTGGTACCTTCTAAACATTTCATTCTAAACGAATGAATCATGTTGAATGCGACGATCCGACTATTATCAACAAAAATATGGTTGATTCAGTTCAATTCCCCAGTTCAATATCATCTAACACAATTATTCGACCGATATTTGATTCCTCCATTCTGATTGGCTGACTGACACCACTCTGTAACACAAGTTGGGTTTTAATGTTTTATCACTATTATTATTATTATTCGACCCACATTCTTCAGTTTAATTTCATTTAACACCATCATTCTACTGATATTTGATTTCTCCATTGTGATTGGCTGACGACACCACTCAATAACACAAGTTAGGCTGATTGTTCCTCAAGGTTCGGTTCAGGAGTCTGAAAATTCGCAAAACGAACCTGCATACGACGAAGCGTGGACTTTAGTCATCTCCTGATGATGCTTACTTGGTTAGCGAAACGCGTTAAGTGATAAATGACTGTCACATTGAAATAGGAAAAAAAAAGACAATAACGACGAAACGATAACGAATAAAGGCACATAAGCTGGTCGAAAACGCACGCAAAACCGTCGCACGCAAAACTGTTGAATACTTCACTTTCCCCAATTTCGAACGTTGACTCTACAATACGACTCAGCAATATTTCTGCCAAATTTCGAGAAAGAAGGGTTATTGGGGATTCCAAACGACGTATTTCAAATATTGATTCACTCTGTATGTATGCCCTTATATTTCGTAGAATTTTCAATACGATTTTCACCAACATGGCAAAATTTCCAACATGTGTGGGCTATTATTTTTGCAAACTGAAACTCACTTTTCAAATGTAACTGATAAATGAATCGCAAACATCTTATGATTTCAATATATTTTGAGGTAATAATATTTAATATCGAACGAATAGTCATAAAGAAAAATATTTGCATTGTATTCCGAAAGCTTTGGACACCGAATGAATTCCTTAATACCTGTTGATGATCTTGACCTACTCTAATATTTATAAACATTCATATTATGCTGAAGTTGTAACTTTGCCCCCGGTCACCTTACTACGACAAAATGCTTGATGTGCATTCATGCAACTGTATTTGAAGATAGTTTTATATTCCTATATATATTATAATCGTATCAATTTTGATGACTATGAACTTGGAATAACGGAAGATGGAATTGTGAATACTGTGTGTTTTTGTTTCAGAATATCGAAGTTGAGGTTGAAATATCTTTCAATTCATGTATTCACTTGAATGGATTTGAATTATTTCATGACGATTTTTTATATTTGTCTGTATCGTTACTTTGTTATGTTTATATGTCCAAGAACTCAGAACTCCGAACAATTGAAACTCAGGTTATCTACACATAACAGACTCGTCCGGTATCTATATCAAAGGATGCTGTTTTGAATGGGAATTTCGAAAAAACTACAATACGAAATAAATTTCCAAATATCACAATTGGAATTCAATGTCAAATGTCAATCATCTATAATAATGTCCTGAATAAATTTCAAGATATAAAATGCCACTTTTTGTTATATCGACCCAACGAATCAGAATTTAAAATGACAGACACACTTATTTTCTGTTTTTGTCAACCTTGTATCTTTCAATATCTCTATAAGATCTGGTATATAATTTTCTGTTATTGCATATTTTTGACAACTTTCCTTGTATAAGATGAATTTTCATTTTCAAAAAAAGATGTGTGTGATATGTATTTTCTTTATTTTGGTAGTATATTATAAAGCCATTTGCATAAAATATCTACGTTTCGGAGACTGCAGCTAAACAAATTTCCTTTGGAATGACCCATACAGAACGGCGTGTTTTTCTTGAATTTTGGAACACACCACCATGAATCTTCAAAGTCTTCCAACAGAAAGGGTAATGTCTTTCATGAAGTAATTGCTACACTTATGATGAAAATAAAAAAATCAAGTTTTCTTCAAAATAATGAAATTAAAACACATATTCTGCACGTACTAAATGAAGAGAAAATATTGTATGAAAACACTACTTTATGCAGATCATATCTATGAATGAGAGGACGATACGCCTCCGTCACTCGGTGGGGCAGAAATGATACTTTATCTCCCAAATCTAACAAGAACGCCTCACCAAATTTTCCTTTCACGATTTCGGCAGTGAATATCCTCTGCGGCATCTCCACAGGCAAATCTGCTACTTTGATACTTGGCTTTCTCTTCACGACCGAACTTGCATTCAACTTTTGTAAATCCATCTGTGAAAAATAAAAAATGAATGCTATATGTTTTGATTCACAATATATGCGAATACTATCTCAAACAAACCACAACATGTAAAACATTTGACTGAAAAAATCTAACATTTAAATCGAGAATATTTTTGGAAATCAACTGATTCAACAATTCTCACCAATTTTCAATTAAATTACATTTGAATAAATTCATCTGAGGAAAAAGTCAAACCTAAAACACTTACTTTCAAATAGAATCGGTGCACTTGTCACTGGTATCACTTTCAACGTATGCAACTAACTCATTTCGCGTATTTATAGTAAAATAAGTGATGACATATTTCAAAATGAAACAAAGAGCCTTCGTTTCGCCGCTTTGAGAACTGCGTATCTCCGGATGCAGATTCGAAATTGGCAGTGATCAATGTCACCTTGGGTATGAATATAAAAATTAGTGATGACGTATTCTGAAATGAAACAAAAGAAAATCAAAGAGTCTTTGTTAGATGCCTATTCAGCGTTGACATTGATCCATGTCACCTTGGATATGAATAGCGCAACAAACACACGAATTCTGCTTTTTTCCCATTTTATTTGAAGTACTAGATGTGATGCGACTATTATTAGTGAAGATACAACTTTGTGCCCCCTTGGCATCATCTCCGTTTTTTTTCTCTGTCGATGAATTCTGCATTCGTTTCTCTATCATTTGATGTGCTGCACGTTGAGATCCAACTATCATTAACAAAGATGTTGCTTAGTGTCACTCTGACATACTGCGCCATTTTTGTTTTTTCTCTGTTGATGAATTATGCATTCCTTTTCCTTCCATTTGACGTGCTGTACGTGACGATTTGACAATTATTAACGAAAATGTGGCTTTGTGCCCTTCTGACATGTTCCGTTGCTGTTGACATTAGGCTCTCGATATTATATTTTTCATAGTCTACACATTAAATCATTTGAAATGAGTACCCACATCGACCTGTTGCGACTAGTATAGCAAAAATAGGTTATGAGGTCCTTTTGGCTTCGTAAAATGATCAACTATGTTTATTGATCTATTGATCTATTGATGTCAAAATCATCGGAATCGGACGACCAGAAGTGAAAACCGGAAGTGACCTGTTTTAGACGGATTCAAAACCTTCTCACCCTAAGGAATCCAAAAATACCATATGTTTCAGTATACGATGATTTTTCCATTTTTTTGACAACAAATTATGTGTTTGGAATAAAACTTCTGCAATTACATTACACTCGTAGTTGTTCATAACCCAACAACTTTTAATTTCAAATATGTTCAATGATTTTCTTTAAATGTGTAATTTTTTCTATGCTATTTCACATTGGACGCTGTATATTATACTTTTCATAATCTACAAATGAAATCATTTGAAATGAGTACCCACATCGGTCTGTTGCTGCTAGTATAATGAAAATAGATTATACGATCCTTTTGACTTCGTAAAATGAATAACTCTGTTTTTTGACATCTTAACGAATCCATTGATGTCAAAATCATCGGAATCGGACGACCAGAAGTGGAAACCGGAAGTGACCGTTTTTTGATGGATTCGAAACCTTCTCACCCTAAAGAATCCAAATATATCATATGTTTCAGTATACAATGATTTTTCATTTTCTTTGTCAATAAATTCTGCGTTTTGCATCAAGCTTCTGCAATTGGAATAAACTTATTGTTGTTGATAACCCAACAATTTTTCCTATGCTATTTCACATTAGGCGTTGGATATTATATTCGTTACACCATCTCTGTTTCTTCTCTCTTGGTACACTCTGTATTCGTTTTCCTTCCATTTGATGTACTGCACGTTGAGATTCAACTATCATTAACAAAGATTTGGCTTAGTGCCTTCATGACATGTTGCGCCATCTTTGGTTTTTCTTCGTCGATCAATTTTGCATTTCTTATCCTTTCATTTGACGTGCTGTACGCGACGATCCGATCATTATTAGCGAATATACAATTTAGAGCCCTTCTGAGAGTTGTGTTATCATTTCTTGTAATAACTCATTAATTTACACAAATTATCTCACACGCCATCACCTCCCACGCTGACTACGTCACTTTCAAGGTTGTAATGTTTCATCACTATTATTATTATTATTCGACCCACATTCTCCAGTTCAATTTCATCTAGCACAATCAATCGAGCAATATTTGATTTCTCCATTCTGATTAGCTGGCCGACACTACTCTGTAACGGAAAACGATCGCACGCAAAACGGTGGCACGCAAAACAGTCGAAACATTTGTAAAACGGTCGCTTTCCCCATTTTCGAATGTTAACACCTCAAGTAACTCCTCGACACCTTTGGTGCTATCTCCTTCTTCTCCTGATGATGCTAAATTGATTAACAAAGATACGAGACTTCCGACATGTTGGAACGCTAGACTTCTGTTGAATCGACATGTTTTTTTTTTTAAATGATGTATTTTGAAACGCCCTGTATACACATCAATATCATACTTCAAACCGACATGCTTTTTTCCTTTAATGATATATTTTGACGCACCCTGTACACTTCGACGTCATATTTGTTTTTCAATGATATATTTCGAGATCTCGTACACATTGAGGGATCGCACGTTGAAAAGTTACAGCCTCGTGGAACTGTTATGTTTTTTCTTAAATGATGTATTTTGACGCACCCTGTACACTTCGACGCCATGTTTGTTCTCAATGATGTATTTTGAGATACCTTGCATCATTAAGAGATCGCACTTTGAAACGATACAGCCTCATTAATCTGTAATGTTTTTTCTCACATCTGATTTATTAATATTGATATATCACTTTCAAGCTTCCAATTTTCATCGAGTCGTTCACGATTAATATCAAAACGGGCAACTCTACATTGCCCCATAAACAACGATTTATTGTACAACCGGCAACACCGGCTTGCGCCAGTAACCGGTAAATCTCGATACCATCTCCATCTCTCCCTTTGCATCGATTACGTCACACGCGTCTCTCGCTCTTACACACACATACACATCTTTACAATAAATATTAATTATTTCCCAAATCTAAGTATATTTTCCTATCTTCAACAAGATAATGACGATTACATTCTACGGAAATAAAAAAAAAATGCTGTCAAGTATAATGAATTAGTCAATTTCGGTCCCGACAAAACTAACGCTATAAATACCCAACATTCGCAGTTACCTTCAATATCTTACGTTGGTGTAGAGGCTAAGGACAATGTCTACCACGCGGACGATACAGGTTCGAATCTCATAACCATGAACTTTTTTTAATTAAAATCACGTGACTGGAACGTGACAAGGGGGCCGAGGGGTGATGCGGAGTCTCAAGAGGGCCTGAGCGGTGATGTTGGGTACTAAGGGGGGCGAGAGCAAGGGGGTCGAGTTCCATGCTTGAGACGCTACGATACTCGTTCCATCCTGCGTCGATTTCGATGATGTTTTTCCCCACTCCCGTTTGAGCCAGAACATACGTTATTCATCTACTAATCATTATTAGTGTAATCTATAAGTTTGAAAATATCCTAATAGGACGACACTGCAGTAAAGTTAGTTACAAATAAAAGTGGTAAAAACATAGAAAGTTCCAATTCTGATTTCTTTATAATGAAGTCACACCACTACATCTATCAATTTAGGTCCAGAAATAGTTTGGGTGATTTTACGAATATGGCAAAAGGTCGATTACTTTCGATTGATGACAAAATATTTGGATATTTGGATTTTTCAAAGGTGTACAATGAATAAGAAATGAAATTCCGAAATATCAATCCCTCCGAACTATACACACAGTAGGCTTCGGTAAATGTATGTCGGAAAACAAATATTTCATTAGCTAATACCACGCTGGATATTGAATTATATACGTATCTATTTCTCCTCCATAGTTTCCATTTGTTATTTCGTTCATAATGAAATTATGAAAACCTTCAATTATCGAAATTACATTCAAATTGTATATAAATATGATTTGTGTGGAATCTGTTCAAAAAATCTGTTTGAAATCTGTTTTTCCGTTAATCAGCTGTCGCCCCCAAACGAACGACAACTCTCAGAAGTTGAGAAACTTGTGCGAGCTAAGGACTAACGAGGTCTTACCTTTAAACGTGTGATTCCTAACATTATATTCCACATCATGCTGTATTCCGTCCGGTTCAATAGCTTCTCCCATTTATCTAAAATTGATGATTTGAGGTATTATGGAGATGTGATACTAAATAAAATGAGAAACTCCTTGTAGAAGTCCATAATATATGGATTATGTTGAAGATGGAATGGTCAGAGCTGCGCAATTTTCAACTACCACAGTATCTTCCACCGGTATGTTATGATATCAGCATTCACGGACTCGAACAAAGATGGGCATGCAGCTGTGGTTCAGTAAAGTAGCAAATCAGGTAATTTGCATTCGAATTCTACGTACGAATTTATCAATTTCATAAATCTGAAAAGTCCTTCAATCCTTTCACAATACTTTTCTTCATTCAACCATGGATCTATATCATTCAGTGACAAGATGTTTTAAATGAACTGATTATCTAACAAAACGGCGAATAGTTCTGAAGCGAAGTGAATTCAATTCGTTTGTAGACTAAGAGGGATTAGTTAAAATTGGAATAAATATCCATCATGAAGATATCCGGTATACTAGGAACATACAATCATTCTTTCGTGTTCGAGTTAACAGAGCTTTTGATTCACAATAAACATTTCTTCCTTCTCCACTTGGACTCGGTAAGTATCTATTTTAATGAGAACGACATTTTGGATTGATAGGAGTGCTGTAAGACAATTCATCAGAAAATGTATCGTGTGTTTTGAAACATAAATGTTCATAACTCAACCCTATGATGAAAAACTTTGCAACACAGAACTTTCCTGAATGTTGGGATTGATTATGCAGGGCCAATCACAAAAATTTTATCGTCATGGCAGGGTTGCTTCATCTCAGTCTTTGTATGTTTAATACAAAGCAGTACATCTAGAATTTATTAGTAGATTGAAGACCAAAGCATTCCTTACTGTTAGCTTGTTGACAAAAAAAAGGCAACAGTTACTACTACTACTTTCGGTAAAGCTGAGAAAACACTGCGAGATATGTCTCAATCTGTCTCTGAGAGTCATTGAGAACGGATGAAAAATTCCACAGCCAATCATCATACTACGGGGCATTCCATCCCACCAAGGGGTTGAACCTTTGGGAAATGTGGAAATCAGCAGTAAAATTTGCAAAGTACCACATTGAACGGATAATTGGTGTTGATTCATTGGCATATGACACATGATTTTATGTATTTTTGGTATGAACAGAAAGTTGTTTTGATTCGAGATACCATATTTCTGTTATTAATGATTCTGCGGATTCATCTTTCTCTACGTCTTTCCATTTTTCAATGAAAGATTCACTTCTAGCACTCCAAGCGTTACCAATTTCGTACCTTAGCATAAGTCTAGTCATTCACTTTTCACGATAGAGCCATATTGAAAATTTGTTACACCACTTTTGGAAAAGATGGTCTAGTGAGTATTTGTGACATCATTGAAACAGAAGTTAATGGTGACTTCAGGAAGTGAAAATTGTAAGTACGGTCATGTTCAGCACTGGTTTCTGAACGAGAATAACAGGAAATACAATCAGTCCATTTCAATTTTTTTTCAATAAATCAGTTACAGCGTCTCCTGTGATTTCTCGGTAATTCATTAAACAAACATCGTTCATAAGTTATCAAAATGCTCACAACTTTACTAGCATGACTTTTTGTAGCGACTATAAAAATACTTAATTATTTTTATTACACCAAATATGATACGGAGCAGTAAATTATTCAGAAACTGTTTTGTCATTTCGAATCGATCTGATGCTTTTTGTCAAAAGTAATACAAATTTCGAGAAAAGTATATGAAATTAAAGAAACCGTAGAAATAATATTGGAGAAACACCGTCAACATCATATTGGCATATCTTTGAATAACCTTTCACCTCAGCTAGCGATTGAAATATATTAAATTCTATTCTGAATACATTTTGTCGTACTTATGATACTCTCAAATGCTCTTGTGAGAGGTTTTCAGATTCAACATATAGAAATTGATATCTTCTATGAACCACTTGTTTTATATGCTTTCAGCTTATTTAACATAAAACCACTTCGTGCTTCTCAAATAATATCTACTTTGGCAGTTATATTGGGAAAGTTTTCAGTCTTGGAGGAAATTTTCAATTTTCTTCCTATATCGGAAAGATATAGCCATGGTAAATGCTTTCACGAACGAAATATCCGAAGTGCACTCAATATGTGATTTGGTATTTTGATTCAATTTTTGTTTGAACTCATTTTCAGAGGATTGGGTATCGATTGTTATTATAAAGAAAATGTATATTTTTCTTCAGGTGTCTCCGTTTGGTTTTGCGTTCTGAAACGTTGATAATATGTTTATAGATGAAGTCAGGTTACTTGTTAGATTCAAGATGAATTGATTTTGTAGTATATTTGAAATCTTTCGAGAAAATGTTCTGTTGAATTCATTCGACAGACATACTTCGACGTGGGAAAACATTCAATTATGATTGAATGGAAAATGAATATTATTGATAGTACTCTAAATTGAGAATATGCAGATATCGAAATGTAGAAATGTTATCAAATGATATTCATCAATAATTTATTGACTAGTAAAAGTTGATTTGATGTTGAATGTTTTATCTTAGAATGAAGTAGTTATCATTTTTTAGTTTTTTATCGAGTTAAATTACCAACAAATAACAAAAATGGAACAAAATCATGTACTGAATAATGGCCTTTCACGATGATTTAGATGATTTTTCGAACCTCATTCTTGCATTTAAAAAGTATTGCAGAGTCAGCAGTAAATAATTGGTAGGAGATTTGAGCCGGTTCTAAGCCTCCTCACAACATTATGACGTCATTAATGTGGTGTGGATAACCTAGACCGACTCGTGTGACCTTGAAAAATACGTCTGATTCATGCGACCTTGAAAAATATGTCTAGTGCATGTGACCTTGAGAAATGTCTGGTGAATGTGGCCTTGAAAAATATGTCTGGTGCATAGGTAGGATGTGTACTAAGTACAAACTTGTATAGAGTACACGTACCCAAAAATCCTCCAAAAAAAATCCCTTTAAAAAATCCCCCCAAATTTCTCCCTCAGAAAAATTCCCCAAAAGTCCTCCCCGAAAATTCCCCCAAATGTCTCCCAAAAATGTCCTCAAAATTTTCCATGAACCTTCTAATGTCCTCACACACTTTCCCTCACTTCCCCCGCACTTCTCCTTCACTTCTCCCTCCCCCGCACTTTCTAACACTTCCTGCACTCCAACACAACTCGACCACACTTTTCCCATTCCCCACACTTTCCCACTCCACCTACTATTCACCCACCCAACACCTCCACGCATTCCCCCAACACTTCCCACACTCCCCCCATGCTTCCTCCATCCCCGACCCCACAACAGTATGACGTCTATGCAAACTAGTTTGCAAAGAGTACATACACTAACCACCAACAACCACCCACTTTACATCTTCACTCCACAAAGGTTCAGACATGAATGCCCGCACTGGTACACAACCCCACACACCCCACACCCCTGCTCACAACACTATGACGTCTATGCAAACTAGTTTGCATAGAGTACATACACCAACCACCCAACAAGAGCACAACTCTTTACATCTTCACTCCACAAAGGTTCAGACACGAATGCCCGCACTGGTACACAACCCCACACCCCTGCTCACAACACTATGACGTCTATGCAAACTTGTTTGCATAGAGTACATACACCAACCACCCAACCCGAGCACAACACCTCACATCTTCACTCCACAAAGTTCGAGATACGAATGATTGCCACTGCTTTCGCCTTCTGTCAACGCATCGGTGGTGTGGTAGCCCTGTGACGCTACCTCTCGAGAGAGACGCGTCTGCACTGCGTGAAGTCCCAATGACCACTGCTTGTTCGTATCGTCTCTGTCGATGCATTGAAAATTGGTAGTTGGGTTGTCCATGCCGAGTGCCCAGCGGTGCGTATTTGTTGCCCTGTGGTGGGAGGTGGCTCGCTATCCAGTATACAAGGAATTAATATTTTCATATGGAATCATTGAAAGAAGCTGCGGCAGTTAGAAATTGTTGGTGAGTGCCATATCAACAGCAGTTACCAATTGTATGAGTGTGTTTTTCTGTTGAAAACTGTTTATATCATGCACGCATCTTTCGATACCTAACAAAGCATACCAGAACTTATAGTCACCGTAACATATTCGTTGGTATTTTCTAACCATTTCAGTCTTGAGTGAATGAATCACGTCAAATACGACGATCTGATTATTATTAACGAAAATACGGTTCAGTGCCCTTTTGGTTGCCTCTTTGTCTTTTCTTTGTTGATAAATTCAACATTTCTGCTTTCATTTGATATGCTGCACGTGACGTTGTGACTATTATTAACGAAGATGTGGGTCAGTGCATTTCTGACATACTGCGCCATCTTTGTGTTTTCTCTGTCAACGAGTTCTGCATTCGTTTCCTTTTCATTTGACGCGCTATACATGACGATTCGAATATTATTAACGAAGAAGCAGGTTAGTGCATTTCTGACATGTTGCGTCATCTCTGTTTTTTTTCTGTCAATGAAATCTGCATTCGTTTTCATTTCATTTGATGTACTGCATGTGGGGAACAAATCATTATTAACGAAGATGTGGCTTAGTGCCTTTATGACATGTTGCGCCATCTTTGTTTTCTCTCTGTCGATACATTCTGCAGTCGTTTCTCTTTCATCTGATGTGCTGAACGTTAAGATCAAATTATCATGAACGAAATTGTGACGAAATATCGCTGTATGCGATATTTCGATTATTATTAGCGAATATTCAACTTAGTGCCCTTCTGACAGTTGCGCCATTTTTTTATGATAACACATTCATTTCCACAAATCATCACACATTTCCTACCACGCCACCACCTCCCTCGCTGACCACGTCACTTTCGAAGTTTTAATGTTTCATCACTATTATTATTATTATTATTATTTTCATTCGACCCACATTCTTCAGTTCAATTCCATCTTACATAATCATTCTACTGATATTTGATTCCTCCATTCTGATTCGCTGACGACACCACTCTGTACTAGAAGTTAGGCTGAGTGTTCCACAAGTTTCCGTTCAGGAGTCTGAAAATTCGCAAAACGAACCTTCATACGACAAATCGTGGACTTTAGTCACCTCCTGATGATGCTTACTTGGTTAGCGAAACGCGTTAAGTGATGAATGACATATTGAGATACGAAAAAAAAAACGACAATAACGACGAAACGATAACAAATAAAGGCATGTTAATTGATCGAAAACGCACGCAAAACTGTCGAATACTTCACTTTCCCTATTTTCTAACGTTAACTCCACAATGAGACTCAGCATTATTTCTGCCAAATTTCGGGAGAAGGGTTGTGTGGGGATCCAAACGGCGTACTTCAAATATTGATTCACTCTGCATATATGCGCTTATATTTCGTAGAATTTTCAATACGATTTTCATCACACTATGACAAAATTTCCAACATGTGTGGGCATTTCTCCAAACTGAAACTCACTTTCCAAATGTAACTGATGAACCAATCGCAAAAGTGTTATGATTTCGATATATCTTGAGGTAATAATATTCAATATCAAACGAATAGTCAAGAAGAAAATTATTTGCATTGTATTCCGAAAGCTTTGGAACCGTTTCTGGCGAGTGATCAATGAACACCGAATGAATTTCTCAATACCTGTTGATGATCTCGACCTTCCGCAATATTTATAAACATTCATATTATGCTGAAGTGTTTTACTGAATACTGAGTGTTTCAGTTTCAGAATATCGAAGTTGAGGTTAGACATCTTTCATTTCATGTATTCACTTGAATGGATTTGAATTATTTCATGGCGATTTTTCATATTAGTTCGTTACTTTGTTATGTTTATATGTCCAAGAACTCAGAACTCAGAACAAATGAAACTCAGGTTATCGGCACATAATAAACTCGTCCAGTATCTATATCAATGGATGCTATTTTGAATGAGAATTGCGGAAAAACTACTATACGAAATGAATTTTCAAATATCATAATTGAAATGCAATGTCAAATGTCAGTCATCTATAGTAATGTTCTGAATGAAATTCAAGATATAAAATGCCACTTTTTGTTAAAACGACTTAACGAATCAGAATTTGAAATAACAGACAAACTTATTTCTTCATTTTTAAAATGTCTTGTTTTTGCCAACCTTGTATCTTTCAATATGATGTTTATTCATCACTATGAACTCTGGTATATGATTTTTCGTTATAGCATATTTTTGACAACTTTCTCTGTACAAGATAAGTTTTCATTTAAAAAAAAAATGTGTGTGGTATGCATTTTATTTATTTTGGTAGTATATTATAAAGTTCTTTTTATAAAATATCGAAGTTATTGAGAGTGCAGCTGAACGAATTTCCGTTGGAATGACCCATACAGAACGGCGTGTTTTTCTTCAATTTTGGAATACCCCACTATGAATCTTCAAAGTCTTCCAAATTCACTACGGTTGTGTATATATCGAATAGGCGCAGTCTGTCCAACAAATCCCTGAATATCGACAAATTCTAGCCTCATAATGTGCAACTATAGACTGAAAAAAAAATGAAAACTGCTGAGATTTCAAACTCGTTCTGGAAAGGTTGCTGCGACAGTTTTGAATGTTGTTGTTGTTGAGATGACTCTGACTGATACTGCACACGTTGATGATGTATCATTCTGAAATTAATTCGATTTTTAGTACAAACATACACTAAAAAATACTTTTGTCAACAGAGAGGGTAATGTCTTCCATGAAGTGATTGCTACACTTATAATGAAAATGAAAAATCGAGTTTCATTCAAAATAACGAATTCAAAACTCATATTCTGCACGTGGTAAATGAAGAGAAAATATTGTATGAAAACACTACTATATGCAGATCATATCTATGAATGAAAAATGTTTGAATAGAACAAAAAATATAGTATACAACCACAAACTCTTTGCATATTGAATGGAGTAAGAATTGGAAACAGTACTAACATCAATTTCGCACAATTTCAAATGAAATGACACGATTCGGTTTTCCAATGTCCATCAACCCTTTGAACACAATAGCGTATTTTCCTGATGGAAATTCTTGTAAGTGAGGGCGATACGCCTCCGTCACTCGGTGTGGCAAAAATGATACTTTATCTCCCAAATCCAACAGGATCGCCTAACCAAATTTACCTTTCACGATTTTGGCGGTGAATATTCTCTGCGGCATCTTCACAGGCAACTTTGATACCACGACATGTAAAACATTTGACTGAAATCATCCAACATAAATATATCGAGAAAAATTTTGGAAATCAGATGATTCAACAATTCTCACCAACTTTCAATTAAATTACATTTGAATAAATTCATCTGAGGAAGAAGTCGAACTCAAAAACACTTACTTTCAAATAGAATCGGTGCACTTGTCACTGGAATGTATCACTTTCAACGGATGCAACTAACTTATTTCGCCATGCGTGACGTATTTAGTAAAATAAGTGATGACATATTTCAAAATCAAACAAAGAGCCTTTGTTTCGTCGCTTTGAGAACTGCATATCTCTGGATGCTGATTCAGCATTGACAGTGATCAATGTCACCTTGTGTAAGAGTAGGAAAATAGGTGATGACATATTATGAAATCAAACAAAGAGCATTTGTTTTGTCGCTTTGAGAACTACGTATCTCTGGATGGTGATACAGCATTGACAGTGATCAATGTTACCTTGAGTGTGAATAGAAAAATCAAAAAAAAATTACTGTTTCAATCAAAATATTATTTTTTTTATTACATTTCATAATTGTTGTACAACTCTGATCAAAATACATGCTAACATCGTTGATTCTATGATAACACTATAAACGTCAAATTCCATTTGTGACTTCTTTTTCTCTTGCCACGTTGCGTGTTCTGGAACAAGTTTAACAGTTTTTTGTATCTAACTGAAATATCAATTTCAATTCACATTTGAATGGTATGTTTTTTGGAATTGCGACTGCGCAAATACTGCTAACTGACCCTCATTGACTGCTGTTGGACGAATTGCTTTCCATTGTTCACATCTATAAATACTAGACTTCACGGATCCTTCCTTGAACTTCCACCCACATTCGTTCACATACAAAACATTATATATTATTGTAGTCGGAAATCCAAATTTGTTTTTCAGCATCGGTGACGACATATTCTACATTCTGAGGCTGAATTCTTTTCATATGTGACAAAGTTTGATAGAACACTTTGTTTTGAATGTCTAAATCATTCAACTGCTTCAGAACATTTTACTTTTCCTTCACTTAATAATTGTTGGACACGCCTCTCAAATTCCTCTACTTCACGTCTGTATTCTCTGAATGCCATTATATTACTAATTTTCGTTTACCAACGACATACGGAACATTGTTTTCCTTTCCAATCTCATATTGAATGTAACTGACATCAGTCAGTCATCATTAGATGACTGACTGACAATGACGACGAAACGATAACGAATAAACGTACGCGAAACGGTTGAAACTTATGCAAAACAACGTATTTCCAAATGTCATTGTCGAATACTTCGCTCCCCCACTGACCTCACGTTGAGTCCACAACGCCTAACCTCTCTCCTGATGATGTTAACTTGATAAACAAAGATACGAGACTAAGTGCCCTTCTGGCATTTTGAAATGCTAGATTTATTTCAAACCGATATGTTTTTTTTAAATGATCTATTTTGACGGATCCTGTACACCTCGACGTCATGTTTTTTTTCTTTCAATGATGTATTTTGAGACATCCCGTACACAGTCGTATTCATAACCCTTCATTTTCAAACAGGCAACACTACATTGCCCAATAAACAATGATTTATTTTATAACCGGCAACACCTGCTGCGCTAGGAACTTAAAACATCGATACCATCTCCATCTCTCTTTGCCTCGATTACGTCACACGCATCTCTCGCTCTCACACACACATACACATCTTTATATGAAATATCAATTCTTTCCCAAATTTAAGTATATTTTCCTATCTTCAATATGATGATGACGATTACAACTCCCCTAACATTCTACGGAAATCAAAAAAATGCGCTCAGGTATATAAAATGAGTCAATTTCGGTCCCGACAAAACGTACGCTGTAAATACCCATCATTCGCAGATACTTTCAATATCTTACGTTGGTGTAGATGCTAAGGACAATGTCTACCACGCGGACGATCCAGGTTCAATTCTCATAACTTTAAACTTTTTTCAATTAGAATCACGTGACTGGAACAAGACAAGTTGGCCGAGGGGTGAGACGGAGTCTCAAGAGGGCCTGAGCGGTGATGTGGAGTCCCAAGGGGACCTATGTTCTTTGAATATCTCCGATACTCATTCCATCCTTCTCTGCATCGATGACGTCAGACGTTTCTCTCTTCCACTCACTAAAATTTCCCTCTGAAATACTTACCAGCAACGCACGATCTTGAAATGAGGCTTGTTCTTGTTGAAATCAAGCTTGTTCATCTATTAACCTTTATATCGATAGTTGATGATTTTGTGGCATTTGGTTGATGTGACCAATCGATGGTGACTAGTGGATTCTCACGAAATTGCCCAATATCCATTAGAGGTTCACTCATGTCCTTATTATAATAACTTCTTTGATAGTTTTCGTAAGCATATAAGCTGAGGAATCAAGTTTTTTGTCAAAATCCAAATTCCTACGTTCATATGGATATACCTCAGAATTCAAGTAGGTATACTCGTATTATATTGATATGCAATTATGAATTTTGTGATGTCCTGTGTTCTATAATCTTCAAAACTATCGAAATATATGACTTCTTTTCCACATTTCTTGTATAGCACCCAATGTGTTCTAGGTCCATTCATTCCATCTGAATTGACAATAGCTGTCTCATACACTTTTGGTCCTGCGCATTGTAAAACAGAAAGAAAATTCTGTCGTAGACAATCTAGATGAGACATTTGGGTGTGGATTGAATGAGCAGGCATTGTTTTAGACATGACCCACTACTTCCATAATCAGTTCGTGCACTTATTATTGGACCTTCAGATTGTGGAAAGACCAATGCAATGATATCACTCTCAACACATCCAGAAGGATTGCGATTCGCAAATGTATATCTCTATTGAAAATCACTCAACCAATCCAAGAATCAATTCCCACAAAATGTGTTGGAATTTATAAAAGCGTTAGGATTTTGAACGTTCAGCAATAATGTAGATATAGTGGAACCCTCTGACGCTAAACCAAATCCTGTTTTCATTTTCGAAAATGTGATATGTGAAACACAGGATATTATAAGATCATATTTCTGTATGGGACGTCATAAAGATGCTGATTGTTTTTATATTGCACAGTGATATTCACGATATGAATCACCACATTTATTCATATCATGTTTCACCCGATGTGACATTCAAACTGTTTCAGTTTATGTGTGTTGAATATTGAGAGGATCAATATGGATTTCTAGTCATTGACAAGGATAGAAAAATGCATGAAGGTAGATATCGCAAGGGATTCGATAGTTTTATATATTCATGGTGATGCTATTCAACTTCAATCGATTATTGGATTGTATAGAGATCACATCAGTGAATTCATGTAAAATAATAAAGAAAACAATATGAAGACAAAAAATGGTTCTGTAGCTGAAAATGGAAGCAATGATATGAATTTGAAACGTCAACTAGTTGGAACAGAAGCTGTCCGGCAAAAATTCAACTCAATTAAGAATGGTAATTTCGAAAATCGTATGGCATTGAAAAAACTCTATGAACCCCTAACGAAACCATCGAGAGTTTTATCATTAAATGCTACTACTTCGAAAACATCGCAGTTATCCAACAACCAAATGAACTTTCAGACTACTCTAATCCATCTCACGAGTACTCCAATAGGAGGAATCAATCTTCTGGTAGTGTATCATCTGCACATATTGAGGCAGACACAATAAGAAATGAAATTGCAACGAGCCTATTCGAAACACCACCACCATCATCTCGCATCAGTTCCACAGATCCACATTCATCCAATCTGGATGAAAGTCTTGAAGATGTAATGAAAAAACATTTGAGAAATCAGAAATAGAAATGTGGCATACGATGCAACATTTGGCGTACGAATGAAACCAATCACATAAAATCTTAAAATGGGAAATCTTAAGGTATATTTCAATGATGGAAACATAGTGTTTTGGAATACCAATAGGTCGAAAAAATATGAGTTTGCGGGTAGTCCAGAATTATAGTCTTGAAAAATACACAAAATATTGACGATGAACAGATTCATCGAACATATTCAAAGATATTGAAAGTAATGGATGCTCCATACAAACAACACCAATAGGAGAATAGTTTCATGAACCCGAATTCCAAAAAATTTCGTGAAGTTATCAAACCTATACTAGACTCAACACATTATCCAATGAGTGATAGAACTAAAATTGGTGTTACAGTCAATTGAAACGAAATGCAGAAAATATATGATTCCAAACCAGTAAATTATGTCTACTGGAATTCACCGAAAGAGTTGGTTACTCGTTTACGATCATTAGTATCTTCAAAGGCAACTGGCCATACTGGACACAATAATTAAATAATTTCAATAGTTGAAGATTTGCGTGAAGAAGGGATACTACTATATTGAAACATTCACGAATGAAAATCACTTCCACTTCCATTATTCAATGAAGTAACATAATGATTTTTTTTTCCATTTGCACTCGAAGCAAAGAATGGATGATGAAATAAGTGATGTTAAGCGACAAGTCATCAACGAGTTACATAGACCTGTGAGACGTAATTTCCACAAAAGAATAACAACCATCAAAAGGTTTGCTGATCTATGTCAAATAGATCTAGTTGAAATGCAACCATTTGCAAGAAGTAACAAGGGACATCGATATGCTCGAATTATGCTCACTTGAAAGACCTAACCATTTTATCAATAGTTTTTTATTTTTTTTTCTCAACACCTTCTCCAATAATAATATTTTGAATAGCAAACTTCTGACATAGTTCTGTTTCGCCACGGTTTGTATCACTTCCATATATATGCAACCATTTGCAAGAAGTAACAATGGACATCGATATATTCTTGTGGTAATTGATTGCTTCTCAAAGTATCTATGGACAGTGCCAACTAAAAATAAAACCGGTAGTACCATAATCTATGCAATGAAACGTGTTCTGAAGTATTCAAGTATTCTCCAAAACATCTACAAAGCGATCAAGGGAAAGAATTTTTCAATACATTTTTTTTTTCTCTCATGCAACAATATAAAATATCAATTATCACTCAACATTTAGCACAAAAAAAGCAGCCATATCAGAAAGAGTATTTCCAGCAATCAAAACATGGCTCTACAAAGAATTTTCGATTAAGGGGAATCATAAGTGGCTTGATATTCTTCCAATCAAAACGAGGAAATATAACAACAAGATGCATAGTACAACTGGTATAGAACCCATAAATGTTAATTCGTTTAAAAAATTAAAATTCAAGGCCATCAAAGGAATCCGAAGGAAACAAAGTACACCTGAATTCCAATTGAATGATATTTTACGTATAAGTGAGCATAAAAACATATTTGAAAAGGGGTTCACAGCCAACTATACGACAGAACCCTTCAAAATTGGTAAAATAAACAGAACAAACCTCACTACATATATTTTTGAAGATATGGACGGTCAACCCATAAGAGGTTATTTTTATGAGGAAAAATTATTGAAAACTGCAAATCCTGACGTATATCTAGTGGAGAAGGTGTTGAGAAGAAAAAATAAAAAACTATTGATGAAGTGGTTAGGTCTTTCAAGTGAGCATAATTCGTGGATTGATGTATCAGATGTGGTTTAATATTGTATGAAAATAATTTCAATTATCTTTGTATGGAATAGTGCTTTGTGATAGTACACTAATATTATGCTTGTATGTTTTCCTAAATAAATATTATATCAGCCAATGTGTGTTTGATTGTATTTGATTATATGATTCAGAATTCTTCCAATTAGTAGCTTTTTTAAATTCGAAAAATGATACAAATGTAATTATATTCAGTCAATTTATTCATTATAAACTCCAACAATTGTTGATGATTATTAGGGAATCGCACCAAAGCGTTTCTAGTCCAAGTTCTGTGTACGTTGGAATACGGTGACCTAGGATTTGGCGTCTTTCAATTTGTTCCTCGTGTGTTAGACACCAGCAATGATTGAGTGGATTTCTCATTTGAGATGGAGTTGACCAACTTTTTCGCATAACTGCCAGTCACTCCAACAGTCCGTAGTGTATTTGTCACACTGCAAGCAAAGTTGTTGGAGTGGCAATGATGTTGTCATCTCTTCTATCGCACAGGTTCTACAAATATTTCTACAAATACTCACAATGGTACACTCAATTCTCTCAGGACACTTGAAGCATATGAAATAGTTTTCGTGTTCGTGAGTTGAGCTAATTGTTCGCTTGGGTTGTGGCAGTGGATTCCTTGATACACACTCGGCACACAATCCGGTACATGGATTGAAGTGTGATTTGGGTCGAGTGATTTGACAATTGCAGCTCTGAGCAGCTCCAGCAATTACTATTGGATAAACACACACTTTGGGCTTAGTATCCCACTCCTTTGGAAAAGGCATATTGTTACTTGTTGCTGTAAATAGCAGGACTCAACTGAGGGAATTGACTAGGACATCATATATATTCTAACGTTATTCAGTTTATGAGAGCACATCAAGATGAATTTTGAAAAAATCGCCGCTGTATTAGCAAAAATTTTACTTGATGATGAGAATAATTGGACGGATGATGAGTCATTAAATGGGGGTGGAATGCCCCTCAACATGGAGAAAATTGTGGAAGAGAAAGTTGAGGCAGACATTGAATCCGACGAAGATGCTGATATCTTGGAGCATGAGGAGGTTGTGGAAGGAGACAGCGCAGATGATTGGGGTGACCTGAGTAATGAAGGTATTGTGGCTAATTCATCCGAAGGTGACGTTGCCTTAATGATCGGCGTTCAATGGCTCAACGTCACCGACATATTGTAAGATCGACAAGATATGTGCTGTGTGACAGATACACACGTACGAATCAAAACGATTGATGGAGGGATCCAGAAGTTATGGTGGTGCTGTTTCCGATTCTACTCGCTTCGAAACAATAACGGAGGCTGGTATCAACACGTTCACACCCATGATACAGGTTCTTTGATGCAACATGGTCAGTATTGATGTGAGGCATGTGAAAGACCGTTCACAAATTTCACAAAAGTGTCAACATGCATGATATTCAATAGTGTCAAACCTATGACAAACTGGCGGATCTTCTGGTGGATAAAAAACAGCCCTATTCAGGGCTACATTATTCATACAAACAGTCCGCGGTTTGCCCCCCTTTTTTGAGTGTTGTGTCCACAAATTGTTTAATTTTTGATTTATATCATGCACATTATATATATATATATATATATATATATATATATATATATATATATATATATATATATATATATATATATATATATATATATATATATATATATATATATATATAAATAGGGATTTAGGGTGATCAAGAAGTACTTATCTATTTATTTTTTGATTTTCATGGGATTATTTTCCAGCAGCTTGACTGCATCAACCTTTCTAGATTTCATATCATTTATAGAAACATGTGGATTCGTTTCCCGATGGAATTTCTGGTTAGCTTCCCAAGTTTCTGCTACCGCAGTTGTCGGTTGATTGGTCAAACCACCAACACTGACATATATATATATATATATATATATATATATATATATATATATATATATATATATATATATGTGTGTGTGTGTGTGTGTAACCAACAAATAATGGGGCTTAGCAGCAAATGAAAGAGTACTCTTTAAAGTTTGTCCAAGCTTTCGGAAATTTAATAAATTGTTTCCATCATCAGGGATGCTACAATTTGAGGGTGTAAGTAATATAATATATAATTATGAATGATTACACTTACAACTTTTTGAGGATGTTTCATACGATGGTTATGTAAAATATTGGACACAACATGATGGATGAACATTGATACAATACATTTATAAAAATGGTTAAAGGATGTCTAATATTGGATAAAATATTTGTGAAAAACGTTACAGTTTAAAATTATTTTGAAGGAAGAATAATGTCACATGTTGAAATTTCACAAAACATCAATTTGGAAGGATTGACAGATAGTTGACATGACATATGTCAGTGGTGCTAGTGATAAAAGCTGTTACCAACTTTGACTTGTAAAGAATTATTTTTGGAAATTTCTACCTGTGCAGCTTTTTTTTTTAAAGTGAATGTAGGACAATAACATTTGGATTAAAGTATAAAGTACATTATTCTATTAATGCTAGATTGGGTGAATTCATTGAAACATTGTTATATTGATTTTTATCTAACGTCAAAAGATAGGAATATATCTCACTAAGATGATTAATATCTGTTTTTTTGTTGATGCAATTTTTATTTTTAGCAATGAAGGCCATTTCAAGAAAAAACCTTTTTGTGGTTAGTGTCTTCTGCTTCCATAGTAAATTGAATGTAATATATATATATATATATATATATATATATATATATATATATATATATATATATATATATATATATATATTGAAATATTAAGCATGAAAAACTGTATCTTGACACCAACTTTCACAATTTTAGTTTCATTTCCAAGGCACTCTATGTTTTTTTTTGTTTGTCAAAAACGGCAAAAGTTTATTAGGCAATTTTTGTTTTCAAATTTGACTACACCTCTGGATTCGTAGTCGTTATAAATCAAAACTGTCAAATTTTCATTAAAAAATATTTGTTAACAACGAAGTTACAACAACTTCAATTTTGGAAACAAAGTATTTGTTTGTAATTTTTATTCAGATTATAGACATATTTGAGATCTGACAATACTGTCATCACCAAGTAGAACACCAGTGAATTTGTACAGTGAAAATCCGAAGTCAACAGCTCAATGCGTTCTACAGTTATAACTCCTGAAAATATGGTAATGTGAGAGATTTGTGGTGCAAGCGTTTTGTAATAAAAATCTGACTACGCCACTGGATTTGTGGATAATATTCCCTTAAAATCATTCATTCGAGTGTAGGTTACGAGAAGTGAAAATTAAAATAAAAATTGAATAATTGAATAACAGAAAATTAAAAGTTCATTTTCAAGTTACGCAGTAGTAGACCAAGTTCAGAATCTCATGTCATGGGATCTCCCAATTGCGCTTTTACCAAATCTTGATAGAATCTTGAAGTATTAATGGTCATACTTGTAAGCTTTTTGAAAGTTTCCCAATAATAAATAATAGTACTTTTGTAACAGCGCACCTGGAAAATCACATTTTATGAGATTCTGAACTTACTCTACCTTCTTCTATAGCTGATGAAAACAAAATGTATACAAACAAGTTTCAAAGTATTTATTCAACAATTAATTGCCATTAAGAGAAAACTGATACTAAAATGAACATTGATTTAAAACTAAACATTCAAATTTTTGTGGCTTCTACCAAACCTCCATTAAGTTCAATACATTTATCGTATCTCTTCCGAATATTGTTTACACTATTTCTTATTTGTTGAACTGTAATTTCGGCACAAGCTTGTCGTATCCTTTGCATGAGTTCAGCTCGAATCGTTGGTCTTGTTCTGTATACTTTTTGTGTCAGAATACCCCACAGAAAAAAGTCCAATATTGTTAGATCAGGCGATCTAGGTGGCCATTCAATTAAGTCACTACCTCGTCCTATCCAATGATTTGGAAACTGGTTATTTAGCCACTCTTTAACAATCCTCGAATTGTGCACGGAACAGCCGTCGAGCTGAAAATATAAATTTACTTGTTCCGCAAGAGGCATTTCATCTATTTCGTCCGATAATTGGTTATTTAGAAATTCCAAAAAATTTTGCCCGTTTATGTTTCCATCAAAAAAATGTGGACCTATTATTCTATTTTGTACTATACCACACCAAACGTTAACTTTTTCGGAATATTGAATTTTACAATTTATGATCCAGTGCGGATTTTCCGTAGCCCAATACCGAGCATTTTGCGATGAAACTACCCCATTGGTGCTGAAAGAAGCTTCATCACTAAACATTATGCAGTTTAAAAAATTTCTTGTATTCAGGTACTCGCCTTGTGCCCACAAACAAAATTCCATACGTTTCACTTCATCACCTGCCTTTAAAGAGTGAAGAAATTTAGGTTTAAATGCTCTCATTTTGTTTTGTTTAAGACATCGTCGAATAGTCTCTCTCGGTAAGTTTTAATCCAAACTGGCGACTCGTAAACTTCTGTTTGGGTGGATTCTAAAATAATCTAAAACAGCACCTTTGTTTAAATTTCTTCTTCGGTGATTATTTTTTAAAATATGTTTGCTGACTGCACCGGTTTCTTTAAATGTTTTGTTAATTTTACTGACGGTGCTTCTGTCAATGGGAAGTCGATTTGGATGTCTGTGATCAAATATCCTAGCTGCTTCTCTTTCACTATGATAATTGTCCCCAGAAATTCTCACAATTTCAATTCTTTCTTCTAATGATAATTGCAAAGCCATTATTAAATGCACGTAACTAACAACTATTATTTTATTTATGATTAACTGTCAAAATCACAGCCTACTGTTGATTTATTATAAAACCTTTGCATAATGAGTTCAGCTTCCTCAAATTATTGATATCTCCTCTGAAAGATTGTTTTAGCTGAGTTATGAAGAATTTACAGGGAACAATTTTTGTCCTGCTCTCTGTTTTATTATTGAATAAATGATTTCCATGCTTTAAATCAATTTGATTTTAGCGGCTATGCGGAAGAATGTACTAAGTACTGCATAACTTGAAAATGAATTTTTAATTTTCTGTTATTCTAGAATACACTTCTCGTAACCTACACTCAAATGAATGATTTTAAGGGAATATTATCCACAAATCCAGTGGCGTAGTCAGATTTTTATTACAAAATGCTTTCACCACAAATCTCTCACATTACCATATTTTCAGAGTTATAACTGTAGAACGCATTGAGCTGTTGACTTCAGATTTTCACTGTACAAATTCACTGGTGTTCTATAACGACTACGAATCCAGTGGTGTAGTCAAATTTGAATTTGAATATATTATATATATATATATATATATATATATATATATATATATATATATATATATATATATATATATATATATATATATATGTAAATGGTCATTTGTCAGCCCGTAGAATATATATATATATATATATATATATATATATATATATATATATATATATACACTGACCACTCCGTGCCATTTCTTGACACAAGGTTCATAAGAACTACCAATAATAATATTGTGATAGATTGGTACAGAAAACCTTGTAGATCAGGAAGATATATCAACTACTGGTCATATCACAAATACTCGATGAAAGTGATTCTAGTGAAACAAATGAAAAATAGAGTGTTGAAAATCTCTGACATCCAATTCCACAAAAAAAATCTTGATATTTTGCTTAAACTTTTTCTGGATAATTCATATCCTTTAAGTATGTTGAAAAATATTTTGTTTAATTCCTCATCCATATCAGACATCAATATAACCTTACCACCAAACCCAAATATAATTGAAAACAATGGAATTGATATTGCTCCAACTCCAGTTTTTTATAGTACTTTACCGTTCATTAAGGAGATCACCCTCAAACTCTCTAGAATTTTCAATGAATGGCCTAATATTAAAATAGCCACCAAAGCAGTTCTCACGATTAGAACTTTACACACCAGAGTTAAAGATAAAACCCTCATTACTTCTCGAATAAATGTAATATATAGTATTCCATGTCAATCGTGCAACAAAATCTATGTTGGTCAAACGTCAAGAACTTTAAGTTCCAGAATAACCTCCCACAAAAGCGATTGTAGACACCATCCTGAAAGATGTGCTCTAGCTGAACATGTCAATAAGTTTGACCACCATATGAATTTTGATGCCACTAAGGTCTTAGCTAGTGAAACACATTCAACAAAAAGGTTTTTTCTTGAAATGGCCTTCATTGCTTTAAATAAAAATTGCATCAACAAAAAAACAGATATTAATCATCTTAGTGAGATATATTCCTATCTTTTGACGTTAGATAAAAATCAATATAACAATGTTTCAATGAATTCACCCAATCTAGCATTAATAGAATAATGTACTTTATACTTTAATCCAAATGTTATTGTCCTACATTCACTTTAACAAAAAAGCTGCACAGGTAGAAATTTCCAAAAATAATTCTTTACAAGTCAAAGTTGGTAACAGCTTTTATCACTAGCACCACTGACATATGTCATGTCAACTATCTGTCAATCCTTCCAAATTGATGTTTTGTGAAATTTCGACATGTGACATTATTCTTCCTTCAAAATAATTTTAAACTGTAACGTTTTTCACAAATATTTCATCCAATATTAGACATCCTTTAACCATTTTTATAAATGTATTGTATCAATGTTCATCCATCATGTTGTGTCCAATATTCTACATAACCATCGTATGAAACATCCTCAAAAAGTTGTAAGTGTAACCATTCATAATTATATATTATATTACTTACACCCTCAAATTGTAGCATCCCTGATGATGGAAACAATTTATTAAATTTCCGAAAGCTTGGACAAACTTTAAAGAGTACTCTTTCATTTGCTGCTTAGCCCCATTATTTGTTGGTTACACACACACACACATATATATATATATATATATATATATATATATATATATATATATATATATATATATATATATATATATATATATATATATATATATATATGTCAGTGTTGGTGGTTTGACCAATCAACCGACAACTGCGGTAGCAGAAACTTGGGAAGCTAACCAGAAATGCCATCGGGAAACGAATCCACATGTTTCTATAAATGATATGAAATCTAGAAAGGTTAATGCAGTCAAGCTGCTGGAAAATAATCCCATGAAAATCAAAAAATAAATAGATAAGTACTTCTTGATCACTCCCATATTGATTTCAATTCAAGAGCCACCGGTAGACAGTTGTTTCAGCCTATTGGGCATCGTCAGTACCGGGCAGGCGGTCCTCGATTGAAGACAAAATGAGAAAAACCAAGAAAGTACTTGATAAAAATAGCTAAACGCAAGCGAAACATAAGTGGAACCACCTATTGGTGTGACACCCAAATCAACTTGCCAAGTTTTTATGTCAGTGTTGGTGGTTTGACCAATCAACCGACAACTGCGGTAGCAGGAATTTGGGAAGCTAACCTGAAATGCCATCGGGAAACAAATGCACATGTTTCTAGAAAAGATATGAAATCTAAAAAAGTTAATGCAGTCAAGCTGCTGGAAAATAATTCCATGAAAATCAAAAAATAAATAGATAGGTACTTCTTGATCACTTCCATATTGATTTCAATTCAAGAGCCACCGGTAGACAGTTGTTTCAGCCTATTGGGCATCGTCAGTACCGGGCAGGCGGTCCTCGATTGAAGACAAAATGACGACGTAATCCATCTTGAGTTTATTCAGGTTGAAGCCTGGCTCCCTTCCCCTTTTAACTGGTGTTTGTCAGAAAGACAAATAAGACAAAATGAGAAAAACCAAGAAAGTACTTGATGAAAATAGCTGCGTAAACGCAAGCGAAAGATAAGTGGAACCACCTATTGGTGTGACACCCAAATCAACTTGCCAAGTTTTTATGTCAGTGTTGGTGGTTTGACCAATCAACCGACAACTGCGGTAGCAGAAATTTGGCAACTAACCTGAAATGCTATCGGGAAACGAATCCACATGTTTCTAGAAATGATATGAAATCTAGAAAGGTTAATGCAGTCAAGCTGCTGGAAAAGAATTCCATGAAAATCAAAAAATAAATAGGGTAAACGTTACAGTCGTTGGCCTCCCCCACAGTGATTGGCCACTTGGAATAAAATATCCAATAATAAGGAATCTAATTTATCAACCATTCTATTTACGTTTTACTCTATCAGGCCCAAGTTTCACCTTCACTTTATAGAAGTGACAACACTGTCAACAGTCATTTCATAACTGAACGGTCACGAGTTTAGAACACATGTTAGTGAATATTTGATTTTGACCGATTTTGAGCTGCGTAAGGTAAGATTTGTTGTATTCTATATCATCATATAGTTACTTTGTAATGGTTTTTATTGGTGTAGATTTATTTTGTTGTTTGATATATTGGTAAATTTCTGTTTTATACTTTGCTCATCTGAAAAAATTGGCGCGAAAGTGCATTTTAACACGGCCAATAATTGTGCTCGTTGAAATTGCACCACGAGAGTGATTGGCCTCCTAGGCCAATCACTAAATTTCACATATTCAATATTTTTTGTCAGATTAGTTTTATAATACCTACCTACCTATTCGCTCTATTATTTTCATACGGTTTTTAGGTGGAATTTATCAAAAAATATCAATGTATACAGTGGTTGGCCGTGGCTAATAACTATGAATATAGGTGGGGCAATCACTATACCGTATGATTTGTTTCATGATGGAATAATAATTTTCGCTGATTTCTATGAACTAGGGAGCGCTATAATTATTTTTTTTTTCAGTTCTTAGGTATACCGAAAACGTTAGATTGTACGAGATATGTGAAAAAATGGAAAGAAGAGGATATTCTAAAATCTGTCGAGGAGATTCATAATGGAGTTCCCGTTAGAGCGGTGTGTCGGAAATATCCCAATACCCCGAGATCGACGCTACAATTTAAATCATCGAATAAGTTTGTTATATCTTCATTCGGTCCATCTCCCATGCTAAATATAACTGAAGAAAAAGAGTTGGTTGATTGGATTATACACTGCCAGAAAAAGGGTTTCCCTTATCGTAAAGAAGACATCCAGTCTTCAGTAAAGCAGTTTTTGGATGATAATCAACGTGAAATCCCTTTTACCAACAATTATCCCGGTGATGGATGGTATAAGGCATTTCTCAAAAGGCATCAGGAACTAACGGAGAGAAAATCCGAAGCCATAACTTCAGCGTCCTCGAAAATAAGTGAATCGGATATCAGAAAGTGGTTCAAGACATTAGTCCTTATTTAAAAGTGAAAGGTTACGAGAGTATTCTTAATTTTTCCGAACGAATCTTCAACGGGGACGAAACAAACTTCCAGTTGTGTCCCCAGAACAAAAAGGGTTTTGCTCCCAAAGGAGCAAAGAATATGTACGAGACAGACGGAGCTCAAGCGAAGGCATCTCTAACCGTGCTATTTTGTTTTAGCGCCTCTGGTATTTCTACACCACCACTAATAATATACCCGTATAAAAGATTACCAAAAGATATTGCCGAGTCAGTTAAACTCGAAGGTTTTCAAGCCGCCTGTAGTGACACTGGATGGATGAAATCCTAAATTTTTTATTAATATATCGGTAATGTGTTCTATCCTTATATAAAAAGCCAAGGAATCACATTTCCTATCATACTATTCGTTGACGGACATCAGACACACCTAGACCGAAAACAGAGCAGTCTTTGCTCCAAACTCGGAATAATTCTTATAGCACTCTATCCGAATGCAACAAGAAACCTTCAACTGGCTGATGTGTCCACTTTCAAGCCACTTAAGAATGGTTGGAGGAAAGGTGTTCTCGAATGGAGGCGAAATCATCCCTTAGAAGAACTCAATAAAAAAGCATTTGCTTCATTATTGAATTGGGTGCTCTCTACAAGTCTACGTCCACAGACAATTATTAGTGGATTTGTAGGCTTTATCCCTGGAATCCTTCTGCTATCAAATTTGATAAATGTCTAGGTAAGGACAAACTTTCACAAAATTCTAATGAATCAGAAACCCTACATAGTCTAACTTTTTCCGATTTCGGTAGGATAGTTGGAGTAAACAGATTACAGAAATTTGAAAACTATGACCGCGATTTGGAAAACGAAGATTCAAATATAATCTATCAATTGTGGTTGACCTTCAAAGAAAAACCCAGTGGCAAAGATAGCAAAATGGATATTTCACATGATAAACATGATCAGGATATAATTATAGAGGTAATAGATGTTCAAAATACTGAAGAAACTGTTGGCATAAATGCTTTGCAATCCGCACACGGGTCTAACCTAAAATTTGATGGAGATTGATAATGAGAAAACTACTGATTATTTGACTGACAATCAAAGTTTCAATGTTCCTAGTTCAGATATAACAATTTCAGATATTGCTAATTTACCCATCGTTATAGAAGATAATGGAATTATAAAAGAGATATCGTCAGAAATTCCTTTGACAGTTGCTGAACCTGTTGAATTTACCAGTGGAATTATGGTTGTAGAAGATCTTAGTTTGGGTTCACCCAGTAATTCTAGTCATTTAAACAACAGCAATATCAGAAGATATTTGTTTTATTATGACACGCCAGAACGAAAAGGAACAAAAAACACGAAAAAAGTGCCATATATAATCACCTCCACTCCCTGGGAGGAAATGAAAGATAAAAAAGAAGCAGAGAAATAGAAGAAAATAGAAGAAAAAGAAAACAGAAAAATCGAAAGAGAAGCTAAGAAGGCCAAAAGAGAAGAAGATATTGCTGAGAAGAAAGAGAAAAGAAAGCAGAAGTTGACAATTAATAACTCCAAGAAAGCCAAAAAAACAGAATTGTTGTCAGAAAAAACTAAACGTCAAAACCCGATGAAAAGTAACATTGAAGATACGAATTCAAAAAAATTAATGTCATCTCCAATATATCTCTTATGCCAATTACATGCCAAAATAGTAATGAGAATGAGATGACGACCGATGGTGGCCATTATCACGAAAATGAAGAATTTTCTGAAAAGTTATGTAAAATAACCAGGCAGGTTTTTCAATCCCAAGAAGAAGACATTAATACCAAATTTTTTTTAAAAAACTCAGTTTTATATACTGGACTATGTTTTGTCACAAGAAATATAACGAAGAATGTATGCGGCATCAAATGTAACTCATGTCTACGAACATTTCATCACATTTGTATCGAGAAACATAATTTACACAAATCCAATTCTGATATTTTCACTTGCTCGACTTGTTTGAAAAAAGCCGAATTGGTATTATAATATAACCATTTATATTTAGATATTGAGAGTCTCATTTCGTTCTATTGGTATTTTGAAAAATCTGCACCATATATCCTACCACATATAGATTTTGTTAAAATTGGCAACATTGTCTTATCAAACCACAACATGGGAATGGTGTTGCCAATTTTATTGAAACTCTATATTAGCCGGATAAACGCTCACTAATTCTCAAGAATGGATTCATTACAGAATATTATTTTTATTTTATCCTCTTAAGGAATTTGTTTTTGTGAACGATTCTGCATAAAATATTGTTGTTGAAAATTTTGTTACAGCACCAGAGAAAATGTGATTATTATAATATTAACACATATAGTGAGTGAAGAATTATTATTAATATGATATTGAAATTATTTGTTCAAAAGTTAAAATATAATTCTAAATTTGACTTAAATTTTGTATTTCTGATTTTTTGTTTAAATTATTATTATGTTTACTTATGTGAACCATTTCTAGAAAAAGCCTTTTGAATTTATTATTTTCAACTTTTGAAATTTTAGTATTTTGATAATCCATAACATGATCTGAAGAGATAACATGTTCAGCTAGTAACAAAATTTTCAACGTCAAATTTTGCATTTGACTTTTCGTTTTATGTTTGGATTTATATGCCTTTTTTATATTTTATACTAATTTTGGTGAGTTTTTGTAACATATCTATTGCTGTATAATGTTCACATGATCTTTATTCTGTAGATATTATTGATAAAGGAGAAAAATATACTTTCTGGAAGCTTGAATAACAAAAAATAGTATATATATATATATATATATATATATATATATATATATATATATATATATATATATATATATATATATATATATATACAGAACAGTAATGTTCGTGTTGCTGAGGTTTAATAGCAATGAATGAGAGAGTTAAGTTCAAACAGTTCACTAAAACCATTCATACAACTTCATCAGTGACGAAAGTCACTGTGACAACAACATACAACTTCATCAGTGACGAAAGTTCTTCAAGTTGGTTTCTATGATAACTAATCATTATTAATTAATCAAACCTCGAAACAACGGCTCTCGGTGAGAATACAATGAGCGTTCACTAATCATTTATTTCAGTGGGAGTAATTAAACGAAGTTACAGAATAGTTGTGATATTTGTTGAATATCACGAGCAATAAACTTTATATCTAAGGAAACAAGGCCATTCAGTTAATTGAAATAATTCACTTGATAACTTGAATACCAATAAAGGTGTTGAAGTATTTTGAGACGAATGGAAATAATTAGTCATCAGTTGAGTGGTGGAATGTAATGATGATTTTCCACTTCTGATCAAATACTCTGTCTCATTTCTGCCTCAGATTCATGTAACCTGTTATTTTTGCACATTTGTATGTTTTACATTACTTTGTCTTCGACAGAATATTGCTTATGTGTTATTGATCAAGAAATATATTCAAATGCAAGTTAATTTTTGAGTTTCGAGATTTGAGTTTATGGTTCAAAATTCCAGACTTCAGACTTCAAGCAGTTTCAAATTTCGATTTCGAAACACTAAGTGCTACATTGTTCCTCCAAAAAAACTCAAAACAGTTCAAATATAATTGCCAGTATCGAAATCAGGGTATATGACGAGTAGTATTCATCAAATAATTGTGCAACTGAATGATATTGCCTCTCTAGAAGGACTTGATGATTCCAATGAAAACACTCCTTTCACACACCAGAATTGAAGTACGTTCTCTCGATGTACGTTTTCATCATCGAATATGCAGAAAGAGAGATGTGCATTCAACAAAGAGGTCGTCAATTCCAGCATTTAATGTAGATTGCCATGTAGTTTTGATTTTCCGTATTGGTTTCATTTTTTCGAAAAGTTCATAATAAAATAAATTGTTTCTCTGTTTGATTGTTGTCACACATGATGGTGGTTATTTCAAATGAAACGCTATAAAAATACCAAATGTGATATACCATTGGATTGTAAATTATTTGCTTTATCAATATCTGTAATGAAAAACACAGGTCCGTATTTGAAAAAACAAGTTGATGATGGCCATATTGACACAAAACATTTTATCGAATACAATAACATTTTTTCCATTTTTTTAAAATAACAATTCCATTCGAAAAAAACTAAAAACAGCATTTTTTGTTTTCCCCGTAAAACTCGAGAAGGACAAGAGTCCCCGTAAATTTTTACAACCATTGTATTGTTCTCGATGACAGTTATCTGTTTTCCCATTCAATCGTCTCCGTATATGTCACGGTTTAGAATCTAGCAATGTTACCACATGTTAAAAGAAACGGCCTGTATTGGCCTAAGTAATGTTCAAAGTTCATAATTTCTTTATGGAACCGTTCTCCTTGCTCTTCCGAATAAGCTCTAATGCTATTTTTGAATATATATAAGTGCGCATGCAGCATATGTACTTTCAAAGACATCTTCCATCCCATGGCCTTGAGAAATTTCAACATTTCCTTCAATATCATCAAGGAAGCTTGAAAATTTTTCATCACCAAAAATATGCCTAGTTTGTGTACCATAAACTTCAGACCATATGTTTGTTGAAATCTGCTCATCATGGAGCATCTGATAATGAGAAACAATATAGGGTTATCCATTTACAAAAAAAATGGTGACATGCTCTTAGGGGTGCGATAGGAGGTGAATATGTCAAAATGTGTCTCCTTGTATACTATTGTATACAGGATGGCTTGTTTCAAATGGAATGGAATGTATATATAGAGTAAATGGGTAGTCTTACTGAACTATTGGGGTACGCAGCATGCAAAAGAATACTCCTAGGATATTGATTTCAATATTTCGAAACATTTTATTGTCATCAACAGGGAAACTACAAGAGTGAGAGTATGTGTGTTTACATATTGCTTAAGTTTCGATAAATCTACTCGCATTGTCCACCAGGTTTTATGCAAATGGTGGAGAAATCATCAAATATATGTACAACAAAACATTTTGATAAAGTTTGGAATACAATCTTTGTAACGGAATAAAATATTTGTCACCATTTGCGTACAACCTTGTATACAACATAAATAGTTTTATCAATACTTAAGCAATATACAGGGTGTAACTGAATAAGTGTAAAACATTTAAGGAGGTGATTCCTCATCGAAAAAAAAAGATCTTTCATATAAAGAAACTTCATTGGAGCATCCCTTGTTAAGATACAGCCCCATGAAAGGGTTACATAAAATTCGTATAACAATTTTTTTCACAAGCACTGAAAAAGTTACAATATTGAAATCAACCTGACGTTTTGTACTACCATATTCATATACCTATACACATATCCAACTGAAGAACTTTCGTCACTGATGAAGTTGTATGAATGGTTTTAGTGAACTGTTTGAACTTAACTCTCTCGTTCATTGCAATTAAACTTCAGCAACACGAACATTACTGTTCTGCTGCAAGTCATTAGCACAATTTATTCTTGTTTCAATGGAATGGAATTCTATGAAGTTTTTTGGATTTATTTCTGATACATATTGGGGTTGATTTTGAGAATATTGTATGTATCAGGATACCAAAAAAAAACAGTTTCTCCCACATATTGCGTTATTGGTTAGCAACCATTATATACCTGACATAGATCACAAAGAGACCAACTTGAGAGGGTACATTACAGTAATATCAGGGTGTTAGCTCTATATGCATCCTTCCAGAACAATCAACACCATACTTGTCATCCTGAAAAATCGACTGCATATTATTGTAGAAAAAATCACTGTATCACTCTAGAGTAAAGAGATTTTAGTAGGCGTATTTCTCGATATTAGAGGTGCATTTAACAATGCACTACTTGAATCTATAGAGTTATACTTAACAAGGAAAGGCATTGAATAGACTGTAACTGGTGGTTCTACGCTATACTTCTAAGATCAGAAAAGAGCACTACGATTCTTCAAGATGGGAAAATGAAAAGGCATTATTTTGTTTAAGATCGTCACAGGAAAGTCCATATCACTGAATGTAAAGTTAAAAAATTTATTTTTCGAAGCAGAATTAGATTCACTTATTCAGTTATTCAGTTAGAATCAGTTATTTCTGAAATTCTGTGAAAAAAACATTTTCAAAATTCAAAACCAATCGAAACTCAATTGAAATTTTTGACCTATGTTGGAGATGAAATAGTACTACTGGGTAAAATAGTTATGCATGTAACATTCAATAATGAGATGAAACAGTTAGAATTTCTTGTTATAAGTCGGGGAGCAAATCTACTTTTAGGAAGGGACTTCAAAAAAAAATAATTTGGGATTTAGCCACTAAATTACATGAAACTATCCAACGATCAGATAATTGATAATTCAATAAATGAGTATCCAGTATACTTATTTAAAAATGATTTGGGTACTTTCAATGGGGGAAAAATGTCTATCAGATTAAAACATGGGATAACTCCTAAGTTTTTGAAACACAGACCCATAGCTCACGCATTGAGAGGGAAATTAGATATGGAGATTGACAATCTTCTTGAGTTGTGAATATTGAAACCAGTTCAATACTCAGATTGGGACACACCAATTGTTCAAATTTTGAAGAACGTATTTGCGGCGATTATAAAATCACGGTGAATCCTTTTATCGAGATGTGTTGTCATCCTATTTCTAATATTGAATATTTATTTTGTAAGTTATCTGAGGGTATCCAATTTTCAAAACTTGATTAAACTTTTGCGTATCAACAATTGTCATTAGATGATGAAAAAAAAATTACTGTCATCTCAACACACAAAGGTTGCTTTGTTTACACCCTACTTCCGTTCGGGATTTTCGCTGCACCTAGTTATTTTCAACAGGTAATGGAGCAAACATTAATATGAATACCAGGAGTTTGCTGTTTTCTGGATGACATTTCAATTACGGGGACAAGTAAATAGGAACATGTGGAAAGGTTGAGATTAGTGTTGAGTAGGTTACAAAATTGTGGGTTGACCATTGATAAATCAAAATGCCTTTGTTTCAAGACTCGATAGAATATTTAGGTCATAGAATTGATAAACAGTTTGCATAAAAGCGAAAAAAAAATTGAAGCTATATTGAGAATTCTCAAACCAATTAATGTGTCTCAAGTAAAATCATTTATAGGTTCCATAATATTATCAAAAATTCATCCCGAATATACCAGATACCATCAACTTCATCAAAGGGGTATCCATTTGTTTGGTCCAGGAAATGTGATATTGCATTTGGAAACATGAACGAAAAAATAATTTCTCCACAAATATTAGCTCATTATAATCCTAACCTTGAGTTGATACTGACGGTCGATGCCTCCTTTTATGAGGTAGGTTCAACCCTTTCTTACAAATATCCAAATGGCTTGGAAAGCCATTTCTTCGCTTCTCGAACTTCCTCAAATACTGAAAAAAATATTCACAAATAACAAAGGAAGCACTAGTATAGTTAGTGGGGTGCAGAAATGTAATTCATATTTATGGAGTAGCCATTTCGTGCTTTGGTGCGATCATAAACCACTCATTTCAATATTTGGTAAAGAAAGGGTATTCCTACTATGACCGCTAATAGACTACAGAGATACACTTTGTTTCTTAGTTCATTTGATTTTGACATCCAGTATGTCAAGTAATAAAAACTGTGCGGATTTCTTGTCACGACTCCATTCAAAACATGACAAATGGTCCTTTTACCGAGGAAAATAACTATGTGACATCTCCAAAAGGAGATATTCAGTATAAACCATTTTTCAGAAGAAAAGATGAATATCATTTAGGGATGGTTGAAACGAAGACATTTTCTAGATCTTATGTGCGGTGGCCTTCCTTGAATGAAGAAATTGAGGAGACCTGTCGATCGTGTAAGGCTTGCCTCGGTGTTCGCCAAGTCCCTCCTAAAAGTAAATTGCAACCTTGGCCAATTCCTGACAGAGTATGACAACGTCTACATTTATATTTTTTAGGTCCAATCAACAGGATAATGTTTGTATGCTTTTGTATGCTTTGTCAAAGTGGGTGGAAGTTTTTATTCTAAATTCTATAAAATTGCACTGTACTATAATGAGACTGCGGAGTATTTAATGCAAAGAACTATTTGAGAATTTAATTAATATTTACAATAAATATATTGTAAAGAAACGGAAAAAATAAACTTACACTCAAAAATGTTAATCAAAAGAAATACATTAAAACACCAAATACTTACATTATACTGCCATCCAGCAGGATCGAAGAGATGGAGATGTGCTGCATTGCTGATGATCAATCGATACTCAAATGAAAATCTGAATACTGTCTCTTCATGATCTTTACCTCCCTCAATATTTATAAAAAAATTATACGCTGACATTGCGACTTTGATCCGGTCACTGTACTAAGGTAAAATGCACAGCATGCAATCTGTGCCAAGTTTGCGTATTTGGAGATTGTTTTATTTTCTATATCCTGTGATCGGATAAATTTCGATGTCTAACTTGAAATTTCAAAAGATGGAATTCTGAATACTGAGTGTTCTTGTGTTGAAATATTGAAGTGAGGTTGGACTATCTTTCAATTCATGAATGAATCTGAATTATTCCATGATTATTTTCTATATTTGACAGTATTGAAATTATGTTACATTTTATTATGAAGGAGTTGAAAAGCTCATATGATTTTATGGGTCACTTGTTCAAGGGGAAGAGCTTGAATGAACAATCTTTACATAATTTTAATAATTTTAATTCATAGAAATACAGAACACTGCAGTACTGGGTAGACCCTTAAAAACTAGATAAGACTCACTTTAAACCAAATATATCGGAGTGCGTGAAAATAAATCGATTGGTGAAGTGAGTGAAACATTGAAAAAAGCGCAAAGTAAACAAAGTATAAAGGAAAAAAACGACTTTGTATGCAAGATAGAGAATATGTTTTAGTACGAGATTATAGAAAATCTAAACCTACTTGGGTTACGGAAATTATTGTAAAATCGATTGGACGAAAAGATTTTTTTATGTAAGAATTCCAAATACTACACTTATATGGAAACGTCACATGAATCAATTGTTGTCCCTGGATCGTCGTGAAGAAACTTCACTTTCTATTATCGATGATGGACTTTCCGAGAATCCGGAAACCTCGACGGAAGATTTCGAATTAACAACGGAAACTAGAAAAATTCTGTAGATTCACAGGAGACAGTTTTTGACTCAAATAATTCCAGATTGAGAGAGGAAACCAAAATAATTCCGAAACAAATTGTTGTAACCATAAGGCCAAAACGTATTCGAAATCCTCCGAGAGATTTATTCCTTATTAGTGTTATATTTTTTTATATAATATAGTTAGCAATTCAAGTTTTTTTTTTGTTTTCTTTGATATTAGGGAAGAAAGAGTGTAGTGTATGTAAATTGCTTAAGATATTTTTTTTATGCGCTGGGCCGTGACCTTAGGAGATATCAGTTCAGTTGAATTTGGGAAATCAAATGGAATGTATGAAAACCGTATCTCATTGTTGAAAATAGTGAAGTACATTACAAAGTACACGGTTACCAAAGCCTGTTCTTAGGTTGGAGTACTATACTCTCTTTTGTGGTTACACTCAATCGATGGTCTGCTTGATATTCTTGACGCTTATGGGGATGACCTCGTCATCCTGACAAGCATCGTCGGGAAAAAAACCTGTTATCGCATTCCAAAGAAGACAAGAATTAACAATTACCCAAAGCTATAAAAAGGCGATTGGGATTTACAAATACGAAAACAACTCCAACAAAAATTATGAGAAAATACCAACAATAAAGTTTCGTTGTCTGCTACAAACAGCATATGAAAGAAACTGTTCAATTCAACCAATAGAAATGGAGCCACTCTGCTGCTACCAACTACCGTCTGTGTAGTGCTACTGTGGTAGCAAGTCTGTTTGGTTGCTTTTATAATTTTCGGTTAGTTTGAGTCGGAGTAGGATGCCGCCTAAAAGAATACGACAAACGAGAGTGGTGACTCTTATGAGTTTCAAGATATTTATAATGAACTAATTCATCAAACTATTTCTTCTTCGGAGTGTTATGATTAGCGTTTGTTACATAGAAATGATATGCGAATGAGAGCATCCAGTGCAGTGAGCTTGCTATCGGTGGACCTATACATTTCAATATGCAACGATACAATTCAATTCAACAGATATTCGTATATCTACTAAACTGGTTCAGGTGGAATCATGATGAAGCAAAGTTGGTTAGGGGGTAATAAATATGTGAACAAGTTTGATGCCGAACTCTTACTTTGGATGATGTGGTGCCTCATGGAGTTTCAAATAAATTTGAAGAGATCAACATTATTCGATTGAAATTGACTGTTAGACGCTAATTTTTGTGATTTCATGAAGATTGTGGAGGAAAGCTTCCAATAACCGTAACAAATCCCACCACCAATGGAATAAAACTGAAAAATTTAATTTCGAATGTGATATTCGCTGTATAAATAGCAGTAAGCACTTTGTTCGACCCTCACTATCACATTCAATAATACGAGTATCTACAGCAGTCGTAGATGATACGTCAAGAATAAAATCCTGCAGAACACCCAGAAGATATATTTGGTAAAGTTGTGATAACGTAGATGTACTTTCGTTTGTATCCTTATAAAGTTATTCGTTTGTGTACAAACTATTTCTGATGATTATCGTTGAATCCGTTGACGTGACTTGTATTCAATATCTTCTATTTGAGAAACACTTTGACTGTGACTTTTTGTATATACAGCATGTACGATTTGCTACCGCATTAAAATAACGCATTTTTCACAAACTTTTGACATACCGAACTATATATGTAGAACATATCATATCGCATACATCATATCGCAGAACGCCCCTCTGAAAATCGCACTACATCGCTTCATCGTTCCAAATCCAACTTTCATTCGATATTTTCAATGAATAGCAATTCTCTGGGATTTATGTTCGGTTTTTGTGTCTTTTCGCGCTCTGGGCATAAATCATAAATCATCGATTTCTTTTATTTTCGTTTGCAATATTTCCAGTAGATCGAGTGTTAAGATATAATGGTGCATTCTGCTAGTGCGGAAGTTGGATTGGGTGATTTTATAATCAGTATAATGGGCTATCAACCACACGCGTCAAACTGTTTGACGCCTAAGATCATTGAAAAAATCGCTTATATTTCCTAATAACATGTCAAGTTCCATAATAATAATTTTTTCGAGTAGCTGATTTATCGAAAATATATGGAGTGCACTTTTGAAAATATTTTCGACACATAGGAATTTGAAATATTTTTCGAAATTTAGCCCTTGATCATTATAAAAAATATATTCCATTATATTGAAGAATTTTGCCAAGTTGAGTATTGCCATAGTTTATTTTGATGGTTGCCATAGTTTATGAGTGATTGTTCTGAAAGTTATGATGGAAGCTTTGTTGTAGCACAGCTAATTTAATAATGAATCAACTTATTGTAATAGTTTAATAAGAAAAATGTAAAGCGATTAGTCAACATATACGACCATACACACACCCATATCAAAATATATGTAACGTCATTAAAGTAAAGACATGGATCAACATTATATCTTTTAAATTTCAAATCAATCAAGTGACTGTTGATATAATCATTCCAACACTTTGGACTTCGGCGTAGGCTATACAAAGATTTCACTAATTTACACACAAGACCGTCAGGTGCCTTCAAGTATACTGGTGTCTTGAGTTCACTCTTCAGAAATGCAGATTTCACGTCCAGCTGATGGATGTGTGATTTTTTTTCAGTGGAAACCGCTAACATGGTCCTCAATGTCAACATTCTGGCTACTGATGCATAGACATCTTCCAAAGTCGGTTGCTAATAACCTCTCGCAACCAAACGTGCTTTCTTCTGGGTTTCTCCATTCACCTCCTTCTCAGTGAAAACCCATCTGGAATCAATGACGTTGATGTCTGGTGGGGGTATTACCATTTCCCATGTATGATTTTCCTATAGTGAATGAAGTGCTTCATCTATAGCCTCCTTTCAACCATTATTATTTTCAACAGCTTGTTTATAACTTTTCGGTATTTCTGAAGGTAAATGTCCAGCAGATAAAGCCATCATAAGATCGATATCATATTCATCCAGATATTTAGGCCTTTGCCTATTACGGGAACTTCTACGAATATCATCACTTTCTTTTTTCAGCTTATCATTCTGGTCTTCATGATAGAGTTATTTTCTTGAATGCTACTTTCTGACTTGGAATCATTTTCAGGTGTTCGATTACCAATTTCTACAGCAATTCTGTTTTCATTGGGTATATTGATCATTTCATCAAATACCACAGATGGAGAATTCACTAGAATGTTTCGACTTGAATCATATAATCGATAACCATTTTTACAGTACCCTACCATCACTAATTTCTTAGTATGAGAATCAAGTTCACCAGTACGACCTTCTTTTGCCACATGTGCATACGCTTGACATCCAAATATTCGTATCTTGTTCAGATCAGGCTTGTAACCATACCATATTTCTGCTGGAGTTATATTGCCAGGCAATACAGAATTTGGAGTTCTTGTTATTTAGGTAAACAGCTGTAAGTGCAGCTTCACCCCAAAACTTCTTGTCAAGTTTCAAATCAAAAATCATACATCTAGATTTATCAAGAATAGTACGGCCAAACCTTTCGCTCACTCCATTTTGTTCCGGATTCCGAGCGACAGTGTAGTGATACGAATTCCTTTGGCAGCACAAAAGTTTTTGAAAGTTGTTGAAGTATATTCTCTCCCGTTGTCACATCGAAAGTTTTCAATTTCAAGCCCAAACTTAGCGTCAACAATTGATATATATTTGGCAAAAACATATTTCACTTCTCTTTTCTTCTCGAGAAGGTATATAACTGCAAAATAGTTATAGTGGTCAATAAATGACACAAAATAATGTTTTCCATCATGAGTTGGAGATTTATTTTGCCACATACATCACTTGATATACACTGAAAACTCTCTTAGCTTTACGCTCTTCAGCTACACTTCTCAAAAAGGGTGTACGTGTTTGTTTCCTTGAAGACAGATCTCACACAACGAGTTTGTTGGAAACCTTGCAGAGTGTCCCATACGACGGTGCCAAAAGTTGGATGATTCTTCATTTATAACAAGAGCTGCTTCGGTATCAAATTTGAATGTTACAAAATAAAAATTCCCAACACGTTTTCCATGTATAATAATAGTTTTGTTTTTCATTATCTTGACAGAACTGTTCTCAAACACAACAGCAAGAGTGTTTTAAATCAGTCATATATTCATCATAACATCATGATTTAACTAAGTGAGATGTTCATGTACGGTATTGAGTTTGTTATTACTAAGATTATGTTTATAACTGATGCCAGTAATTTCAGGTAAATTAAAGTCTCTAAAGAAATAAGTTTTCTCTACATCGTCAATTCTTTCTTGCAAAAATGTGACTGCTGTTTCATATATTTCAGATGAACTATTAGGAGGTATATATAAATAACATGCAGAAAGTATATTTTTCATGTTTTATTTTTACTTGAACTACTATGGCCTCAAAATAGGTATTATTTTTGAAAATATTCAAAACATGAAATTTTTTCATCATTTCTCCTCCACTAACATTACTTTCCCTGGGCGGTTTTATCAGAAAATAGAGGGACATCAGGCGGAATATTTGTCCAACTTGAATTGACTCGGGATGAGTATTGCATCCACCTGCAGCTCTCATCATCCCAAAAAGTGCTGGAAATGATAATAACAAAGTTAATTGGAATTGTTATGGATATGTGAACATTATCACCTCCAAATGATCTTGGTTTAATCTGGATGTCATCAAGTATTTGAAACCAAGATGGGGTTAGGAATATTCTCTAATTGAATATTACTAGAATTTACCAATGGATGTTTTGGGACAGAGTCTAGTGAATCGGGTAGAAGCCTACAGGATGGACCAGGAAAAACGTTTAGTGAAAGTTCGGGAGATGTTTTTCACTGAGAAATAAAAAATATCAAAATACCTACGTATTTTTATTATAAAAATGACTATCACAATAGAACTTGTCTAAAATCTAAATTTTTCATGATGATCTTCTACCACGTACCACTTGTCTAAAACATGTTTTACCCTTTAGATCAATACATATTATTTAATTAAATTAATCAAACTATATAAATTATCACGCAATCCTTAGTAAATATTCTACAGATGCTTTATCAAATATTCCTTGAAAAAACTGACCACAGAACTAAATATAGGGTCAAGTATTTCAGTTGTTCATGTTTCAAAGGCAGTTTTTTCCACTGGATAGTCCAACTGACATCTGAAAAATAAAACCAATTATAAAAAAATTAAAATCAATCTTTGAATCTGGGAAAATTTCAGCAACCTTCGTAGACAATTTTCAATAGCTCATGTAGTATGATTTGATGACTGACTTCAATGTTTTGGTTGGTTTCCAAGTTTTGCTGTTGTCTTCTTTGGTAAACTGTAAACGTTTTGACTGCAACTATGACAGTCACCTTCAGCGGCGTTGACGAAGTACTTTTCACGACATATTCATTGAAACTAATTTCAGTATTAACTTTATTCTGTAAGATTACTTCATCAATGCAACTGAATATGACTCTCTCAGTTGCAGTCGAATATTTTTACCGAAAATAATCAGGGCAAAGCCAGGAAACTAACTATCACGAAATTAGGCAGGATGGGTTCATACATTCAATTCGATTTTAGAAATATTATATGCAGATTTCATTCAAAATTATATCTGGTATAATTGATTGTCCAGAAATTCTCTCATTTATAATTTTCAATGTTCTATAGAGGCCCATTAGACAAAATAAAGCCGAGTCAATTCAAGTTTGACAAATATTCCGCCTGATGTCCCTCTATTTTCTGATAAAACCGCCTTGGGCAAGTAATGTTAGTGGAGGAGAAATGATGAAATACTTTCTTCATATTAGAAATCTGAAAGAAAAAAAGCAAAAATTTATATTCTATATTGAAATAGAAAAATATATCTCCAAAATTGAAGAGGATTTCTCAGGTATTGATGAAGCTTTCGCTTATTTCTGTGGATATGTAAAAAATATTAAAGGCAACACCAAATGTGGAGAATGTGTGGATTCGATATTGGGGAAGGGAAATGAAATATTCAATTCCCTCATAAGAAACAAGAGCAGGGGATTTTTAACATTTCCAACACAAAACATTAATAGCTTTCTTCAGGATGTTGAAGCCACAATATCAGGTGTTTTTGAAAGGGAACTTAAAAGAAATTAACCTTCAGTAATTTTAAGCAAATTATCAAATTTTTCTCCCAAAAATATTGCAGGTTATGAACACCACAAGGAAAAATTGTCAAGAGAGGCACTGAGGACATATTTGATCTCTAGATTGAATATCTGCTGTGCCAAAGAGCATAATGTAAGAGCCCTCGAAAATATTTTTTTTTTTTAAATTCAATTTTTCTGTGAATCAAATTTCGAAAAATTTGAAAATATCTGTTAGAATGTGGCTGTGTTTTTTTTAAATTCAACTGAATATTTTCAAAAAACTACCTGTATTGATGGTCACATCGTTTGAAAAAAAGAAAGATTTTACACACTCAATATAAAAGGTTGTAGTAAGCAATTAAAGTATATCAGAAGACATTTTGTATTTGTATTCTGAAAGAAAATAAACTAATATCATCACATCTCTTTCTAAGGTCACGTTCTAACAATAAACGGCAAAGTTTTGGAATTCACTGCCTCAGGAACATCTGCTCCTTTAGGCTTGCAGTCTGCAGAAATTCAACCATGGTGTTCTCTGAACATTACGGTATTTTACTTTTCACTGAAAACTGAATACAAAAGGAATTCCATCACAAAGTAACTGGAAATTAATTTACCACTGGTAAGGACATTAAATACCATTTCACCTCAAATCGATAAGAAACTAACTTAAATGAAAAAACGATACTATTTTTCGAAAAAAAAGAAACACATTGTGATTGCTCGATAGATGGCTGGGGGAGGCACTTCAACAGTTTTCAAAATTTTAATTGGCATGTGGGTCAAGTGTCAAATTAGTCTATCAGTGATGGCCTGCACATGAAATCATAGCAAAAAATATGACTCAATGAAATCAAATTAAAATAATAATGAAAGATATTTGAATTAATTTAGACTGGAATTATGAATTTCAATAACCATAATAACAGAAGTCTTATAAACTTCAATATACTCTTAGAGACAATAAATAGTTCACATTCTTTCTGAACCAAAGAAGTTATTCATTACATCTGATGTTCAACGGAAGGTAATTGACCATCTTACTTCCATTGTGAATTATTAAATTTTGCCATGTAATTCCTCTCAAGTTATTTGCAGAACCCAAAGTCTTGCATGAGGAGTTTAAGGTGGGACTGTAATGCTATTTCTCTTGAATGATTTTGTGTATGTAACGAGATATATATGTATAAGAAAATCAATGTCCTGATTTCCGTGTTAGGAATCACACGTTAAAAGGTAAGACCTCGTTAATCCTTAGGTCGCACAAGTTTCAACTTCTGAGGGTTGTCGTTCGTAGGGGTGCAACAGCTGGTTAACGGAAAAACAGATTTTTAAAACAGATTCATGAGTAGAACTGCTAGGTGTGATATACATAAACATCCATAGTCACTATGAGTAGATGTATTTTGGTTGAATATCTATTAGAAAACAGCTGTGTTTCTACTTATTACATTGTTCTTCGTATATAAACCGCTAATTCCAAATTGTATGCATCAAAGAGGAAACTTTTATATTATTAATTAAAAAAAAAAATGTTTAAAGTTGGTGCTTATCGAAAGAATCTCTTAACAGGTAATCGACAAGTTCTGCATAGAATTCACTGGAAATAATTTTTTGTATTCTAGTGAATTATTCAGATTTTGAATATTGGAAGGCTTCATTGAATTTTTTTATATTTTTTTTTATCTCACTGGTATGTCATCACCTCATTATTCAAATAATTTTCGATTAACATTCAATAGTTCCGTGTTATTGAAATATTTGTTGTTTCATGAATTCATAACAGTATATAAGAGATAATTGCTTTTGATTTTTGTTTTTTTTTTTTTGAAACGTTAAAATATTCCCAATGATTTTTTTCTGTATTTCCAAAAATAGAGAGACTTCTGAATGACTGTTTGAAAACAATGATGTTTAATGCACAAACCAAGGACTCAACACAACTTTCCCCATCACCCATGATGAAATTCCTTCCAAAGCACCAACTTCTATCACAAATAACTTTTTTTGTGACATTCAGAGTAAAATAGGTTTTAATTTGTTGCATACTTCTTGTGACACACTGCATTCATATATAACACAGTTACACATTCATTATCTCATGTTTTATTGCTGAAATTTTCTTCCAATCATATTTGATTTTTTGTGAAGTTTGCAAATACATTTTGGGAAAATGAGGGAGTTATTATTATTTCTCACCTTCAAATGATTTGACCTGTATGTATGTATGTAAATTGTGTGAAAATTGAAGATGATAGACATATTCAACTGATTTTTTAAATGAGTAGGTGATTATTGTTTGTGATAAAACTCAATTCCAGTAGCAATAAATGGAAAATAAAAAATTTTTACTGTTTCTTGCACGCTGTTGATTCACTTTTCTTGATGCAAGAAGAATATCATTGAAATAAAATTAAAAAATGTAAGGAACCTTCATCAGATTCTTGAAGGAAATATTGTAGTTCTATGAGTTGTGATATAAATTGAATATTGCTATCACACAAAAAAAAAAATTCATGTTTACAAAGATCATGATCAGCTTCTGACCGAAATAAAACCAAATTTTTCTGGAAACATATATTTTGAGACCTCTGTGGCTGAATAAAAAAGTTTTTCCAGTCCAATACCATACCAAAAACATTTATTCGAGTATATAATCTTTGTACTAGCCACCTGTTTTGCGGAATTCATTTCGATAAACAACCAGTGTCAAGTACATAATAACAACATCTGCCAACATTTCTTGGGTTGGAATATCAAGAAATAACACGAAATTTTTTCAAAACTTTGCTTTTGTTGGAACTTCAACTAATAATTCACCAGAACTTAGATACTTATCTGTTGATTTAATACTGACAATTCGTCAATAATACCCAAAACACAAAAAATTCAATAACTCACTTCTTTAGTTATCCTGGAATTAAATATATTTTCAAATACACCCTGTGTGGTCTATGATTACAGTTTACTGTAATGACTGCTTGCGCCATCTGAAACGGCGTTGATCTCTGCTAATCAAGTTAGCCACAAATCCCTCATTTTACCCTAAAGTTTTGCAGGTATGAGTAGATGCATCAGGGTTTTTAGACATCCTAACTGTATGTAAGTAAGTATACTGTGGCATACTTATGCCACAGTATACCCGAATTACGAGATTTGATTGTCCTGTCGCGTCGCCATGTCAGTCTTCAGTTGTAGGGTGTAGTTGCTATCGGCTCAAGTGACTTCTAGGTTATGCTTTTTACTTCGCTATTTGTTTCATATGATTCTCTCATATTTGTACCAGAAAATTTGTGATTCTACTATTATTTTGGTATTAGATTTCTGGTAACTTTTAATTATGGGAGCACTTATCAAAACTCATTATAGAAAATTGAAAATATATATAATATAGTTTGTGAATGAATATGGATTTGATTTTGAGCATGTTGATGATTATGGATATAACAATAACAACTTACTACATTAGAATTGAATACGGAAAAAATTGAAGTGTGAAAAAATCTCATAATACCAAATTCATATGAAATTTTTTACTGTGAATGAGGACATATTTTGTTTTGCATTGTAATATTTTTGTGCCTATTAGTTGAATAATTGAAAGTCTTTGTAGTCGATCATCCAACGGAACTTGTTTGATCAACAAATTCTGTAGTGCATTTTGCGAAAAGTTTATTTATCAGTCAATAATATCTTCAAGAAATTTTTAGATGGAAAATTCCTGCTATAGGACAAGACATGAACACATTGAATTTGAATAGCTGGAGATCAATTCCATTTGGAGAAACGTTACCTATTTTTCCGCTGTAACCCTACGAACATAACGAAACAATTGATAATACCCAACGGAGTTGAAAAATAATATTCTGAAATTCAATTTATTCCACACCAGTGAATAAACCAACTACATTTCAATCACTGATTGGAAAAATTCTGTTTTACATACAATTCCAATCAATCATTCTCCGACACAAGTCCATTATGTATATCCCCTACTGAATAGGTGCAATTCAGAGCCATCACTCACATGAACAGTAGCAGTTTTGGCAAATGAGTTTTTCACGATTAGAGAATTTTCAGCAAATGATTTATTGAATGTTCATCAGTTTACTGGGTCTTCGTTATTCAAGTAATTTTTCGATCAATATTGGACATTTCAAACTTTACATTTAATTCGTCATAAAAATGAGTACAAGTTTCGATGGAACCTAATGAAAATAAATGACCTGATAAAATGATGATGATAAAAATAGTGTTCGTTATCAAAAAGATGGAGTAATCTACTCTTTATGTAATATAGAAGTGATCGATAGTTGATGAAAATCCAAAACTTATTTTTTGCTGGTATTCTTGGTATCTTGTATTACGAACTATTCAAAGGATGATTGTGTACACACCTTCTAAAACATAATATCTTTTTCTGTCACCCAGTTCACAGTAGAATATATTCATAACCAAGAAGAACTTACAAAGTCCTATAGAACTTACAAAGTTATAGGTTAGGTCAAATAGTATTTTGTACATACATAAAATGATACCTGAAGTGAAATTTAAAAATTCAACCAAACATGCAAAATATGTAATATAATCACAGAAAATTGATAAATTCATCTATGGTATAAAAATTATGATCCAATGAAAATCTTTCAAGGGTGGTTTTAAATACCCCAATTCTATCAGTAGTTTTCAATGAGTCTGGCAGTTTTAGCTCCAATTAAGAAGGTGACTTATAATTATATAATATTTGACAGGATGTATGTTAATAGCATTGCTCTCTCTTGCATTTATATTATGGTTAGAGGAAATGCGATCTTATTTCGTTTTTCAATAAACTACACCTCACAATTTGATTCTAACGCTAATATTTATATACCATCGGTTACTACAATTGGACCTACCTCCATCAAATTACCTGAACCGCTACACAATATCCTGTGATATTCCTGGATTCGATTCCTGAATGTTCTGCCAGTTGGACCAATACACAATACAACCAATTCAACCTTACGACACTTTCCACACTTTAATTTATATTCTCCTCATTTTTCGAATTGGGAACGTACAATTTTAATATCTCGTTTCTTCAAAAAAGAATCCATTTTTACGTTGTTTCTCCAAACTAAGTTGAAGGTCTATAATTTTGATTTAGAATATCTAACTACGCTTTTGCGTAGACTTTTTGGAAAGTATTTTGTTTAATAATTTGGCTTTAAACCCATTGCAATGTGCTTGAGGATATTAAGTTCTTTATTGAAATCATCTATTAAAAGAGGAACATGTGAATCTTGCTATTAAAAAACGTGAATCATGCTATTATGAGCTACTACTTTGTGTTGATATGGATGGGTAGTAATGTCCGTATTGAACGTTTTGTGATAAATGGAAAAATCATGTTTGTTGTTCATTCTACTGTTTGTTAAATCCAAGGAATTGATTGAATTGTCCTTCTACTTCAATAGTGAATTTAATGTTTACATTAATCTTGTTAATATCCCTATGAAAAGTATCTAACTGTCTTTAAGTATCTCCGTAAAACATACCAAAACGTCATCCACATATCTCTGCCAATAAAAAAAAATTAAATCAAAGTATGTTTAAAAATCGACTTCTCTAAGTTATCCATAAAAATTTCCGCAAGTATGGGGCTTAACGGATTTCCCATAGTCAAACCTTTTGCAGAGGAATAAATATTGTTGATAAATTGAAAATAATTTTGTTTGAGACATAACGAAAGAAGGTCAATAAATTCTTGTTTCATAACGAGGTTCATTCTATTTTTATCTGATAATACAAATACAAACTCAAAGAAGGAAAGTTTTTTTGTGTAATTCAGTGTTTTGTATGATTTAGTATTCGTTTGGAAGTCTTTTTCTTTCGTGTAATTCAATGTTTCTATGGAAGTATTTGTTTGGAAAGAATTTTTCCAGATTGTGTCTGGAAATTACTTCTTTGCATGATTTACACATTTTTGTAGAGAGTTACCTTTTTGCAATTGAATACTTTCTATCTTTCCTTGGAGATTATGACAGGAGAAGAAAGCCCAAAGCCTTTCTTTCCTCAGGTCCAGTAAAGAATAATTGCTTGTGAAATTTTATGTTTGTGAACTTCTGATCCTTTTAATCAAAAATCTGCATGAAAAAGTTGGCCCCATCACATAAAAAAAACGGAAATAATTTTTTGGGAGGTTTTTAATTTTCTACTTCTCCATCTTCACACAAAACAGCTGTTTAGCATGTTCAGTTTATTGTTGAGATTATTTAATTCGTACTCTCCTAAAAACATACCCCTTTCAATTCAATTGGGAGTAACTCCTGAAAAACATGCTGCCATGTTGTTTCTGTTGAAGTAGAGGGAATATCTCAAGTAAACTCTTGAATGAATGTATTAATTTTAGACAACTCAACTCTTACTTTCATTATGTCAAAAATTAATCTCCTAACTACATCAATACTGGATTTCTATATCTAAAAATTCTTCATATAGCTGTTTCAACCAGTTCACGGAAAGCTTCACTTGCAGCTACTATATCAGCTTCCGTTGAGGAAATAGCTACTGAAGTTTGTCGTTGACTGAACCAAGATATCGCACCGCCAGCATACATACAAATAACACCTGCTGTTGAACGTCCCGTTGTTTCATCTCCGCCATGGTCAGCATCACTAAAACTTCTCAGGCCATCCATACTGTTGAAATAAATAAGCTATCCGTGTTTTTATCTTGCACGGATAAAACAGAGAAAAGATTTTTGTTCATTTCTGGAACATACCATACGTTTGTCATGGTGAAAATCTGTATTCTTCCGTTCACACAAGCTTTCACTGTCAGAGTACCTTGACCTAGAGCTGGGATTGAATCTCCATTAGCTATTGTGACCCTGTGATTTTCATCAAATGGTGTGTATTCTTGAAACATATCACTTTGATTGGTGATATGATTTGTAGCACCATTATCAACATACCAAATGTCTTTATCACACGTAAAATACAACACGGAGTTTGTTTCTGCTACGCGAGTCACATTGGTATCACTAGTTTTATGTTTTTCATTTCCTGGTTTTGGAGGTTTTCCATCTGCTTTCCATTTGGAACAATGTTTTATTGTATGCCCTTTTCGTTTACAATATTCACAAAACAGGTTCATATTGTGATTTCTTTTGAATTTTTCTTTATTTTCCAAGAACTTCCTCTTTGACCAAGGATTGGGATGATAAAAGCTTTTTCGTATGCACAAAGTTGATTAGTTAAACTGTCAATTGTTTCATCGTTCTTCGACATTAACATCCAACTTGAATGAAAAATACTCTGAAGGAAGAGTCTCCAGAATCTTGCAAATCAGCAACAATTCTGGTAGATCGCATTTACAGGCATTTACTACTTTATCCTTGGCGATTTCATTTTGCAGAATATTCCAAAGATTTTTGAGTTTAGAAATATGAGATGGAATGTCATCTTCTGCGTGTCGTGTGTAGCTGAAGAATTGCATGCATGTGTCATATGTTTTGTCCTCAACATAACCATCATACAGCCTGTGCAATTCTTGCTACACTTCACGAGCAGTAGTGTACCTAATCACTTTTGCAAGAGTTTCTTGAGTCATATTTACTGTAAGAACCAGTAAAGCATTATTGTCTGCTTGATTGAAGTCTTTCAACTCCTTGTCATACTTTGTTCTCTGAGTATGGGTTGCGTTTTCTGGTAAAGGTTCGGGTAAAGTTAATTTTCCTTCAACTACCTCACTACCGCCTTGAATACTTCGTAATAGTAAGCTGCTCTTGTATTTCCATGATGACCAGTTTGACTTGCCCTCAAGTAATCCTATTTGTATTTTAGTTGCATCCATTTTGCCTTTGGTAGAGCTTGGATTCAACTGAATAAAAATGATAGCTTCAGAACACTTGTCAATGTCAAAAATTTTCAGCAAGAAAATTTCAGCAGTTTCTTATAATTTACAAATATTTCTTATACTCCGGAACTTCAGGCTAATCAACCGCGCTCTGCTACAATGTTGAAGTAGAGGGAATATCTCAAGTAAACTCTTGAATGAATGTATTAATTTTAGACAACTCAACTCGTACTTTTATTATGTCAAAAATTAATCTCTTAACTACAGATAAACATATAAAATGTTGACGAAAACAAATTAACAAATTATGAAAATGGTGGTTTTTCAACAGTTTCCACTGATAAAATCCTGGTGTACCTTATAATTACCAAACAAAAGTATTACAAGAATACTTTGGACATTTCGTTTCTATTGAAGGGCCGTGGATTTCAGTTTAGATTGAATCAAAAATTGAACTTTTCGATTTCAAAAGGAGTCCAATAAAAATTCTCAATGATAATGATGTTGCAGGCAAGATCTTCACTGATAGAAAATATGATTTCAAATGCGGTTTGGTTGTTATAAAGACACTTTTCGGTTGGACCATTATGTAAAAAGTACCTATTTTGATCAAATTAAAAAGGGTCATTTTTGGAAATACCCAATAAACTGTGGAAGAATGAGTAGAATGAACCAAACCAAAACTGTTTGTTGATTCAACTAACTTACATCAACAACTATCACCTAGCTACTGTACAAATTGTATATCAACGCAGTTGACAAAGCTTATAAAATATAATACTCCCACTCTTTGATAACTGTGTTTTATACGATAAAAAGGGCTTCTCTGTTCTTCACAAATTTCTCTTTTGGAAGGGACTTTGTGAGAATATCGGCTAGCTGATCTTCCCGAAGGGACGTGGCAGACAGTAAGAGAACCATTTTCTACACATTCACGTATGTAGTGATACTTCACATCGATATGCTTAGTTCGTTCATGATATTCGGTGTTTTTAACTAACTGTATTGCACTCTGATTATCTACAAAAAGCTTGGTAGGAACTTCAGTTAAAAAGCCAAGTTCATGTAAAAATATTCGAAGCCACATCACTTCTTGAGATGTTTCCGAGGCGGCAATGTATTCGGATTCTGTAGTCGACCGTGAAACACATTTTTGAATATGAGAAGACCATCCCGTGGGTTGGGCTACCTATCGGGCGCGTCCTCAGGTGGCGGATAGGGGAACGGCCAGGGGACTGGATGTCCTATCCGGGAAGCCAATGTGGCCTAACGGACGGGGTTGACGGACTCCTGGTCAGTGGTAGAAATAAGTAGGGTGAGGGAAACTAAAACCCTCCAAAAGCCCTGCAAAACATGCCACCGCGGACCAGCCTACCCAAGCTAAAATGTAAGGAATCGTGTCGACAGCTGAATGGCCGCAGGGTTATATGCGGTTACGAACGATCCCCTTGAGGAACCAGGCGAAACCTCATTGTAACTAGCCTTCCTCTGGTAATGCGGGGCTCTGCTAGAGGTGACCAACCCTTCCCTTGCTACTCGTGGGAACACACATGAACACAGACACACAAACAAAACAACCAAAACAGAAAAAAAAAACAACCAATCCCGAGGCTGGACAGCAATGCTCACCTCAATTTAGGGCGGGGGCTGGGGATGAACAGCTACCGCTCAGAAAGAGGCTGGACATAGCAGACCACCTCACGATACAACGCAAAGGCCAAGGCGTAAGCGGATCAGCGGCGCCGAGGCCGAGAGGAGGAAGAGAGCGAAAGAGTCAGAAGTGGCAGCAACTATGAGTGCACCCTCCCCCTCTCCCACTCCATCCTCAACAACAAGGGCACCTCTTACGGAGGGCGCCAAGAGCTCCGCCTTGGAAAAAGGCAAGGAACCGGCTGTCACCGCAGGAAAGCGCCCTCATGCGAGTACCACCACGGAGGGAACCCCAAGAAGGTTGAAGAAGCTGCGCAGCGACAGAAATGTCGCTGCACCTTCCAAAACCTTCGTGGAGGCCGCCTTGAGACACCTCAAGGTAGCCATCATAGATGAGACTAACCCGTATGGTAAGGTTACCGCAGAACGAGAGAGTCTCATCAAAAAACAACTGTTGGAGGAGCTGGACAAGATCATCTTCTCCGCCTCCAGCAACAACAGCAAACCGCCCACGTTCAAGTCGTGGACATACTCCGGTGAAATCATCAGAGTGGTCTGCGATGACGACGTGACGCTAGAGTGGCTGAAGAAAGCCACAATGAATATTAAGCCATGGGAGGAGGCATCACTTGCGGTCGTCAGTGTGGATAAGCTCCCGAAGCTCACCAAAGCCTCACTCTGGATCCCGGAGGACGTCCACAAGACGACATCCGGTGAAAAGGAGAGGGTGCTGGGTCGGCTAAAGGCGCAGAATCCTGACCTGAAGGTAGCAAGATGGTGCACCTTCCATCATGAGGTTAAGATGAACCCACAAGGACACCTCTTCGTCTTCGGGATCGGAGACGATGATATGGCTGTCCTAAAGAAGAAGTCGATGAGGTTAAGCTAAGTTAGGTTTACCTCACTGACTATCAGGGCAACAAAAAAAGAAACAGAGGGTACCTCTGAAGACCCTAGGTCCTTGGAAGTTGAACCACCCAAAGTGGATGGTGACCCCAAGGCCACCATGGGTCCCGAAAAGGAAGTCGAAGCATCTGAACAGATGACATCCGATGACCTGACGGAGGAGGCACCCAAAAACAGCGAGGCCACCTCTCCCTTAGCAGGGGAGCAGATGGACCTCTAAAGGTAACTTTGTATCCAACAACTGTCTCATGGGCAAGGACGTTGGAAAAAAAGTAAAAATAATACAATGCAACCTCCAACACAAAAAGGCGGCAACGGCAACACTATGTCGCCACCTTGATGTATTGGAGGATGCAATAGCTTTGATCCAGGAGCCCTGGATAATAAAGACCAAAATTACTGGTCTCAGTAGTTTAACTGGTCAAATTTTCAGCTTACGAAGCAACCAGCAACCTAGGACGGCTGTCTACGTTCCTAGGAAATACAGAGCGTTTCCGATGGCACAATTCAGTACCTCAGATCTCACTGCGGTCAAAGTTGAATGTCCAGTTGGGAAAGGCAAATATATGGCGTTGATAATCGCATCGGTGTACCTCCCTTCAGATGCAGCCACCCTACCACCGACCAGAGAAATGGAGGTACTAGTGGACCACTGCCTCAACCAGAGAGTGGAGCTCATATTGGGTTGCGACTCAAACTCTCACCACGTGAGCTGGGGCAGCAAGGATATCGACGCCCGAGGTAAGTCACTATATGAATATATAATACAGAAAGATCTAACAATCTTGAACAGAGGCACGGAGCCAACATTTATCAATGCCCGAAGCCAAACGTTAATAGATATCACGCTCACGACAGCCGAAATATCAAACAAAATCCAAGACTGGCAAGTCTCGGACCATATCTCTATGTCAGACCACCGCTGGCTGACCTATACGGTGAGCCAGGATCTCAGGACTACTGTAAAATCCCGTGACCCGAAGAGGACGGATGTAGATCTCTACAATCGACTCTTAAGAGGAGCTCTGCGGGAAACAGAGGTCCTGACTCCTGGCAACAATGAGGAACTGGAAAGGTACACAGTATCTATCCACAACAAAAAAGACACTGCCTATAAGGAATCCTGTCCAATGAGGATGGTTCAAACGCATGGCACAACCAACACATGGTGGTGCTCTGAATTGGAACACCTCAGGAAGACAGCGAGAACGACCTTTAACAAGGCAAAACGTACAAGACTCGAAGAGGACTGGGTTATATATCAAGCCAACCTCAGAGAGTTCAAAAAAGTCTGCAGACGAAAACAAAGAGAAGCCTGGAGAGCCTATTGTGAGGCAGTCGAAGACTTTCCACTAGCTTCTAGGCTACAGAAGGCACTCTCAAATGACCACCATATGACTATCGGCATCCTGACGAGGGAAAATGGCGACAAAGCCGCCAACCTCCAGGAGAGTGCTGAGATTCTTATGGAAACTCACTTCCCAGGTTCTGTCTTTCCTGGAACGGCGAACTGGACGGATGTACCAATAACACCCTCACAATATGACAAGTACAGTAATTGATGAGGACAAAATAAGATGGGCTATATCGGGCTTTTCCCCCTTCAAGTCACCAGGGCCTGACGGTATAAGACCAGCCCTACTTCAGTGGGGACTGGACACTCTTATGCCACACCTGGTTGGAATATTCAGAGCCTCTCTAGCCCTGAGGTATATTCCCAGTAAGTGGAGAGAAGTAAGAGTAGTATTTATACCCAAACCAGGTAGGATGGACTACACCTTACCAGAAGCATTCCGACCAATTAGTCTCACATCGTTTTTCTTAAAAACCATGGAGAGGCTATGTGAGCGGTATATAAGAGATGAAGTACTTGTTAACAACCCACTTCATCCAAATCAGCATGCATATACCCCGGGAAGGTCTACTGATTCGGCCCTTCACCATGTAGTTGGCAGAATCGAGAGATCATTGGATAACAAAGAATCCACCCTAGGTATATTCATAGATATTGAGGGAGCGTTTGATAAAACAACCTTTCCAACAATTACCCAGCAACTACACTCCAGGAATGTACCCCTGGTAGTAGGAGAATGGATACTCCAGATGCTCTCTAGCAGAGCAATAAGTATTAATGTAGAAGACATCACAGTAAAAGGACTGGTTATGGGGGGATGTCCACAGGGAGGGGTCTTATCACCCCTCCTCTGGAACATAGTTCTGGATACCCTAATTAATCACCTTAACAAAAATGGATTCTACACAATTGCATACGCAGATGACATAGTTATCTTGCAGACCGGCAAATTTGTAAACACACTGTGCGATAGAGCGCAGGATGGGCTCAAATTGATAGAAACATGGTGTAAGGAACACTCACTTTCGATCAATCCCAAGAAGACTGAGATGGTCCTTTTCACCAGGAAAAGAAGTTTAACGAGCTTAAAACCTCACGAAATCTTCAAAAGCCAACTAAACTTCTCTGAAGAGGTGAAATACCTTGATATTATCCTCGACAAGAAGCTAACATGGAACTCGCATCTACAGAGTAGAGCAAAAAGAGCATACGTGGCTTATGAGCAATGTCGGAGGACAGTGGGACGCGCATGGGGTCTTTCACCCCGTGTAGTCGCCTGGATCTACACTGCAATAATAAGACCTATGTTAACGTATGGAGCCATTGCATGGGGACCGAAAGTTCTACAAGCAACGGCTATCCAAAAATTATACCAAATACAGCGACTGGCTAGTTTAAACATCACAGGAGCCATGAGAACAACACCAACCGCGGCAATGGAATTAATCACGGGCCTGACCCCTCTGGACCTGTACGTTAAGGAGGTTGCGTTAATGGCCATGGTACGATTGCACACGGCTGGTGTAAACCTAGAAGTAGGAATGGGTCAATTGAGGTTGGGCCTATGGCGGAAAGCGCTTACTGCGCAACCTCTGCTGCAGGCAACAAGTGATGCAATTGAACCCAGGTTTGTGTTTAATAAACCCTACAAAATACAAATCAAGCAGAACACAGAGTCAGATGTTACAAATGCAATACGGATTTATACAGATGGCTCAAAAACCAAAGAAGGCTCAGGATGTGGAGTGTACTCCAGATCACGAAGCCTAAGGATTAAATGGGGAATGGGAAGAAATACCAGCGTGGTCCAAACAGAACTGGCTGGTATCTCAATCGCCACAAAAGAAATAACCAAGAAAAGAATTTCTGGCAAAAACATTACAATCTGCACTGATAGCAGACAAGCACTATTAGCCTTGAACAGACACCGTGTTACTTCAAGGCTAGCACTAGAGTGCCACCAAGATTTAGCCAAAGCCTCGATAGATAATAACATTATCCTGAGGTGGGTTAAAGGGCACAACAGAAGTAAAGGTAATCGCATTGCCGACTCTTTAGCCAAGGAAGCGGCTGGACTAAGAATTTTAGGACCAAGTGGCACCCACGGCTTGATGACTTCGTCAATTGCGGAACTAGTCAAAAGTTACACCCATGCTCAATCTCTAAAGAGATGGGATGAAATCAAAGGATGTAATCTTGCCAGGATCACCTTGGGCGACCCTGGGAAGCTGGCGCCGAAGAAATATCTGGCGATGACCAGGAAAAATCTACGCCTTACAGTAGGATTTCTGACTGGCCACTGTCAGCTAAGGAAACACCTACATAATATGGGGCTAGTGGACACATCTATATGCAGGATGTGTGAACAGGAAGATGAGACTGTCAGGCATGTCCTGTGCGAGTGCCCGGAGTTATCGTCAATAAGAGAGTGTGTGTTCGGCGAGTCTTAGCCTACACCTGCCGATATAAAGGAGATGTCTCCCAGCGACCTGTCCACCTTCCTGGAAAGGACAGGATGGACGATGACCTAGGAGGACAACTCCTCGGGAGGATGTACAATGGGTCACATGTGGCCTAAGTGCGTGGGCTTACACTCAGCCTCCCTCCTCTACAGATACAGATGAGAAGACCATGTCATGGGATCTCCAGCTATACTTGTTAAGTACCCGGTTGTTGATTTTCTGGTATCCAAATCACCGGCAAAGTCAGCATCTGAGTAAGCAATCAAAGTTTCTTCTTTTCCAGTGTATAGTAGTCCTACATTTTCAGTACCTTTGAGATATTTGAAAATACGCTTGACAGCTTTCCAGTGATTTCTTTTTGGATTAGACAGGAATCGACTCACTTGACTGACAGCAAACATTCTGTCAGGACGTGACACAACTACCAAAAACATTAAACAGCCAACAGCCTCCGATATGGTGCACTGCAATCTTTTTCATTGTTTATATCTTTCGAATAAAGTGGTGCATTGGGATCAGCATTGGGATTATAGTTTTGCATGTTAAATTTCTTCAGAATTCTGCTTATATAACCCTTCTGACTCAAATAAATTTTCCGTTCATCCCGGTTTCTTTTGATTTCAATTCCCACGTAGTATTCTAAATCTGACGTTGTCAACTTAAATTTGGCTGCCAGTTTTTCAATAAAAATATCTATTAACTGAACTGATTCACACAGAACTAGTCCATCATCAACGTACAATGCCAAAAATATATCTACATTTTCCATTTTCCCATAAAAAACGTATTACGTTTTCCGCTTCCAATTGTTTGAACGAAAATTCAGCAAGGACTTTTGTGAATTCATGTTCCAGCATCGTGGCGACTGCTTCAACCCATAAATACTTTTCTTCAGTTTGCAGACCAAGGAACGATCTTCACTTTCAAAACCTTCAGGTTGTTTTATGAATATATTTTCTGATAAAGTTCCATTCAAAAACGCAGTTTTGATGTCAAACTGACGAATTTCCAAATTTCTGACAGCTGCTAACGTCAAAAGTATTCTAATAGATTCAAACCTGATTACTGGAGGAAATTTCAGTCAATATTTGTGTCTCCCTAGTTTATCAATACCAATGTGTAAAACTTTAATATTTATTATCTTCACAAACAAGTATGAACTTCCGTGATCTGTCTGTATGTGGTTGTTTGTTTCTAAATTTTTTTTAACCTTTGATTTTGTTTATCAATGCGGGAATGTATGACATTGTTATTCTATCATATTATTTTTTTTACCTATTACAACAAATTGGTTTACGTGAGTAATTGTGATTGTGTTATATGTAACATTATTTCATTTTTTTTATTTGTTAATTCAACTACACACAGCGGGTTTAACCAAACCCTCAGTGGATTTGCAATTTATTCATCATTATCTTCAAAATGTTAATTCTATTTTGTGTGCAACATGGATGAATAAATATTATTATTAGTATTAAAAATGATGCAATTTTTCATATAGCATACATTCATGCAACAAAAGGAGTCTCCGCTGCCGCGATATGTGCTCATCCCTCAACGGCGAAACCGTAAGTCTGCTAATCAATTAACCAGTTTCATTGTGATAAACTGGATGTTATTGAAAGTTCAATTCTCATATTCAGTTATATGTGGCATAATTCATTCGTTCTCGTGAATTACTCATGAAAGTTACTCAGGAGATAACGTTATTTTCTCTCTTCGAGTAGAATATTTTTTCCAATCTCCACATTGAAAAGTAAGACATTCACAATGAATATTGAGCCCTTTTAACGAAGCGTGCATGAGTGCATAATAGGTTGAAGCTGTTTATCTTCTTTCAATCAATCATTCTACGCGGAATGGAGTCACTGGTATCATTATATAGGACAATATAACTCCTACTATCAGAATTACCATTTGCAATTACAGTTGTATGGAAAACGGTTTGCGGCCGATGCATCCTGTTATCTGAAGTGACCTCAATCCAACGAAATTGCTTTGGGACATCTGAGACAGGCCATTATTTGACCCAAAATGAATGTTATTACTGCTTCTGTGAGTTCATATCATTTGATGGGAGGACAAACATGTTATTAATATACAAAAAATGTTAAAGTTGAGTTCATGAGTTGTTGTTTTGTGAAAATTATATTCAGTAGAAATGACTTATGGACAATGGAAATGCGATTTTCAAAAGCACATGTTTTGATAACTATGGAACGCCGAAGTCAGAGAAAATTTTAATGGATTTAACCACATTAACTCCAAACCTATTTATAGAAATTCGAAAATTCTGTATCGACTTGCCTCGCCTTTGTTATAATTCAAGTTTTATAGAAAAAATTCCGAATGGCATATTGCCGCTCTATTTTATTATGGGTTCAGAATACTATCTATCTGTTTTCTCTTTTTTCGATACTTGTGCAACTATATAGAAAATCACAGGAATTTAGCGACACGCAATTGATAATCAACAAATTGTTTTGACAAATTCTATAAATATTCCTGCATGTTATCATTATTCTTTTTTTAACCTCAGTTTGCGCTGGTCGGGCCCTATCCCCCGAAGCCCCGATACATTCGGGAGGGCGTGCCAGCATTATCAATCAATGACCACTTCCCACACCGTGGGGTCCGAGTCCATTGGATCCGCAGTGAGCCGCAGTGCATATGTCCTGCTAAGATTTCTGCCTTAGTGCCGCACTAAGGCAGAAATCCGGTATAATTCTAAGATTCGAGAGTAGAGAGGGTATCATTCCACCAAGGACTCCAACAACTATCTTGACACGGTGATCTGAATAGAGTCTGCGGAGTTCGAAGAGAAAATATCAATATTTTATCCGTTTTCCCTCCTCTTTTCGGACTATATTCGTCTCGCCAGAAGCTTAAAACTCCACGACAAATATCGTCTTGCTCTGGTGGTCGAGAAGTACTACATCAGGCGTAATAACTTGTATGAAACTGAGGGTAGATATCTACAAAATCACGTTGCCAAGGATATCAAGGTCAAACACGAAGTTGCTTTGAGTCGTGTGGATTCAAGGTCGAAGAGGATGGAAAACGGAAGTTATTATTGAAGTCACCTTACCAAGGGTGTTCGAAGGCATCCAAAGTCACCTCGGGTAGCGTGATGTCAATATCATTTCAAAAATATAATCGAAAGGCATCCTCAAAGTCAGAGTGGAGGCGGTCAAGGTGGTTCAAACTCAAACCCTACGAAAGTAATTTTGTCCAGAGACATATTCGCAGAATGATTCAGTTCGCTCAAAACTAACTTTTGCTACTGCACGGTAGTAGCAGATTACAGCCGGTTCTGGGCCTACCACCAACACTATGACGTATTAATTGCTTTTATGTGTTTAGTAACATCAAGACGATGTGACCTTGAAGTGTCTGGTTCAGATTTTTTTTTCATATGAGATTTTGTGTGTGTGTCACAAAATGACGTAATTAACTTTGATTGGTGTATGTGTGTGTGTGTGTGTGTGTACGTTTACATATATTAGTGGAACACTGTGTATATAAAAAACAGTATTTGTGGCAGACTTCACAATTGTGGTATACTTGCACGCTCATACCACAATTTTTTCGTTGATTTTCGCATAGTTCAGCTGATGACGAGTCTGTCTATACCTACTTCGTAGTTTCAATGTGTAAGATGCCACTAAGACCCTTCATGCATGTTGCTATACACACCAATATTTGTGGAATACCGAAAGTCACTGCTTTGAGCGCCCTCTATATGGGTTATTTCCAGTAAGTTTTTAGAATTTCTGGCTGTAGCTGTGTAAATAATATTCTACCTATTCGTGTATATTAGTGGAATACCAACTGGATTATTAAGTTTTGTTACTTATACATTCGGAGAGAAAAACAATCGATACTTTCTCATTATTATAACAACCATTGTACAAAAAAACGATTCATGAATACTTTATTTGGATTTATTGGTACAGGAAACAGCATGCAAAATAATTGAGGTAAAACAAAAGAATTCAAATATATATATATATATATATATATATATATATATATATATATATATATATAATATATATATATATATATATATATATATATATATATATATATATCGTTGTTACACGACGCATGGTCTGTCAGTCATCAGGAGATATATTTTTTTATTTATTCCCAGACTGAGTAATTGATATGAGCAGGTAATTTTGTAGATAATCAATAGCTTATAGATCCTGATGATTTCAACTTGGCGAGTAGAACGCATGTAGAGTAACAGTGACATAGTTTTCGTGTTTTTATAAAAAAATAATAATTTTGTATGGGATTAGTGGACTTGGAATTATCTACACTGTGACTTCCCCAGATCTATTGAGAATATTATGATCTTATGTTACAGTTCTTAATTCAATATCATCCATTATTACCAAGGAAACTTCAAAGGAAAGTTTGATTTGATACAAATTTTGCTAAAAATATAATTCCAAATCCAAGATTTCAGGCATTTTCAATCGAAGGAACCAATATATGTCCAAGAGAACTCCGTCAAATTCAGAAAAAGAGATATCAAACTAGTTTTCTATTCACGGACGACAATTTGCAGAGCCAAAATATGTGGAAATCTTGCAGAATACAGATGAACTTGAATTTCACTAGTTCGGACTTCCATTGTCTATTATATAAAATGATTTGAAATCCCTGAAACAAGTAAAAAAGAATAAATTAAAAAAAGAATAGCTGAAAATAACAATTATATTAAGCAACAATAAACCTGAAATGAAATGATAGTGAAATAACCTACAAGAAAAAATATAATAATTGAATAAATAAAAATTAAAGGAATGAAAAAAGAAAATAATAAAAATAAAAAAAGTGTAGAGATTCGAAGTCACGTTAGTTCACGACGTTTCGATTGTTGGTATCTACAATCGTCTTCGGGTGATGACTGGACTGATTCCTCCGAGAGATGACTATTTTATAGGTCGTTGAAATACTTTCACTTTCTCTGCTTTCTATTTTCCGCTTCACTGATTCCGTGAGAGATGACCGTTTTGGCGGAAGTTGGCCATTTTTCGTTTGATGATGGGTTTCCATATGTTTCGTATTTCTACGCTGGCCTGGCTGAATACGTTTTTGGACAACATGTATGCGGCTTCCTTAAATTTTCTCCCAAACCAAGGTTCCCCTCTGCGCAAGATCTCAGCTTGGGACCACTCGATGTTGTGTTGATGGGTCCAAACATGGTCTGCTATTCCTGATTTGCTGGTTTATCCTCGCTGTGTGTGCTTCTTGTGCTCGGCAATGCGAACATTCAATGGTCTCTTAGTTTCACCAATATAGGATTTTCCGCACTCACAGGGTATCCGGTAAATGCAATTCTTGGAATCGCAGTCTGCGTTTGGGGGCCTGGTTTTCGTGAGGCTGCTAAGGATAGTGTTACCGGATCTGAAACAGGTTCTGATGTTGTACTTGGAACCAATTCTTCCTATCCTCTCCGATAATCCTCTGATGTAGGGAAGTGCAAGCACTGGTTGTGACGGCTTCTCTTCCTTGCGAGGCTCCTGCTGTCTTTTAGCCAAAGTTTTTTCTACCATCGCTTTAGAGTATCCATTCCGCTGAAGATCATTTTTGATGATGTCTAGTTCCTTCTCGAGACCTTCCTTTGTATTACAGAGCCCAAAAGCACGGTCTAATAGAGTCTTGATGATTCCCCTTTTTGTCGATTGATGGTGGTTGGATTCGTGGTTCAGATACTGTCCCGTATGAGTGGGTTTTCGGTATACAGATGTTACCCACTTAGTGTCGGTCCTCTTCACCAAAAAGTCTAAGAATTGCAATTCGTTGTGGATTTCTTCCTCCATTGTGAAAGTGATGGAAGGTCTCACGCTGTTGATGTGTTTCAGGAAGGTGTCTAGTTCAGTCTTTCCATGGTTCCATATTATGAAGGTGTCGTCAACATATCTCAACCAGACTCTAGGTTTCTTGTGGGCTTCTTCAATGGCCAGAGTTTCAAACCACTCCATATATATGTTGGCTATGACTGGTGAAAGTGGCGATCCCATTGGCAGTCCCTCATCTTGTGTAAAGAATTCGTCCTTCAGTTGGAAATAACAGTTTCGTACACAGCATCCTAGTAATACCATAATTACTTCTATAGGTAGATTCGTTCTCTCTTTCAGGTTCCCGTCTTCGGATAGCTTTCTCTGTATGATTTGGAGTGCTTCTTCGACCGGAACGTTGGTGTAAAGGCTTTCCACGTCGAAACTAATTAGTTGATTTTTCTGTGTAACCTCAATTGACCCTAGTAGTTCGACAAAATGCATTGAATTCTTCACAAAGGACGATGTTTTTCTTTGTAATGGTTGTATTGAGGGAAGTAAAAACCTAGACAAGTTTTGAGTAGCCGAATCTCTGGAGCTGATGATCGGTCTAAGCGGAACGTCCTTCTTGTGGATTTTGGGTAGACCATACAAGTGAGGGGGCTTACTGTGGTGCGGTGTTAGCCATGATCTTTCCTTGTCCGAAAAATAGACTTGGTGTTTTTTCAAAATCTGGTACAACTTCCTTTCGATTGATGCAGTAGGGTCCCGTACGATCTTTGTGTATCGTCCCTTCTGCAGAACCTCTTCGATCTTCTGTTCGTAGAGAACGATATCCATTAACACAGTAGCGTTTTCTTTATCTGCAGGTAGGATCTTGATGTTGTTGTCTCTACGTAGGCCGTAGCCGTAGGCTGTTTTCGGTCTGTATTTGGGCATTGTTTCCTTACTAACTTCCCCCACTTTCTGTTGTGGGTATTCTCCATGTCTTGGCGGATCTTCAAGCACGTGCTTTCAATCTTGGCAAAGATTGGTCCATGATCCTCTTCCAATGTCTCTCTTCTTATTTCTTCGAATCGTTCTGTGGCATCCTTCAGCAAAGTTGACCTCTTCCAACGGTGATAATTGACAGGACAATTAACAGCCACCAACGTCATTAACATGAGTTCCCGCCCGCTCACGGGAATAGAGGAAACCCTGTTGGTGAAAGGCCTGAATTTTGCCATTACACCAACATCTGTGCCCACTTTGGAGATAATTACTGCAGTGGAATCCACTAGTTCCCTTATTGACCAGACCGAGGCAGAAGAGTTCAGATGGAAAATTAGAGAGCAGTTGGATCGAGAACCAGTTCCAACATCTAACATCAGCAAGGAAGAACGTAGAGCTCTGAATGGTCTACGTAGAGACAACAACAGCAAGATCCTACCTGCAGATAAAGGAAACGCTACTGTGGTAATGGATATCGTTCCCTATGAACAGAAGATCGAAGAGGTTCTGCAGAAGGGACGATACACAAAGATCGTACGGGACCCTACTGCATCAATCGAAAGAAAGTTGTACCAGATTTTGAAAAAACACCAAGTCTATTTTTCGGACAAGGAAAGATCATGGCTAACACCGCACCACAGTAAGCCCCCTCACTTGTATGGTCTACCCAAAATCCACAAGAAGGACGTTCCGCTTAGACCGATCATCAGCTCCAGAGATTCGGCTACTCAAAACTTGTCTAGGTTTTTACTTCCCTCAATACAACCATTACAAGGAAAAACATCGTCCTTTGTGAAGAATTCAATGCATTTTGTCGAACTACTAGGGTCAATTGTGGTTACACAGAAAAATCAACTAATTAGTTTCGACGTGGAAAGCCTTTACACCAACGTTCCGGTCGAAGAAGCACTCCAAATCATACATAGAAAGCTATCCGAAGACGGGAACCTGAAAGAGAGAACGAATCTACCTATAGAAGTAATTATGGAATTACTAGGATGCTGTGTACGAAACTGTTATTTCCAACTGAAGTACGAATTCTTTACACAAGATGAGGGACTGCCAATGGGATCGCCACTTTCACCAGTCATAGCCAACATATATATGGAGTGGTTTGAAACTCTGGCCATTGAAGAAGCCCACAAGAAACCTAGAGTCTGGTTGAGATATGTTGACGACACCTTCATAATATGGAACCATGGAAAGACTGAACTAGACACCTTCCTGAAACACATCAACAGCGTGAGACCTTCCATCACTTTCACAATGGAGGAGGAAATCCACAACGAATTGCCATTCTTAGACGTTTTGGTAAAGAGGACCGACACTAAGTGGGAAACATCTGTATACCGAAAACCCACTCATACGGGACAGTATCTGAACCACGAATCCAACCACCATCAATCGACAAAAAGGGGAATCATCAAGACTCTATTAGACCGTGCTTTTGGGCTCTGTAATACAAAGGAAGGTCTCGAGAAGGAACTAGACATTTTCAAAAATGATCTTCAGCGGAATGGATACTCCAAAGCGATGGTAGAAAAGACTTTGGCTAAAAGACAGCAGGAGCCTCGCAAGGAAGAGAAGCCGTCACAACCAGTGCTTGCACTTCCCTACATCAGAGGATTATCGGAGAGGATAAAAAGAATTGGTTCCAAGTACAACATCAGAACCTGTTTCAGATCCGGTAACACTATCCGTAGCAGCCTCACGAAAACCAGGCCCCCAAACGCAGACTGCGATTCCAAGAATTGCATTTACCGGATACCCTGTGAGTGCGGAAAATCCTATATTGGTGAAACTAAGAGACCATTGAATGTTCGCATTGCCGAGCACAAGAAGCACACACAGCGAGGAGAAACCAGCAAATCAGGAATAGCAGACCATGTTTGGACCCATCAACACAACATCGAGTGGTCCCAAGCTGAGATCTTTCGCAGAGAGGAACATTGGTTTAGGAGAAAATTTAAGGAAGCCGCATACATGTTGTCCAACAATGTATTCAGCCAGGCCAGCGTAGAAATACGAAACATATGGAAACCCATCATCAAACGAAAAATGGCCAACTCCCGCCAAAACGGTCATCTCTCACGGAATCAGTGAAGCGGAAAATAGAAAGCAGAGAAAGTGAAAGTATTTCAACGACCTATAAAATAGTCATCTCTCGGAGGAATCAGTCCAGTCATCACCCGAAGACGATTGTAGATACCAACAATCGAAACGTCGTGAACTAACGTGACTTGGAATCTCTACACTCTTTTTATTTTTATTATTTTCTTTTTTCATTCCTTTAATTTTTATTCATTCAATTATTATATTTTTACTTGTAGGTTATTTCACTATCATTTCATTTCAGGTTTATTGTTGCTTAATATAATTGTTATTTTCAGCTTTTCTTTTTTCAATTTATTCTTTTTTACTTGTTTCAGGGATTTCAAATCATTTTATATAATAGACAATGGAAGTCCGAACTAGTGAAATTCATCACGAAACATTGTCAATCACCTTCAAACAAACAGATGAACTTCCTATAAGTTATCAATGGGATAGTCCTTGGTTGCAATAAGATGAATGTGGTTTACTCAACTTCAGAATATATTGTGGTTGATTATTTCAGTAAAACATTTTCAAATTAATAAAGTCCAGTGGCTTGTCCACCTAGATCACCGGATTCAAATCCATTATATATTGATTCAACAAAATGAAACTGTGAATGGAATTGAAATTTATAGTCTTCTACCTGAAATATGGTACAACTCTGGCTTTTGCATTAGATATTTCCGGGACGTTTGATGGCGTATGGCACCAGGGTTTCGTCGCCAAGCTTCCATCTTACGACTTGCCCCACAGTTGTATTCCTTGCTATCTAGCTTCCTTTCTGACAAATCACTTCACGTAGAAGTTGATGGAGTTTCATCCGACATTCTATCTATAAATGCAGGCGTCCCGCAGGGATCAATTCCAGTACCAACACTGTTTAATCTTCACAACGACTTGTTGAAAACTATATCTTGTCCAGTGCACAGCTTTATGAACCATAGTATCCTTCACACTCCTTTTTCACCAAAGAAGAACATGGAAGGAACGTGAACAATTTAATTGTGGACTTGGCAGAAGTTCTAGTATAGATATCCAACAAGTTGGTGAACAAAATAAAAACAAATGTTCATAATAAAACTTTATAATCGATTTTCACAGATTGATAGTTTACAAAACCGCGACATATGTTTCACCATACAATGGCTTCTTCAAGGCAAAAATATACTAAATTATATCATGAACACAATTCTTGAATTTTAATTTTCTATCCATAAATTACTAGCTTACGATAAATCTAATTACAAATTAGGTGTCCCTGAAATCAGCAAATAATATTTTTAGTTTTCCAATTATTATTTTAACTATCATCTATTCACCAGATAAATGAATTTGTGTGTTGAATAAATTTTTTCCCATACTTATTGGTGAATTATCTGATACTCTCAACCCATAGAATGATATTTGTGGAATATTCCTCACACAAAATACATGTTGTGCTATGATAGTGGAGTATCTAATACACTCATCTCGAAGAATAATATTTATGGTATATTCCTTGCACAAAATATATGTTGTGCTATATTAGTGGAATATCTGATACACACTCACCTCGAAGATTAATATTTGTGGAATATTTCGTACACACCCTGGTCTGATGATATTAGTGGATCCAGGGTGCCACAAATAGTTTTTCAACATATATGTCTTATCCCGGGAGTTAAGCGAAACAAATTAGTTTTCCATGGTTCTGATTTTTTTTAGCATCACTTCAGCTATATTTCAGAGCTGGCTCCACAAATACCTTTCATGCACGGGATCCACTAATATTATCAAACCTGTATGTGTGTGTGTGTGTGTGAGAATGCACGGTACAGGATTTCATCATGTTCTTGTCTATGTACAAACATACGTCTGCATACTTCGTAGACCCTTCAAGTAATGGGTGTGAGCCCACCAAGTTAGTAGTGGTGTGACACGTCACAGCAGCAACCGTTCAATGGTAAGAGGCATTACGCATTACTCAGCCAAATGTCGTGTGGCGTCGTAATGCATAATCATCAGTATGCCCTCACCTCTCTCGATGCGATGAAGGCTGCGACGTAACGCATCGCTCTAGCCTCGCTATCGATGGTGACACGCAGGCGGCCGAGGACTGTCTGCCTAACGTCTGCCCTCTACGAGAGCGCAACGACCCCTGCCTGTTCGTATCGACATCTGCTATCGCATCCGGGAGGTGGGCTTGACTGACGTCAGGCATCTCTAGTGGGTAGCAACTAGCAATGTGAACTTTTCAAGGTTTCGTGGTGGGGATGACTCGCACTCTTTAATAAGAAAGAAATGCTTGGCACACTATGAAATCAGTAGACGAATATATCTGCAACAGTTAGCAATTGGTAGAGTGTTATTCAGTTCGTAATAGGAGGAATGATTGAACAGAACCTGAGAAGATTTTTGTATAGCCTCCAACTATACTTGCCAGAATGGATTATTTATAACTTTGAATTGAATGATGAAAATCGAGAGGGAATGGTCGCGAAAATGATGACTATGAGGAAGGAGTTATTTTAGATAGACCGTATGTTTCTGTGAATCATAAATAATGTCAAATAAAAAACTATTATTTTCATGTTTTATCCATTTAAATCCCATTATATACAATAGAGAATTATTACGAATAAATATGATATATATGAATTAGGAAAAAATACAATGGATGACAGTTACAAATAAAAAAAAGATCATAAAATAGTACATGATAGAGTGGAAAAATGATTAAATAGGTGTCGATATCTGCCATGAACTGAACCATCTAATGCATTGTATGTTAAAAATGTATCATGCAAAATTAATGCATATACTTTAGTGTTGTCTGGAAACTTGGTCTTCCTCGTCTCAAACTCAATCTTTATATTGATAGTTGATGATTTTGTTGCATTCGGTTGATGGAAACAATCGATGATGAATTGTGGATTCTTTCTGAATTGTCCAATGTCCATTAGAGGTTCACTCATATTTTTCATAGTAACTTCGCTGGAAACTCTCAAAAGATAAGCTCATGCTTTTGAGAGTTTCCAGCGAAGTTACTATTATAGCAGGAGCATCAAGTTTAAGCTTGTGTTTACAATTTTCCATTCGATTTTATTTATTTCCAAATCAGCATCAACCTCACCTATATATGAGTTTTTGAATGATCGAGCGATAATCAAAATTAATCCCTATTTAGCATTCAAAATACTTTTGTTGTAATCTTCAGCAGAAACCATCAATATTTCAGTAGTAGTTTTTTACTAAAAACATGACAGTTTGTATCCAAGATAACTTGTTTCAATTGTGGAAGTCCAAATGATATCATGGTTTTCATTGTAGATGTTATCCCAGGTTTTCTAACAACAGCCACTTGTTCACCACCCATTTCGTAACGAATTTCATCAAAGAGAAATGCAATTGCATTATTCGCTTCGTCTTTGGGGGTAATTAACTTCTATGTAGATGAAGCTCTCGGCAATATCTACTATATAGCATCTTGATTATTGATTGCAATTCTAATTTCATCCGAATTCCTGAATAGCGGTGATCCATAGGGCTTATGTAAACTTATGAGAGAATGATCAAGCACTGGTTCATCGAAAAATTCAACTTCTCACTTTCTGTTCCGAGCACCATTGTTATTTTCTCAGTTTCTCGATTTCAAAAATTCAAGTTCACTCACAGAGAGAGCTAACTGTTTAGTTTACACTTGTGGAATGAGCTTCTTTTTATGCACACTTTTCTTTTTGATGGTGCAGCTCGTTTGGGATTGTTCAATACGATGTTGTCTATTATGAATGGAACCCATAACAATTTTCAATTCCAAAATAATGAAAACCTCTTGTTCAATTCGAACATCGATAAAGTTATTTTTTCATCCAAAATACGCACTGTAATGTAGTGAATCAATTGACGACCTTCTGGACTGACAGGCATATATATAATACTGTGTGTTTCTTTAGTAAGATTGTATCCAGGTTCAACATCAATATCGAATGAGAAAAGAATGTGGGATTCTCCAACATTTATATGAACTAGATATTATATTGCAATCTAAGCGGATGAGTCTCACAATTGTAATGTTTAATGATAATGAGGATTCATGTATCTGATTTGGTGGAAATATGCCATGAGCGAACCCCATCATTTCTGCTATAGAATTTGGATGTGTCAGATCAATTTCATATTTGGATCGCGTTTCACATTTGAATATATTATTATTGGCGTGTAGATATAAAATATCATCTGCAACGATATCAATTTGTTTTTTATCATGGAACAATCTGAGCATGATATGTTTCTGTATGACGGCATTGATCTCTTCTATTTCGTAAGCACCATATGGAATTTCAATTGTGATCTTTTGGAGTATCGATTAGTTGTCATTACTGATTCTGGAACGCATTAAATTATTAGCTTCAGTAATATTATTGATTGTACTGCATTCATAGAATCTCAAAAGTCCTAATCCATAACGGCTGTTCCTATCCAATTCAACTGGTGGAAAAAAATCCGCACTCAAGACACTTGTCCCGACAGCTTGTTGCTCGAACTTTCGTGACATAACTGATGAATATTTAGAAACACATTTAAATTCATTGTTGTGTACAGCAACATCACATTTGAGACAATTTACACTTTTTCGAAGGTGTTGCATTGTAATAAATATCATTTTTATTGATTACGATATTCGTATCCTCTATATTACAAATACAACACATAGATTTTTGAGGTATAGGACCATCATTAACATCCGAATCTGAATTTTGATCAGGGTGGTGTTCATAACAATATCTATGTTTCATTATATCAATGTCATCTTGTAGATGTTCAGGTAACTTTTCCCTAACATATGCAATCTCATCAGCAACACCTGCAAGTATCACTTCCTTGGGCATATTTGCAAGCATCAGTTCATCCATTTTTTTCATTCTTTTCATTTCATTTTGTATTAAATTTCTGTTGACGATCATAGTTATATTTGATTTTTACATTCGAACATTTTCGAAAGAATCGAGTCAATTCCAAAGGTGGGGGTAGATCTCCAAAACTATCGAAAAATGCGACTTCTTTCCCACATTTTTTATACGCCACCCAATGTGTTCCTGGTCCACTTATTCCATCTAAATTAACAATAACTGTATCGTTTTGTCTTGGACCTGAAGAGGGTGAACTGTTACGCATAAAAAAACCACGGAAATGTGGAATTTTCATTTTTTCAGATCATGTATCACCCGATGTAACATTCAAACAATTCCAGTTGATGTTTGTTAAATGCTGGGAGGACCAATATGGATTTCTAGTCATTGAAAAGGACAGAAAAATAGATGAAGGTAGATATCGCAAAGGATTGGATAGTTTTATATATTCATTATCTTGTTATTCAAATGTATTCGATCACTGAATATCGTAGAGGTCACTTCATCGGCGAATTGAGCTTTAATTCAAAAAGGGCATTATGAATTCGAAAAATGATTCTGAGAATGAAAACAATGAAATGAATTTGAAACGTCAACTAGTAGAGACAACAGAAGCTGTCAGGCAGAAATTCAACCCCATCAAGAATGTTAATATTGAAAATCGTACGTTCAATCTACTTCAAATTATCCCATGAGTACTCCAATAGGAAGAAAACTTTGGTAGTGTATCATCTGTGGATAGTGACACGAGCACCCTTCAAGACGATATGAGAACAACTCATCGAAACACCATCATCGTCCCATATCGATTCCTCGGATCATGACTCCTCACCTAATACGATAGAAAGTCGTGAAGATGTTTTGGCGAAACATTTGAATAATGTAAAATCTAGAAATCCAGCATATGATGGAACATATGGTGTACGTATGGATCCTATTACACAAAAGCTGAAAATGGGAAGTCTAGTGGTACATTTCAAAGATGGAAACATTTCATTTTGGGATGCAAATAAAGTGAAAAAATATGAATGCGCAGGTAGTCTAGGATTGTATGATATGATCTTTTTGAAGAATCCGCAAGATGTTGATAATGAAGAAACTCGTCAAGTATATTCCAAAATATTGAAAATAACGAATGCTCCATATTAACAATATCATCTGAAGAATGGTTTTAAAAACACAAATTCTAAAAAATTTCGTGAAGTTATGAAACCTCTATTAGACTCACGACAATATCAATTGGAGCACTCAAACGAGTGAAAATGGAGGAAACATATAATTCTAAACCTGTGAAATATGTGTACTGGAATTCACCGAAAGAGTTGGTTGCTCGCCTACTAATATTGGTAGTTTCAAAGTCAGCTGGACATACTGGACATGACAATGAAATAATTTCGATAATTGAAAAATTACGTCAAGAAGGTATAATATATTAATATATCCACAAGTAATGATCACTGTCACATCATCATTCAATGCAGTAACATTATCACCTTTTCTCATTATTCATAATTAAATAGAATGACTAATGAAATAAGTGACTTCAAACGACAAGTTGTTAATGAATTACATAGACCTGCAAGACATAATGTTCGCAGAAGAATAACCACCATCAAAGGTTTTGCAGATCTATGGCAAATAGATCTGCGAAAAGTAATAAAGGATACCGATATATACTTGCAGTGATTGATTGTTACTCAAAATATATGTGGACTGTAGCAGTTAAAGATAAAACAGGTAGTACAATAACTAATGCAATGAAATATGAAAGCAAGGAAGAAGGAAGCAAAATTTCCCCCCAAACATATACAAAGCGATCAAAGGAAAGAATTTTTTGAAAGAAGCTTCTCATCTCTCATGCGAGAATATATTATCAATCATTATTCAACAGTGATTCGTACAATAAAGGCATGGCTCTACAAGGAATTTTCCATGATAGGTCACCACAAATGGCTTGATATTCTTCCAATTATAACCAGTGGATATAACAATAAAACTTTATTGCTGATGAACGATGAACTCATCGTACAATAGGTATGGTACCCATCAATGTTGATTCAACAACAAAATTGAAATTCGAAGGTATCAAAACAAAGTAAACCCAAATTCCAATTGAATGATATTGTACGTATGAGCAAGTACAAAAATATTTTTTTTTTTACCACGGAGCTCTTCAAGATTGTTGAAATTAATAAAACCATCTCATTGACCTATTATCTTGAAGATATGAATGAACACACTATTAGAGGATGTTTTTACGAAAAAGAGTTATTACGAACCGAGAATCCTGACGTATATCTGATTGAGAAGGTATTGAACAGAAGGAAAAATAAAGTATATGTAAAGTGGTTAGGCCTTCCTAGCGAACAAAATATCTCACTTGATAATGCCATCTCATAAATTTGGGTCGACTCCTCAAGCTCTGCCTGAGCTCGCATTTTCGAACGTTGATTGAATTGATTATCTTCAACAATTCCTGAACGGAGTTCATCTGCATTTTTACACATTTCAGCCAATTCAACCTTCGCTAATGCAATCTTGACATCTAATGCTTGAAGAGTTTCTTTATTAAAATTGATAGCTCGCTCACTCTTTTCAAGTTCAGCAATAGCCATCTGTGCCTTTACAAGGCGGCATTTTGCTTTCTTTTTCATTTCTCCAAACCGATGTAGAGGACTGAAAGAAAATAGAGATTCAGCTTCCAAATCACCCTTCATTTCTTTAGGTGCACCTTTTGGCTTCCTCTTCGATCTGTCACTTTCGTTGTGGGTTTTTTCTCTCTTTTCTTTGAAGTCAGTGACAATCGATGAAGATACATTAGTAACCTTCCTCTAGATTTATCATCAACACCAAGAGGAAGGGTAGATGGTGGGTGTTTGAGTGGTGATAATTACGATTGGATTTTCAACAACAATTTGCTCATTTGGTTCCGGCACATCTGCAAAGTTATCAAATTCGTTAATATCAAAATCATTTATCGAATCTTTACTCGATAAGTGTAATACTGGAATATTTTCAAAATCAGTGTGATCGATATCACAAGTGGTGAACCATCTTCAGCAATCAACAACGGCATTAGAGCTCATGATAATGATTATTTAGGTCTGAGGAATGATATGATAGATAGATAGATAGATAGATAGATAAATTTATTAATCTTTTAGATGTTCAATAGTAATACAAATAAGATAAGTCAAATGCACAAAGTGGAATAAAAAATATAAAGTTATCAATATAAAAAATATAAAGTTATCAATATAAAACGCCTAATTACATCACACAAGTAACAAATTTTTTAGAACATGTCAGCTTTAATTACTAGCCAATGGTTCGTGTTGCATTGGATAGGACAGCTACATACTCATCAGTAGAGTATACACAATTTGTTATCAAGAGATCTTTTATATATATTTTGAACATGTACTGATTTAGTTCTTTGACATGGGGAGGTAAAATACTGTAGAGGTTAACATCAATTGAATTCCTCTTCGATTTTTGTAGTCTGAATCTACTTGGCCTTAATAATTCACATCCTCTCGTGTTATAATCATGGAAATCACAATTTCTATTCTGTGTTAATTTATTTTTATGAATGTCTATCAAAAGTTGATATAAATAAATAGAAGGTACCGTCATTATATCTATTGCTATGTGATAGCAATAGAATGTGAATAGGAATGGTAATGATGTTACTGATACTTCACCTTATACGAAATAAACACTTTTCCTTTTAGTTGAAAAACGAACAAGAACATAATCTTCTTCCGTTGGAAAGCGAGGCAAGACATTGAGCAGTAATTTTTCATCAGTTAGTATTTCGATTTTATTCCCAACTTCCTCTTCCTCGCAACAATCAGAGTCGTCATCTTCCTCGCACCAATCAGAGTCTTCATCATGGAAAGAAATATTTTCAGTGTCATCTTCTGATTCACTCTGCAAGACTTTCTAACAGCTTTTTTCTTTGGTTCATTTGCTTTGTTCTTTGGTTCATTTTCTTTGTTCTTGTTTGGTAATTTGTTTTTCTTGACTTCCGATCTTTGCACTTTAATGTTTTCTTTTTCTGGTGTATCGGTCGCGATTAAGCTGCGGCCAGGTTTCCTTTTTCTTTTGTTAGCCCTTGGGAGAGTTTTGAGGGGATGTCTAAATTAGCTAGGGCTTATAAAAGCACCTGGTGATACCGGTGCATCTTTCGATTTAGAGCACTGGGGTTTTGCTGGTTGTTGTAATTGTTTTGTTGCAACTAAAGACACATGCTGTGGCTTCAGAGGCTCTTGTTCACGCTCAGGCTCTGCTCCAGAGAGTGATCCAGTTTCTAAAACTGAAGAACTGTTTTGCTCGATATCTCTGATATCTTGCAAAGACACGTCAAGTGGATTTTCATTAATATTGGGATTGGGACGATCAGTCACAGTGCTGGGTAAAAAATCTTCTTCGGTGAAAATATCCCTATCGAAAGGTAGATACCGGTTTTTTTAAAGGAATTAATGATATTTGTTGGAGTTATGGCCTTGATGAAAGCTATCCCTATTAGCTTAGATATATATCATAGATCATCACTGGTTTCCCTGGATTTTTAAGCAGCCAAGATTCCATTGCGGCGCTGTAATAACTTTTGAATGGCGAATAAATACCCACGTCCAAGGGCTGCAGCTTTGCTGACGTGTGAGGGTGCAGTGTTAATATTGTTACACCGGTTTCTTTAGCTGAATCTAAAGCTTCTATAGATAAGTGCGACTCATGGTTGTCCATAATTAACAATGAAGGATTTTCTTTAGAACTCGAGGTATGTTTGATTAAATGTTTCATTGTAGTAACAAATAGCTCCCTATTCATCCAACCAGATGATGTAGGTAATCCTAATGATTCAGGGGGAGCACCTTTAAGCATGTGGTCCTTATAGTTTTTCCTGGAGAAATCAGTACCGGAGGTACTTGGCTTGGCCACTTGCACTAATAAAGCAGCAAGTTGTTACCAGGGTGCCTTTTTCACCGCTTGTCACTTTTCCAATATTGTTGCCTTTAGAACATTACCTTTTGAGGTTTCTGCACCGTAGTTGTTGCCTTCTCATCTAGATTGAACACTCAAGTACCATCAGCAAATGAAGAATGTCTTTTGTAAACTTTTTGTAGATTATCGAAGAAGACGTTACCAGTATCCTTGTTGAATGCAGTTGCTCTGGCAAGACTACAAGCTTCTGATTTGCGTAAAGACAGTTCATTATGACGCTTGCGAAAAGATTTTAACCTGCCATCTGGTTTGAAAGTCATGACTGTGGCATTTTGAGTTTGTTTATAACAGCCATTTCATATGCAATGTTCCGACAATCTTTTGTCGTTAAGCCGTAAAACATAAGAGCACAATTATTGTAATATTCGGTAAGTGCTTGTTCTTGCTCATCCGTAAAACTTTATTAATGTCATAATGTGGCACAAGTTGTACATTTTTGACACTTTTCGATGCTTTTGCTTTGGCTGCATAACGCTGTAGCGTTCTTTTGCTACAACACGTATGTTTTTCCCGATGCAATTTCTAGTAGAGCATCTTTCATGTTTTCTTTGGTGTGGTTACCTATTTGTCTACATAACGGACGTTTCTTTGGCATAATCTGTAAAATAAAAATATCATTATTATTATTCAACATTAATCTGTGAATAAAAACATAAATATAGAAAATATATTATAATATAACATTTTCATCACAGTGGGTCGACCCACTGTGCCCACTTTACAAATGACCCACTGTATACCACTCTCGCCAATTTCATTTTCTGACGCAATAACAGGAATGTTCACTGTGATCATAATCCTTAATGAACTGTCAAATGAAGCTTCAATAACTACTTATTGTCTCAACATTATAACTCAGAGGATAAGATTAATAGATACGGAATAAATAAAAAATATATCTTACATTTTTTTTAAACTTTTTCACTCTCGAATCACAAATTATTTTCTGTAACGTACACTACACTTGTGAGCGGTGCACACTGGAGTGGTAAGGCTTATAGCCCAACGCGAATCTACTGTGAAAAAGACGCAACTATTGCTTTACCCTTTCTGTCCAATATGGCGTTGATTCACTGTGCCCTTCTGACCCACTGTTGCCACAATGACCCTACGTATATAATATATCTAAAATTAAAATTTATTGTAGTTATTTACAAAGTATTAGAGTCCAACAAGGGCGTGATCATTTTGATACACCGCGCCCGGTTTTGTTGAGTTTAGGACCGCGCCTGCCGGAAGGTTAATCAGCTGTCGCCCCCATACGAACGACAACTCTCAGAAGTTGAGAAACTTGTACGAACTAAGGACTAACGACGTCTTACCTTTCAACGTGTAATTCCTAACACGGTTGCAGAATCATCCCAGCTTCAACCAGATCAATTCTCTCGAGAAAAATATCTGGTCGAGGCAGGAATTTGGTTGGAGAAGTATATTACTATGGATTTAGAGAAGTGTTTTCGTCTCTCATTGAGACGCATTCATCTAATCGTCACCAAGCAGTAAACTGTAAGAATTCAATATCTAATGATACACTGGTTAATCATGTGGTACCCCAAAAATCAGTTTTGTTTGCTAACGATACCACGTTTATCCTGTCAGGGAAAGACAATATTGACCTATCAAAGAAAACTAATGAAGTGAATTATAAGCGGAAAGTTGGTTTACAACAAATAATTCTGAACTAAATGAAGATAAAATACAGAGTTTGAATTTTTCTACGCTTACTATGAATGAAGATGTCCAGACTTTCAAATTATCTAGAATCACTTTGGGATTGTAACTTGATTTGGAACTGTCATACTGTTCAATTATTTTTATTTCATTTCAGATGAGCGTTATAACTAGTCCTCATATTCCTAAAATAATCTCTTTCACTCTTCCATCAGTTATAGTGTCATCTACTAGGGTAATTCTACAGGGGTTACAAATATTTTCAGAAAAAAAAAGTATTTATTATTCAGTACCCAAACAGGCTATTCCAGACTAACTATTTAAATAACTAAAGTGAATTATGATCATTCACATGAAACATATTATCTATATTTACCGGCTACCTATTACTCAATGCCCAGAATTGTAGGAGAATAACTGAGTTCAAATTTGTGGAGATGATGAAAATCAGTCTCAATCAATATATGTCTCAAACAGTCTCACATACTTGTATTCAATATGCAGTCTGAAACATTTTTACGATAAAGTGCTGGGGTGAATCATTACTCACTCCGAACAGATCGATTTCGTCTGAACAAATAGCAAAAAAATGAGCTTGTTTATAGATTGTATGATTTTATTCCTACATAATATAAACTTCACTCTGCCAATCTAATCACAATTTCGAATTATTTTTCAACTCACCGTGTTTGTTGAAAATTGTATCTAGCAGTTCAATATGCTAATAGTCCGGGTACACGAAGTTGTCCTAGCTGTTGATTTTCCCACGTTCAAATTACTGCAATGCGCTGATTATAGGAATCATTTTGTATTCTCCTCCTTTTACGTGTTTCATGTTGTCTGGTCGATCAGTTTTCCGCATTTGAAATGCACGCAATGAGTTTTTGTCGATTTTTTACTTTCCTTCAATCAACAGAAACAGCACTTTAATTCAACGATTGAATCTCTTATTCATACTTCTTTTCTTCCATGTATAATGAATGGTAGTCGAGGAACATAATTGAAATAGAAAAATATTGATGAGATAGTAATGTTGGTATGAGTGTATATCATGAACATTTGACTTGCAGTGAAAACTGCAGTTGAACATAGAAGATGAATGTCGTTCGATGGTGTATGAGCTTAAGCTGAAATGGGTAGTTTGGTAGCAGATGAAATCAGAAGAATTTTTAGTTTCGAAATCCAGGGAAAACATTGAATAATACGCCCATTTTGTTACCGGCTCATTCTGAGGAAATAGCTAACATCATGAAACACTTAAAAATTAGGAAAGCTGAATGATCAAGTGGAATACATTCTGAAACATTGAAATCAATATTTTTACATTGTTATAATCCCAAAGTATATAACTAACAAATATATCGCGACAGGTACTTATAATAACAATAATAATAATAATACTGAGAAAAGGGGGTTGGTTGGGTAACAGGATCATTTTTTTCTTGGAAAAACAATTTTATTCTTGCTGACGTTTCGAATTTAATTAAATTCTTTTTCAGGGCTCTGTAACAATGAATTTTCATTCATTCATTCAATTTCCACAAAACTTATTTCAATTTCACAAGAAAGAATGACTTCTCATTTAAATTACTCACCAAAAATTAGTTTCTTCTTGTTGATGATAATACTGCTTTAAAAATCATTAGATATATTAGATACGTATTTGAAAAATTAAAATTAAAAACATTGCAAACAACAAATTTTTGAGACAACACCAACACAAAACGACATGAAACAAACGAATGGCTTTATGTCTGATTCTGATAAGGTGGTGTCTGTTTTTTAATCAATGGCAGAAAGAAAAAGAATGAAAAAAGTGTAAATTGTTCAGGTATTTCACGTATCACATTTAAATATGCGTTATTAAGGCCATCAACATCTCTTCTAGTGTTAACACAATCGCATTTGAGGATATGTATCATTTCGCTCAAAAGTCTTTTTGATAAGTATGGTTGAACATCTAAAATAAGTAATTGAATTATCAAAATCAAAAATGTTCAACGAGAGCTGTGAGATTTTTCATATTCAGTTTCTTAGAGTCTATCATGTGTTCTGAAACTCGTGTTTTAAGGTATCTTAAACGGTAGTCCGGTTTGACCAACATAGCATTAGTGACAGCTTCCACAGTTTAATTTGTTCACAATATTGGATTGTATTTCTTGTGGTGTTTTAGTTTTTTGTTTCGAGAAAAAACCTTTCCATCTGTATTTTCATTTGAAAAAGCCACTTTTATTTCTTCGGTATTGAGTAGCATTCCAAGTTTATCAGATGAAATTTCTACAAATGGAATTTTTTATATTTGGGTTTCACCCCCGTATTTTGGGAGGAGAATCTTCTTTCTTTAATCATTTTTTAATGAGGGCTCTAGGAAAATTATTTTTTATTAGGTAATTCTCAATTAATTGGAGATTTTTGTTATGGAATTCAGAATAGGAAATGGCAATTGCTCTTGATTTCAAATTCCTTATAATGTTGATTTTATTTCGAAAATTATGTTTCGAAAAATAATTCAAAAATCTCAGAGAAAGTTGGTTTATAGATACCAGTCTACTTTAAAAAATTCGGTTTTCATCTTTGATTATTTTAGTATCTAAAAATGCTAACGAATTGATTTCTTCCATTTCTAGAGTAAATTTTATGTTTGGATGAAAACTATGAAAAGTGTCTAATATTTCAGTTTGTTTATTTTTTGGAATGGAAGTAACAATATCGTCAACATATCTTTTGAAGAAAGGCAATGAAAATGACAACTTCTCAATGCATACAAGATGGTTGTTCTGATTATTGGAGTCCTTGGTGGAATGATCTCTCTACTCTCGAATCTTAAAATCATACCGGTTTGCCGCACTAAGGCAGAAATCTTAGCCGCACAGATGCAGAAGGCTGTCATTCTTAGCTCACTGCGCTTGCTCAGGTCACATGATTTTTGGACACAATTATCACTTACCCCAGTGTGGGGAGTGATAATTGGTTGATAATGCTGGCGCGCCCTCTCGAATGAATCGGGGCTTCGGGGGATAGGGCCTAACTAGCGCACACTACGGTGAAAAAATAATAATAATAATAATAATAATAATAATATATATATTATTATATAATATATCCCTAAGAGTGCTATACTACCATCTACGGCACACTTACGGTATTGACGAGACACCGGTGTTGCCCTACGCTCCGGGGAATATTGAATCCGTTGTGGGGAACGTTATTGGAACTATTTGTATCCCACCCTCATGCTCATACAAGGTGATAAGCCTGATGTAGTCCTTCTCGACCACCAAAGCTCAACGATATTTGTCGTGGAGTTTTCAGCTCCTGGCGAGACGAATATCGTCAGAAAAGAGGAGGAAAAACGGATAAAATATCGAGATTTTCTCTTCGAACTCCGCAGACTTTATTCAGATCACTCTGTCAAGATGATTGTTTTCATTTTTGGAGTCCTCTACTCTCGAATCTCAAAATTATACCGGATAGCCGCACTAAGGCACAAATCTTAGCCGCGCAGATGCAGAAGTCTGTCATTCTTGGCTCACTGCGCTTGCTTAGGGCACTTGATTCTCGGACCCAATGATCACCTACTCCACAGTGTGGGGAGTGGTCATTGGTTGATAATGCTGGCGCGCCCTTTCGAACGTATCGGGGCTTCGGGGGATATGGCCTGACCAAGCGCACACTTGGGTGAAAAAAAAAAAATAATAGATCACTTGTCAAGATGGTTTTTTTGATTATTGGAGTCCTTGGTAGAATGATGGCCTCTCCACTCTCGAATCTTGAAATCATACCGGTTGCCGCACTAAGGCAGACATCTGTAACGGTTCAAATTTCTGAATTCAGAAGAATTAGTAGTAGTAGGTTCGTTATTTCAACAGCATATTGCTGGGATGGTGGGTTGTCTAGTGAGCAGGAGTAAATACGGTCAGGATTTAAAAACGATTCAGATTAGTATCTATCGTAAAGCCAACACAAAAGCAAGGTTCTGGCAAGGGACTGTCCGAAACCGAAAAACATCTAAGGTCAGTCAAATTAATCAATTCAATATTTTCATATCCCATTCTTGAAATATCGGTAGAGAAATTCCATAACACATGTTTTCAGGTTTTTTGAACAAGAATTAATAAGTTCACCTATGAAAGATTCACATCGAGTACTGTCAGACCTGTTATTCATTTTCGAAATTCTTCGAAAAAGCTATAGTTGGATCATACATATCATTCCTTGAGATATGAGGAGACACTCTAGAAAGTACCAACGGAGAGCCGTAGCAAGTATATAAGAAAAAATATCAAAAATGATGATAACCCGTGAGTAGAAGCCCTGGTATTGTTGATATATTTTGGAGCGGTCTGAGTACTGAAATCTACAGTTCATTCCTAAAATTTGAGGATAGTTTTGAGCATTTTCCCTTTCTCTGTGCACCTAAGACAGCTGCTGACGAAGGTAATAATTAACGAGTTTGATTGAAGTTAATCGAAAAGTAGATTCTGGATAAATTAAGATTCAGGCATTTACCTTTAACTGCTCATTTGTTCCCTCATTTTCGATTTACGTAAAGGTCTGTCTATCTCTGTCAGTTCAATACTCGAATCTTTTGATTCGAAATTGTTCCGAAGTAAGAGTTCTCCAGTGGTAATATCGTGATTAAAACGGCCTTTAGTGGCATATTAATATCTCCACTGTGAACGTTTTTTGTATTAAGTATTGGTTCTTTAAATTTGATGTATATATATTTGCCTGTTTTTTTTTACATTAGTTCGTTGCAAATAACATACGAAAATCAATTTTTGAGTTATTACACAGTTGGTAGTGAAGTTTGTAAAAATATTTCTTTCTATATTTCAATTTAATATAAATTTCAAGCTTGGAGCTTCGTTGTTGACTTTTTGGTTATTTTTCCAACCCCTTCCCTGTTGAATCCGTTCAACTGGCACCCCAGGGCTTACTTTTTTTCCATCTATTTCGACTGTAAAAAAAACATATTTTCCTTACCCACGTCCAGCCCCGACAATAATCGACTAGCCTGGGCCGAACTACCTTTCGGTAATTACATAAATACCAAGGTAGGTTATAAAAAAGAATTGGCGCCCAACGTGGGGCCCGATAAAATTTTGATTAGGTAGTTTTTTTAAACTGTGTTGAGCCGGTACAGTAAGCCTATTTCTTTCATTTTCTTCTTCTTTTTAGAAATATACAAAACGAGTAGTTGATTTTTTGCGAAAAATATCATCAATGATATGGGTATTTGTAGAAATATTTGTAGTAGCTGTGCTGCTGTCCAGCTCGGCTGCAACGTTGTTTGCGTTGTGATACATACTCTTTGAATTGTTGGAATCATGTATGCACTACATGTAGAAGTACTTCGGATCTATGTGACAAGGTTGGTCAACTCTACCCCAATAGGAGAATTCATTTTTTTTCAATGTTGGTGTCTGGACACATGAACAACAAATATTGGGGAGGAGAATCAAAGAACGTTCCACATCAACAGACACATTAACACTTTTCATTTTTATTGTCGTTATTGTCCTCTGTTATTAATGAATATATTATTTTGATTTTTTATTTTTATAATTTTCTCACATTTTAAAAATGCATGCAACACAAAGAGTTCCTCTTAAATGACAACGATTGTCACATGCAAGAACAGTTTAGTGAAAGAGCGCATGTGCCAGTTGATGAAAGAGCGCATGTGCTAGTTTATTTTCTTCTATAAAAGGTAAAGTATCAGTTAAATCATCACCTTTCCTATTCACATTCTATTGCTATCACATATCATTCCTCAGACCTATATAATCATTATCATGAACTCTATGCCGCTATTGATTGCAGAAGATTGTTCACCACTTGTTGATATCGATCACACTCATTTTGGAAATATTCCAGTATTACATTTATCGAGTCAAGAGTCGATTGATGATTTTGATATTAACGACTTCTTTAACTTTGCAGATGTGCCGGAACCAATTGAGCAAATTGTTGAAAATCCAATCGTTTCATAATCATCACCACTCAAATACCCTACATCTACTTGGTGTTGATAAGAAATCTAGAACAATCAAGAGGAAGGCTACTAATGCATCTTCATCGATTGTCACTGACGTCAAAGAAAATAATCAATCGAAAAGTGTTGTGCGAGAGAAGAAACCCACACGAAAAGTGACAGATCGAAGAGGAAGACAAAAGGTGTACCTGAAGAAATGAAGGGTGGTGAATCGCAATTTTCGGTTTGGAGATATGAAAAAGAAAGAAAGCAAAAGCCGCCTTGTAGAGGCACAAGGCGGCTATTGCTGAACACAAAAAGGGTGAGCGAGCTATTAATGTTAATAAAGGAAACTCTTCAAGAATTAGATGCCGAGATTGCATTAGAGAAGGTTGAATTGGCGAAAATGTGTGAAGATGCAGATGAACTCCGTTCAAAAATTGTGAAAGATAACCAATTCAATCAACGTTCGAAAATGCGAGTTCAGGCAGAGCTTGAGGAGTCGACTCAACTTTATGAGACGGCATTATCAGTGACAGATAATTGGCGAAAAGAGTTGGAGAGTGCATTTCAAAGTGACAGCGATTAGTTTTGCGAATGGTAATGTGTTTTCAATATCGTGAGTTGAAAAATATAAGCGGGAATAGAGTATACAATCAATTTAGTTTGGTATACACTGGACGTTGCGAATGGCTGGGGCAACGTTTACCGCTGCAATATTCTTCAATTCACATATGATTGGAATGAAAACAATAATGAACTTCAACAATACTTTATTCATAAATACATCAGTAGATACATTTAAACCATATTTGATTCATCAATCCAAGAATATTGTTCGCTAGGAAGGCCTAACCACTTTACATATACTTAATTTTTCAACCTTTGAATTTCAATTATGTTGTTGAATCAACATTGATGGGTGCCATACCTATTGTAAGATGAAGTTTATTGTTATATCTACTAGTTATAGTTGAAAGAATATCAAGCCGTTTGTGATGACCTCTCATCGAAAATTCTTTGTAGAGCCATGTCTTCATTGTACGAATCACTCTTTCTGCTATAGCCGCGTTCTTTGTGCAAAATGTTCAATAATGATTGATAATATATTCTCGCATGAGAGATGAGAATTTTCTATTGAAAAATTCTTTCCCTCGATCGCTTTGTATATGTTTGGGGCAAAATTTGGGTTCCTTTAGTACATGTTTCATTGCATTAGTTATTGTACTACCTGTTTTATCTTTAACTGCTACAGTCTACAGATATTTTGAGTATATATCGGTATCCTTTATTACTTTTTGCGTAAGGTTGTAGTTCAGCTAGATTTATTTGCAATAGATCTGCGAAACCTTTGCAGATGATTATTCTTCTGCGAAAATTACGTCTTGCAGGTCTATGTAATTCTATAACGAACAACTTGTCGTTTGACCATCACTCATTTAATTAGTCATTCTATTTCAATATGATTGAAGAGAAAAGGTGATAATGTTACTTCATTGAATGATGATGTGACTGTGATCAGTACTTGTGAATATACCTTCTTCTTAGTTGTGGATTATACCTTCTTCACGTAATTATCCAATTATTGAAATCATTTCATTATCATATCCAGTATGCCCAGCTGACTTTGAAGCTACCAATAGTCGTAACCGTGCAACTAACTCTTCCGGTGAATTCCAGTACACATGAGTCACAGGTTTAAAATTATGTTTTCTCCATTTTCACTCGTTTGACTCCACCAATTTTACTTCCACTTCTTATTGGATATTGTGGTGATTCTAATAGAGTTTTGATAACTTCACGAAATTTTTTAGAATTTGTCTTTTCAAAACCATTCTTCAGATGATATTGTTTATATGGAGCATTCGTTATTTCAATATTTTGGAATATACTTGACGAATTTCTTCATTATCAACATCTTGCGGATTCTTCAAAAATATCATATCATACAAGTCTGGACTACCTGCGCATTCATATTTTTTCACTTTATTAGAATCACAAAATTAAATGTTTCCATCTTTGAAATGTACCACTAGAATTCCCATTTTCATCTTTCGTGTAATAGGATCCATATGTACACCAAATGTTCCATCATATGTTGAATTTCTAGATTTCACATTATTCACATGTTTCGACAAAACATCTTCATGACTTTTATTCATATTAGGTGAGGAGTCAGGATCCGAGGAATCGATGTGGGACGATGATGGTGTTTCGAATAGAGTTGTTCTCATATCGTCTTGAAGTGTGCTCTTGTCACTATTCACAGATGATACACTATCAGAAGATTGTTTTCTTTCTATTGGAGTTCTCATAGGATAATTTGAAGTATATTGAATATTCCCATGGTTTGACGATAACACTGATGATTTCGAAGTAGCGTTTGATGATAACCCAGATAACAAGCTGAGGTCATTTGTACGTCATTATTTCGTCATGCCTGACGTCAGGATGACTTCCGAAATGGCGTCATAATGACGTTTATATGACCTTATAAGTCAAAGACGAATGACGTCAAACTAACGTCATTTTTATGACGTCAAACTAACGTCATTCTTATGACCTCAAACTGACGTACCATTCATGATGTCAAAATGGCAATTTTATTGCAGGAATCTTATTTAGAGCCGTTATTATAATGTTGGTTTTGACAATACAATAGAGTTCAAATCGAGATTATAATAATAGCCCTTAATGCGATAAGATCATGTATTTTTAATATATATTATGCAGGTTATATTTTTTTAAAGAACTAAATAATATACCAATTCAAAAAATATAAATTTATTGAATATTCCTTAAAAAATCAATCTGAAACATAAACTTTAAAATCTTGCAGCACCAAATATTAAAATATATGAAACATATACTTTTAAATCTTTGATCACCAAATATATTGAAATATATAAAACATATGAGACAAATTCTAAAACAGTAACAAAAAATAGGTTTGAAACAAGAAATAATGGCGATTTTATTGCAATATTTCACTCATTTCAAAATATGAGATGACCTTTTTTATTATAATACCTGATGGAATGAAAAAAACATTTCTCAGCATCCATTGACTTTTCTTCATAGCTTACAAAAGTTAGGTACACTTATGATTCTGTGTAAATACAGCAAAAAAATATATTAGCACCAATCAGACAAGAACATGAATGAGTGGAAAGCAAACTAAATCCTCCCGTGACCTATACGAAGCAATAACTAAACATTTTGCCAGAACTTCATTAATGTTCCAGAAATTATTTTTACAACCTAAATTTTTAATGACACAAATATCTAGACATGTTGACTCAAATGGATGATTGAAGTTACTGCTATATTCCATAAATTCTCTACCAATCAACAGTGTGCAATTTTCAGAATTTGTTATGTTTTCAATTTGAACAACTTTATGATCTATTGAAATGAAATAAGAATCAGGGCTAGAGTGACTTCTGATACAAAAAGTGTAAGTCTGGAATACTACTTTTTTGTACTGTTTACATAGATTGAGTCCATTTAGTACAGGACCATTTGTGTGTTGCCAAAAATGCTGTGGATCATTTTGTTGAAAAGAAATACTTTGATCTGAAATATGATTTTTTTCATTTATTCTCCTATAAATTTGTGCTGCTGGATTTATAGGAGACCTCACCAAAGGTTTCAACTGCCCAAGATAAGGAAATGCAGAAATATTATCAAGGGGACCAAAAGCTTCAACTTCCTCTTTTAGGTGACATAAAGAATGAACGTTATGTAGTAGAAACTCAGGTCCATATATCTTTCTGGAATGTGATATGAAAACCTCTAAAAAATTGGATGGTGTATGAGTTCCAATGATTGAAATATGTCTGCTAGATAAAAAAATTGTATAGCACAATGTAATAAGAGAAAGTGTGTTCATATAATGCCAAACTCAAGATGTTTTCTAAAACAACTGGACCTACATAAATAAGAAATGTGCGAAACTCAGTGGCCTTCCAGCGTAATAACTCTGTATAGATCTTGGTTTTCTATTCAATTCAACAGGTAAACATTTTTTTAAAAGCACTAGTCGCTCTGATATTTGAGATATATGTTGATGCTGCAGGCGCACAGATAATTTATCAGATACCCAAATATTCAACAGTTTCCTAGTAACACCTAGACAAACGCAATGCATAAGTCTATTAGGAATTTTGTTACCATACCTACGTCCAAGTCAATAAGTAGAGATACACCTGTATGATGATCTTCATTTTCTTGAGCTAGAAAAGAATGGTCTGTTCTCCTAAGTGAAGAGGTTCCTACATAAATCATTCGTCCTTGATATTCACCCTCTTCTGTACACTTTTCACATGATGAATATCCTATATGGGGTTTAGTACACTTAATAAAAGCTCTAGCGGGTGTATCACAGGCAAAGCTATGAATTTCAAACTGATATAATGTGTTATTAAAAAAATAACCATTTTTCAACAAATCAGTCATTTCATTTAGAAAATTATCAAGATAGAAACGAAGTGGTTTTTTACATGTACCACATTAAATACCGACCACAAAAAGAGATTTAATATTTTTGATGAGACATAAAATTGGCCATAGTTGTGTGCTATTACTGTGAAACAGTATTCTCCTATACATTTGTGTTGTCTATATATCTATATTTCATTATAGATATAGTTTAATATTTTTCTCAATAGAATTATATTTGGTTAAGTCAGCAAGTAATTTTCGCATCCCAAATTTCAAACCAATATGGATATATACACCATTATTGTATAGATGTTTTTCTATTGTATGTTTTGATGGTGTGTGAAGTAGAGTTCGGCAATCTAACGGAAGTTCTGGATTACATCAGTATGCGATATTGTACGTTTTGCACTTGCCCAAATAGCAATTTTGATTGAAAATCAGAATCATTAGTGGTTAGATTATTTCTTGTTTCACTAGAAAGTAATGCATAATCCGAGAATTGACAATAATCTATTCCATTATTAGAAGACAGTTCAGATTTTTCTGGTAATTCTACAACTTTTTCTCCAAGAACGCTATTTGAACACAGAAGAAAAGACTGGACATTATTATTATGGGCATTAGGTGCCTCAGAAATACTCGAGCGGGTGTATCACAGACAAAGCTATGAATTTCAAACTGATATAATGTGTTATTAAAAAAATAACCATTTTTCAACAAATCAGTCATTTCATTTAGAAAATTATCAAGATAGAAACGAAGTGGTTTTTTACATGTACCACATTGAATACCGACCACAAAAAGAGATTTAATATTTCTGATGAGACATAAAATTGGCCATAGTTGTGTGCTATTACTGTGAAACAGTATTCTCCTATAAATTTGTGCTGTCTATATATCTATATTTCATTATAGATATAGTTTAATATTTTTCTCAATAGAATTATATTTGGTTAAGTCAGCAAGTAATTTTTGCATCCCAAATTTCAAACCAATATGGATATATACACCATTATTGTATAGATGTTTTTCTATTGTATGTTTTGATGGTGTGTGAAGTAGAGTTCGGCAATCTAACGGAAGTTCTGGATTACATCAGTATGCGATATTGTACGTTTTGCACTTGCCAAATAGCTAATTTTGATTGAAAATCAGAATCATTAGTGGTTAGATTATTTCTTGTTTCACTAGAAAGTAATGCATAATCCGAGAATTGACAATAATCTATTCCATTATTAGAAGACAGTTCAGATTTTTCTGGTAATTCTACAACTTTTTCTCCAAGAACGCTATTTGAACACAGAGGAAAAGACTGGACATTATTATTATGGGCATTAGGTGCCTCAGAAATATGAAAATTATTAGTTGACTGAGAAATGTGAAGATTATTAGATGCATCATTTTGTATCTCATTTGAAATTGTCTGAACACTAATGTTACTCTCCTATAAAATTGTCTTTGACCTACGACACTTTTTCGTTGCATCTCATGAAATTTCACATCTATTCATTTCTCATATTTTTGTTCAGCCTTTCAGGAGCATGCTTCAGCCATACTTTTATGGAATCTTCAATATCTTTTTCTGTTGCCTTGGGGATGACATGTTTAACAGAATCTGCAGAAGTTTTTAAATTAGAAAAAGGTTAAGAATGACCAGTGATGAATATAAGAATTTGGTACTCAATCTCACATAATCAATTTGTTGAGCCTCAAGTTTGAGAAGGCCTGTTTATTTCTAGAGCCACAAAAATTGAATGAACAAGATGCGGAATTTGTTAAAATTTGCCTCAGAATACGATTAGTACATGATGAAGTATCCTTCCCACCTAATGATACGAGGTACGAGTTCTAAAAGAAAAATTATTTTAGTAAATTTTTCTACTACACCTTGACGCATTTTTATTACCAAAGCACTGAAATTCTCCTTCAAGGATACATATTCTTCAAGTTTTATAATCTCATTTGTACTCGTGCAGGGTAAATCTATGGGTAATTCTGGCAAACCAAAGGAAGTGTAGGTTACTTGATTTCGATTACCTGTCCCAATCAAACCAGACTTCAAAAAGTTCAATATTTCTTTGTTCTGTTCTTTGATGAAGACCAAATTTTCTAGAATTTTCCTTTGTACTAAAAAAGAAAAAATAAAAAAAAAATTCTGTAACATATTGAAACTTATCAAATTGACCTGACTGTATTCATGTATTCACAAATACATCATCAGCAATTGTAGATTTTGATTGACTAAGATGTTTCTGTAATGCTTCATTTGATGTAAAACATGTATTTCCAGAGCCTGATGACCAACTTACTGGGGATTGGCTCTTTTGATTCCACCCAAAACTCTTTTCATTATTTGATGATACTAATGTTTGAGAGCAGTTGGACATTTGGCTGTGAGCACTCAACTCTTCAATGGGCCTTTTTACAGTCTTTCCTGCAATTGTAATAAATTTCATTATAGGGCAAGTTAGAAATAAATACAGACCATCCAGTTAACAAAATACAGTGAAAAATTACAACCTTGACAAGCTTCACTTGGTCTGGGAAGGTTACTAATTCTAGGGAAGAATTAAAAATATGACTTAGAATAGTTAATAGAGAATGGATATGTTTTAAAATTTTGGCTGGGATGTTAAATTATCTGTACTATTATTTATTTTTAATTTTGAAGCTAACTTTAATTACTTCTTCTTCACTGATTAGATAAAAGAATATGGAGCTGGAAGATAATTTTGAAGGAAAAAATTGTTTATTTCACATAAAAGTCAGTTTTCTACAATAGGAGCAGAATTAACAAAATTATCATTGAAATTATAAGCTAGATTTAGGTAAGACAGTAAGGTAAGACAGTTGCAGTTTTGACTGTTGATTTATTATTCACAGCGTTAATTTATGTTCAAGGTAGTTTCTGATTTGTTATCACTTTGCCCTATCTGACTATCAAAAAAGTCACTTTTTGTTTTATTTTGAATATATGATTCTCTGTATTCATTGTAGATATTTTTGTGAATTCCATTAAGTTGGTCTGAAGACTGTAATAAAGCTTACTTTATTACAGCTTCATTTGTGCTCTTAACCTCCTCATTACAATATAATGTGATTGAGTCTAACTGTCATTTTAGGCAGGTAAAAGGTAAAAACCAAAAAGATCCTCCAATCTAGAGAGAAATATGCTTTCAAAAACTACCAAAACATATTATTTATATATAATATAAAATTAATAAATAAAATTAGTCAATAAAGCAGGGCTGATTCCCAAATTGATAATATTCCACTTTTAACAAATCTTTTACCTCACATTTCACCAATCCAGGACATACCTGTATATGAAATTTTTTTGTGAATGAATATTTTCAAATTACTACCTCAAGTGTGTACGAAATTCATGCCATTTACCTCATCAACATGCCTTGCAAATGAATACAACGGAGAAAACTAACTAACCTGGTATCTTCTCAATAAAACCTTTGGGTGGCCTTTCATGTATTTCAGGTTCCTCATCATCACTACTTTCGATAACTAGATGCTTGGGCTTCTTCACCTGTCTGCGCCTGGTATGGTTAGTCTCATCCCCTGTATTTATATCACTGAATTCTTCAGCAAGTTTCAGTTTACTTTTGGTATTAGTTATGACTTTATTATCTTATTAAATTGGTGGTACATGCTTGAATATATATAAGGGATCTACTGAAAAAAATGTAGGAGTTTTAATTTTATTCACTAGCAAATAAGAATGTATATACTACCTACCAGTTTCATAGAATTTTCTTTTTATGGAAAACTTATCCCAATCGGACGACACACCCGAGAGATTTCGCACAGCTCTACGATATTCCTGCAATGGCGGCCAATACACATTCTGTTTTTCTGGCGTATACCACTTATCTGAAATAATAGCTAAGCTGCCGTCATCAAATTCCACTACCTGACACATTATGAGAGATAGTATGACCACTACTGGCACTACACCAGACCACATGAAAAACTATTTCTAGTTAATTATTACCAATTATTTTAATAAATCCAAACAGAGCACAACAAACACCTCACGAAACAAAAACCTAAAACTGTGAAACGTGAAACTGTAAATGTGCAAAGGTAAGGTTGACATCATCGGCACGCAGGGGGGCGCTGACGATCGTGCCGTCGATAATCAGATGTTTAGGCCGACCAATGAAATAAAGCTTTTTAAGAAGCGCTCTCTTTCGAATTCGCATCGAGGAATGAGAATCGTTATAAGCGTAAGAGAAATTCGATTTTATATTTTTAATAGATGTAGGGAGAAAATTTTTCATAGAAATCATATATATTATAATCGCACAATATTGATACCGTGCACAGATTAACAATTATTAGAGATCGAAAATACAGCTCGCATATAATATATATATGACGTCATATTAAGGTCGTCAATATTGAGTACGTCAAAATGTCGTCATTTTGGGGTCACATGACGTCAATGACCATAAATGACAATATATTGACGTACAAATGACGTCAGCTTGTTACCTGGGAAAATATTCAATGGTTTCGTTATAGGCTCATACAATTTTTCGAGTGTCGTACGATTTTCAATATTATCATTCTTGATAGAGTTGAATTTCAGCCTGGCAGCTTCTGTTTTCTCTACTAGTTCATTTCATTGTTTTTATTTTCAGAATCGTTTTTTGTATTAATATTGCCTTCTTTAAATTATAGCTTGATTCGCTGATGAAGTGACCTCTACAATATTTAGCGACCGAATAAATTTGAATAACAAGATCATGGATATATTCAACGAAAGTAATTTTTTGTGCAGGAAAAAATCAGTTTTTTATCGACCTTTTTTGGGTGATTGTTACCTTCCACAATCTGAAAAAATATAAAAATTATCATGGATACATAAAACTATCGAATCCTTTGCGATATCTACCTTCATCTATTTTTCTGTCCTTATTAACGACTAGAAATCCATATTGGTCCTCTCAGCATTTAACATACATCAATTGGAATTGCTTGAATGTTACATCGGGTGATACATGATCTGAATAAAAGTGGTGTAAATTCGTCTCATCTTGTTTGAACATGATGAAATTGGTATTGCCACGCACTAATTGTTTGGGTACCCGTGAATATGACTGTGCGAGATAAAAGCAATCAACATCCTTATGACGCCCCATACAGAAATATTATCTAATAATATCCTGCTTTTCGCATATCACAATCATCGAAAATGAAAACAGACTTAGGCTTAGCGTCGGAGGGTCCACTATTTCTGCATAATTATGCAATAGCCCGTTAAACTTCTTTTCCTGGTGAAAAAGACCATCTCAGTCTTCTTGGGATTGATCGACAGTGAGCGTTCCTTACACCATGTTTCTATTAATTTGAGCCTATCCTGCGCTCTATCGCACAGTTGTTTACAAATTTGCCGGTCTGCAAGATAACTATGTCATCTGCGTATGCAATTGTGTAGGATCCATTTTTGTTAAGGTGATTAATTAGGGTATCCAGAACCATGTTCCAGAGAAGGGGTGATAAAACCCCTCCCTGTAGACATCCCCTCATGACTAGTCGTTTCACTGTGATGTCTTCTACATCAATACTCATTGCTCTGCTAGAGAGCATCTGGAATATCCATTCTCCTACTACCAGGGGTACATTTCAGGAGTGTAGTTGTTCGATAATTGTTGGAAAGGTTGTTTTATCAAACGTTCCCTTGATATCTATGAATATACCCAGGGTGGATTCTTTGTTGTCCAATGATCTCCCGATTCTGCCAACCACATGGTGAAGGGCCGAATCAGTAGACCTTCCCGGGGTATATGCATGCTGATTTGGATGAAGTGGGTTGTTAACAAGTACTTCATCTCTTATATACCACTCACATAGCCTCTCCATGGTTTTTAAGAAAAACGATAAAAAAAATTGGTCGGAATGCTTTTGGTAGGGTGTAGTCACCTGGTTTGGGTATAAATACTACTTTTATTTATCTCCACTTACTGAGAATATACCTCAGAGCTAGAGAGGCTCTGAATATTCCAACCAGATGCGGCATAAGAGTGTCCAGTCCTCACTGAAGTAGGGCTGGTCTTATACCGTCAGGTCCTGGTGACTTGAAGGGGGAAAAGCCCGATAAGCCCAACTTATTTCGTCCTCATCAATTACTGCATAGCATATTGCCTGTCGTATGTGAGGGTGTTGTTGATACATCCATCTAGTTCGACGTTCCAGCAAAGACAGAACCTGGGAAGTTGGTTTCCATAAGAACCTCAGCACTCTCCTGGAAGTTGGCGGCTTTGTCGCCATTTTTCCTTGTCAGGATGCCAATACTCTCTTATGGTGGTCATTTGAGGGTGCCTTCTGTAGCCTAGAAGCTAGTGGAAGTCTTCGACTGCCTCACAATAGGCTCCCCAGGCTTCCCTTTGTTTTCGTCTGCAAACTTTTTTGAACTCTCTGAGGTTTGCTTGATGTATACCCCAGTCCTCTTCGAGTCTTGTACGTTTTGCCTTGTTGAAGGTCGTTCTCGCTGTCTTTCTGAGGTGTTCCAATTCAGGGCACCACCATGTGTTGGTTGCACACCAACCAACACATGGAATAAACGTGAGATAATAAATAACATCATCACCTATCCTATTCACATTCTACTGCTATCACATATCATTCCTCAGACCTAAATAAACATTACCATGATTATGATGCTTGATGATTATTATGATGATTATGCCGCTATTGATTGCTGAAGACGGTTCACCACTTGTTGATATCGATCACACTGATTTTAAAAATATTCCAGTAATACATTTATCGAGTCAAGATTCGATAAATGATTTTGATATTAATGACTTCGTTAACTTTGCAGATGTACCGGAACCAAATGAGCAAATTGTTATTGAAAATCCAACCGTTTCGCAATCATCACCACTCAAACACCCTTCATCTACCCTTCCTCTTGGTGTTGATAAGAAATCTAGAACAATCAAGAGGAAGGTTACTAATGCATCTTCATCGATTGTCACTGACTTCAAAGAAAAACAATCCAAAAGTGTCGTGCGACAGAAAAAACCACAACGAAAAGAGACAGATTGAAGAGGAAGCCGAAAGGTGCACCTAAAGAAATGAAGGGTGATATGAAAGCTGAATCGCTATCTTCTTTCAGTCCACTACATCGGTTTGGAGAAATGGAAAAGAAAGCAAAATGCCGCCTTGTAAAGGCACAGATGACTATTGCTGAACTTGAAGAGAGTGAGCGAGTTAATAGGGAAACTCTTCAAGCATAGATGCCAAGATTGCATTAACGAAGGTTGAATTGGCTCAAAATGTGTAAAGATTCAGATGAACTCCGTTCAAATATTGTTAAAGACAATCAATTCAATCAACGTTCGGGAATGCAAGCTCAGGCAGAGCTTGAGGCTTGAGGCGAAAAGAGTTGAAGAGTGCATTTCAAAGTGACAGCTATTAGTTTTGGGAATTGTAATGTGTTTTCAATATCGTGAGTTGATAATATAAGCGGGAATGGAGTATACAATTAATTTGGTTTGGTATACACAGAACGTTGCGAATGGCTGGGGCAACGTTTACCGCTGCAATATTTTTCAATCCACATACTTATAATTGAAATGAAAACAATAATGAACTTTAATATTACTTTATTCATAAATACAATAGCAGAATCCAAGAATTTTGTTCACTAGGAAGGCCTAACTACTTTACATATACTTATTTTTTCTTCTCTTCAACACCTTCTCAATCAGATATACGTCAGGGTTCCCGGTTCGTTATAACTCTTCTTCGTAAAAACATCCTTTAATAGGTTTTTAATTTATATCTTCAAGATTATAGGTCGTTGGGATGGTTTGATTATTTTAACAATCTTGAAGAGCTGTGTGGTAAAGTTTGCAGTGTAAGACTTATCAAAATATTTTTGTACTTGCTTATACGTACAATATCATTCAATTGGAATTTGGGTTCACTTTGTTTTCCTCCAGTTCCATTGATACCTTTATTTCAATTTTGTTGTTGAATCAACATTGATGGGTGCCATACCTATTGTACGATGAACTTCATTGCTATATCTACTAGTTATATTTGGTGTTATTTGTGGTGACCTATCATCGAAAATTCCTTGTAGAGCCATGCCTCTATTTTACGAATCATTCTTTCTGCTATAGCCGCGTTCTTTGTGCAAAATGTTGAATAATGATTGATATTATATTCTCGCAACTTGTTTTCCAAAAACCGAAAAACCGACTGAATGCAAAAGGTCGTTTCACGAGGCGATGCTCTCTGGCCAGCTATGCTGATAAAAAGCTTTACTAGAAATTGTAGCTGAGTGTAAGCAGAATCCGGGGTCAGTGACAACGTAATTCCTCCCTCCGAAGATGGAAAACAGGGTTTCACGAAGAGAAAAATGTTTTCTGCTGCCTTGGTAAGGGTGGATCTGTATTTCCCTCTTGAGGTCCTTCAGGTGGTTGGTGTCGGACTAACAGGTGCTTGTATTTGTATATAACAAATATCAAAAAACATACTATGATTATAGCATATGCTGGAACTGTCCAAATATAACCTGATGATGGACGAATATGTGTTGTCAAGGGTAATAAGCGGTAGGCCTCTCTGTGGATTTCGTTTAGCTTTTCTAGAGTAACGTCTTGGAGTTTTAGAACTGGTACCACCTGGGTTGTTGGGATTTGAGGAAGCATTATGTCTGGTAGAAGTAGGGGTTGTTTTCCTATTTCTGTTGCTTGGTTGACATGTTCGTCCGTGGGGGTTTTGAACTGACATCCAAGAGGTAGGGAGATCGAGTGTGCTCCCTTGAGAGTGGTTATGTCTGTTGTTTCACAAATAGTCTGGATAGGGGTGGCATTCTTGAAGATGCCAATATAGTGGGCTTCATCTACTCGTTCGATAATATTTGATTGCTGTTGGATTGGTATCAGCTCGCAGTTAAGTGGGTTACTGTCGATGCTCAGGATTTGGAAGATACAATCGCTCGTGGTGGATCCCGGCAGGAGGTTGTTCCAAGGGCAGTAATGGACATCGTGCAGGTCCAGGCAGGGCGTTGTGGAATATTGAAAATACACCTCATCCGTTGTCAGGTAGGGTGAAGGTGGTATAATGGTGGTTCCATTCAAGGTAGGAATCGAGTATAGATGGTAAAGGGTAATATATGTGGAAGTACCAAAGGGAGTTTGATGATGAAGACGATTTTATTATGTCTTTGATATGTACCTATATCGATGATATCATAATATCGAGATGTATTTACTGGGTCTAATCCAAACAACAAATTTTCAAAAGAAAATGTTCTGATAAAAATGTTATTATTGTTACGAGATCTTTTATTTTCAAAAAGCTAGGTTGCGTAATATGTATTTTTGCAAAAGTTATTGCATTTTCTAGATCTCTTAATATTCGGATTAGAAGGTGTATGGCACTTAAATTGATCGAATGCTTCTTTTGTTTCAAGAAAATTATTGAAATCAAAAACAAAGGTTGAGAGTTCTGATGCAATTTCATCTATTCTATTTGCAATTACTTGTTGATTATGTTTCACCGTAGCAGTTGTTTCATTGAAAGTTTAAATTATATGTTATGAGAGTGAGACCCTAGAAATAATGTTGTTCTGGCTGTTTTGCAATTCTATAATGGCTTGTTCATACTTTTCAGCGTTTTGAGAATCTAGATTACCACTAATACTCTAAATTATACTGCCTAATCCGTTTTGATCTCCTGGTGGGTGTAAGTGTATTTATTTAGTGACTGTATTTGAACTTCCTGGCTCATCGTCAGCGATAGGACGAACCTGAAACAAAGGTCTTTTGAAACTTGATTTGTGTAGAGTATTTTTAGGTTATTTCAATTTTGTCATTTGGTCTTTCAAAACTGTTACTCTTTTAAATTTTGAGGCTGATTTGTTACGTGCCCAGTGCGTTTGTATGCCAGTGTTTTTTCTTTGTGAGTGAGAGGGGGTTCGCGGTTCCGTTTTTTCGTTTTTCAATTAGTTTTTTTTTCGATTTGTTGAGTTTTTCATTGAGGTGCTTATAGATCTGGAGGTCATGTTTTTCTGAGCTGCCATGTATTTGTACTCGATTTTCAATATTGATATTGAAAGGGTCTGAGGTAGATAGATGTCCAGTTATGACATCAATAGGTTTCATTCTTGTTGCGGAATGTATTGAATGGTTATACCCCATTATTGCATAAGGCAATTGTTTAATTATGTAGTTTGTTATGGGTAGTTTGAAGAATTCTCAAATGCTCAATAATCGTGGAATGGAATAATCGTTCAACGATTCCCTTAGATTCAGGATGATCGGGGGTAACATAATGTAATTTTATGTTGTGGGTGTTTGCAAATTCTTGGATAAGTTCATTTTTTAGTTCAGTTCCATCATCTGAGCTGAGTGATTCAGGAACACCATGATGATTACACAACACAACAAAGTTTTTGTTTCGGGGTTGAAATTAGATGATTTTAATGTATTTCCACGTGTTAAAATCGAAAGTGACCATAAAAATTATATATTAGCTCTTGTTTTCAAGATATAGTATCATTATATTATATATATGTATATTGAGTTTTCAACAAATGAAATATTTCATCACCAACAGTTGGTACACATGTTTGTTTACATAACACCCCTCTCATCAGCTGTTCTTAAGTAGTAAACATAACCTATGTGAGTTTGTCAATTGTACGCACGTGGTTGCTATTGAAATTATCGTGTGAAGTTGATTTTTTAATTAATTTAAGTGCTGATCTGAAATGCTTCGAAAGTGTGTGAATTCTGTCGATAGCTTTTGCTATATATGTGGTGAAATAACATTCAAGGCTCAGAAACGTAAAATGACACCTATCGTTAAGACAGCCTATGAACATTATTTTGGTGTGAAAGTTGGGGACCAACATAAATCATGGGCTCCTCATATATGTTGTAATTCTTGTTCCGTCATATTGCGAGAGTGGCTGAAAAATAAAAACCGGGCAATGGCTTTTGCAGTACCTATGGTTTGGCGTGAGCCTACCAATCATACAGACGACTGTTATTTCTGCTTAACTCCTCCCATTAAGCAAGGTTTATCTATGAAGAAAAGAGGAACGGTTAAATACCCTAATCTCCCATCTGCTCTTCGGCCTGTACCACACTCAGACAATTTGCCAGTCCCTTCTCCACCCCAAAACTATGAAATTTTAGAGGAAGGTGATGAAGACTGTTTAGAAGGAGCAACCCATCCTTCTACATCCTATGACCTTGATTTTGAGGTAAGCGATAGGTCTAGTGATCCGCACAGAATTAGTCAAGCTGAGTTGAGTGACCTTATAAGAGATCTTCGCTTGTCTAAGGAAAAGGCTGAGCTGTTAGGGTCAAGACTACAACAGTGGAATCTTCTAAAACATGATGTGAAAATATCTCAGTACAGACAGCGTCAAAAAGATTTGCTTCCTTTTTTTGAGAAAAAAGAAAACCTCGTAGTTTGTTCTGATGTTAATGGTTTGATGGACTGCTTGAATTTGGATCACACTCCATCTGAATGGAGACTGTTTATAGACTCTTCAAAACTAAGCTTAAAAGCTGTACTTCTGCATAATGGAAATCAGCTACCCTCTATTCCTATAGGTCATGCAGTTCACATGAAGGAAACGTATATAAATATGAAAACACTTCTCCAATCAATCAAATATGAACAACACAAGTGGCACATCTGTGTGATCTGAAAGTCATTGCTATACTCCTAGGAATGCAATTAGGGTTCACCAAGTACTGTTGTTTTTTGTGTCTGTGGGACAGTCGGGATAGAAAATCTCACTATAAAAAAATGAACTGGCCTACACGAGACCTAAACTCTAATGAGAAAAATGTAGTTTACAAGCCTCTTGTAGATCCTAAGGATGTTCTCCTTCCCCCATTACATATTAAGTTGGGACTAATGAAAAACGTTGTGAAGGCCATGTACCAGGAAGGACAAGCTTTTAAGTACTCGAGAGCAAAGTTTCCCAGGTTGAGTGAAGCTAAAGTCAAGGAAGGCATCTTTATTGGGCCTCAAATCCGTGAAATCGTAAATGATCCTGCTTTTGACATGATTTTAACAGGAAATGAAAAAAGAGCCTGGGAAGCCTTTAAGGGGATTGTACATGGGTTTTTAGGTAACAAAAGAGATGGTTAAAGAGCTTCTTCAAGCTTACCACCAACTTGGATGCAACATGTCCTTAAAAATTCATTTTCTTCACTCTCATCTTAATTTCTTCCCACAAAACTGTGGAGCTGTGAGTGACGAACATGGAGAAAGATTCCATCAAGACATTGCCTTAATGGAACAGAGATATCAGGGCCGTTGGAATGAAGCAATGCTTGCAGACTACTGCTGGTCTGTGTGTAGGGATGCTCCAGAAGTGTTTTATAAAAGACAAGCTAAACGACAGCGATCTTACAATGAATCGGATGGACTTAATTGAAATTTGGTGGTACAAACTTCTTTTATTTGTCAAAACACTAAGAATAATGTTTTTTTTATTAATTTTGTACTTAAAATATTCTAAAAGAAACATAACAATATTGTTTTATGTACTTTCACTTTTCACGTATAGTATAACTACTCTTCAAGATTAAGTACTGTGTATCTCAAAAACCAGAGCTAATAAAAATTTTTCATTGTTATTTTCGTTTTTATCACCCCAAAATTAGTAGAAATTGACTAATTTAGTGTAGGAAACATTCAAAAAATATTTTTTTGTTGTGTTGTGTTATTATTAGCAACTTCAACAGCGCTAAGGTTGAGCAGGGGGTACGCTTGTCCATATTTGGAGAAAGCGTCAAGATAATCAAAAATTTTTGATTTTTTACTTGAAATGTGTCCATAAAAACTGTTTCGAATGGCTTGGTTGGCGTTGGACTCACGTGGAAAACTTGTTTGGGGGGATTACGGTCATATTTATTGGGTTGACATACAGAACAGTTGTTAATGTATACGCGGGTATCGATTTCTAATTTTGGCCAATAATAAGTTTCTCTTATTCGTTTTTCTATTCGTTTCGACTATGCGCCTCTATGGTTTGTTTTGCCTTCGTGATATTTTTGTATTGTTAATTGTTGATCGTCAGTCTGAATAACGTCTTTCAGCACTTTTGTACATCTAACAAATTTATACGAGGGCGTTTTGATGTATTTTTAATTATTTCACAAAATCGGGGTATCATATTTTCGTCTGGCAAATATATTGCGTACGTATATTTTGGATCAAGAAAATCATTGAGCAAGACTGACGTCTTGTTCAAAATTTTGCAATGATAAATGAGCAAATATTCTCTTTTTATTTTTAAAAATGTCTTCAATTTTTTTCGGTTCTGCTGGTGAATAGAACACGAGATCAATATGGAGTTGGTGGTCAAAATTATTCAAGGGTTTTTCCGAGATTGGAATGGTGAGTACAGGGTCTTCGGCGTTGGAGTGGACGGTTTCACAGTTATTATTGTAAGATATGTTCACATTGAGTATTTCATCACTGACACCTGTGTTAGTGACTTCGTTGATAAGGTCTTCGACATCAGTTTGGGCTGCTAAGATGATTTCCGTAGTTGTTGAATCCATTGTTTGTACTCACATCTATGATGGGAGGTACAATAAGGAGAGTCCGTAAAATTGATCAAGTCTAGTAACGATGGGATTTCAAAATATGATGAGGGGGATTTTCGTCACTATCGACGTCATTCAGATTGGGATTTTCATCCATCTGAGGGATAATTGATTCCTCATCTCTTGATCGATTTGGTCTAATAGGAATGTTATTGGAGATATCCAAAATATCCAAAATTTCACGATGGTCTCCGTTCAGATTTATCCATCTGAACTTTAAAGTTTGCTTTCTTCAAGCATTTAAATATTTTAGAGAGGTTGTCTATGTGCTCCTGGGGCAATGTTGAGAACAGGATAATATCATCTAGCTAAACTAGACAAATTTTGTTAACGTAATCTCTGAGGATGTTATCCATACTGCGCTGAAGCGATGCTGGACTGTTTTTGACGCCCATTGGCATCCTCAGGTGCTCGTAGTGACCTCCTTCAACATTGAAGGCTGTCTTCCAATGTCAGAGGGATTCATTTGAATCTGGTGAAAGCCAGATGCCAAAATCAAGTGTTGTGAAGTACATAGATTTGCCAAGTTTATCCAAAACATCTGTGATGTTAGGAATTGGATACTTGTCATCGATTGTCTTCTCATTGAGTTTACGATAATCGATGACTATTCGCCATTTTTTCTTCCCAGATGCATCTTCCTTTTTGGGCACTATCCAAATAGGAGACGACCAAGGGGACTTGCTGGGTCGTATTATATTCTGGTACAACATTTTACGAATTTGGGATTGAACTTCCTGTTTATGGATGAAAGGATAACGGTATGACTTAGTATAAACCGTAATTTCATCCTTGGTTTTTATTTCGTGTCTTATTTCATTTGTCGCAGTTAATGGTTCACCTTCTATGTAGAAGATGCCTGAGAAATATCTACACAGTGTTAGTAATTGACGTTTCTCTTCAGAATTAAGGTATTCCGAATTATGTTTTGAAAGTCGCATTTAGGAACACCCTGTAAGTTTTCAGAGAAGTGAATTTCAAAGTTACTTTTCCAGTCATGTTCGCTTATGGTGGGGAACTCTGGAAGCTGATATGTATTATCGTTTTTAAGGGATACGGTTTTAACCGGGTATAGCATGGTTAATTTGGTGTCGTTTTCCGTTGGATTTAAAATTTCGACAGATGCTTTTCCTTTGTATGCTACAGTTAATGTTTCCGGAATCAGGCATGACAAGATTTCTTGTTTGGGTATCATAATATAACCGTCTGGATAGTCAACAGGAATTTGTGCGGAAATTTTGAAATTTTTTGGAACAAGAGAGGTGGGTTCGATGTAAAATATTTTATAGTTATGGTCGATTCAGGTGTATTATTTTACTATTAATGAGATCTCCAGATTCTTCAGATGATATTGTTTTTATGGAGCGTTCGTCGTTATTTTCAATATTTTGGAATATACTTGAAGAGTTTCTTCATTATCAACATCTTGCGTATTCTTCAAAAAGATCATATCATACAATTCTGGACTACCTGCGCATTCATATTTTCTCACTATATTAGCATTCCAAAATAAAATGTTTCCCTCTTCGATATGTACCACTAGACTTCCCATTTTCAGCTTTTGTGTAATAGGATCCATACGTACACCAACTGTTCCATCATATGCTTACATTATTCAAATGTTTCGCCAAAACATCTTCACGACTTTCATTTAGGTTAGGAGATCCGAGTAATCGATGTGGGACGATGATGGTGTTTCCAAGTTCTCATATCGTCTTGAAGTGTGCTCTTGTCACTATTCACAGATGATACACTACCAAAAGATTGTTTTCTTCCTATTGAAGAACTCATGGGATAATTTAAAGTAGGTTGAACATTTCTTGGTTTGACGATAACATTGATGATTTCGAAGTAGCGTTTGATGATAAAACATTCAATGGTTTCGTTATGGGCTATTACAATTTTTCAAGTGTCGTACGATTTTCAATAGTATCATTTTCGACAGAGTTGATTTTCCGCCTGACAGCTTCTGTTGTCTCTACTAGTTGACGTTTCAAATTCATTTCATTGTTTTTATTTTCAGAATCATTTTTTGTATCCATAATGCCGTTTTTAAATTATAGCTCAATTCGCTGATGCAGTGACCTCTACAATATTCAGTGATCGAATGATTTCCAATAACAAGATCATGGATATATAAAACTATCGAATCCTTTGCGATATCTACCTTCATCTATGTTTCTGTCCTTATCTATGACTAGAAATCCATATTGGTCCTCCCATTATTTAACACATCAATTGGAATTGTTTGAATGTTACAATCGGGTGATTCATGATCTGAATAAATGTGATGTAAATTCGTCTCATCTTATTTGAACATTATGATGAAATTGCACTAATTGTTTGGGTACCCGTGAATATGTCTGTGTGAGATAAAAACAATCAACATTCTTATGACGTCCCATACAGAAATATGATCTAATAATATCCTGCTTTTCACACATCACATCATCGAAAATGAAAACAGAATTAGGGTCAGCGTCGGAGGGTTCTACTATTTCTGCATTATTGCTGTCTCCGTGGTTGGAGACTATATGAATGTTATTAGCTTATTCATTTCAATGTGTAACATCAAACGATACGGACGTATTGAAAGTGATCGTAAAATTTAAAGAGGTTATGGTTTTGTTAATGATTCAATAAACAAACTTCGAATTACATGAGAAATGAGAAAAATAAAATTAGAAAAGTTGCATTTGGTGCTTAGTCCAAAAATTGCGAAATGTATTGAAGAACGCTGGTGGGGATCAATTTGTGACGAAAAGCTATAACTGTGGCATTGCAGTCGGCACGTAAATACCTCAAAGCTACTGGTGGAAAGAAGAAAATCCGCATAACACGCATAATTCCTGTTCCCAAGATTGGTGGACTTTTGTCATTGATATCAATTTTCGCTGGACTATACGCACTAGGGAGTTCAGCGGGAGCCGCTGCTGGCCGTGAATTCAGCGGCTTTAATGGAAGCCAATCGCCACAATAAAACCATGGAGGCTGTAGCATTGGGCAAACGCGAAAGTGATATATACCTCAAACCGTACCGTAAAGGTTTAGGATTATATTTAAAACCGTACAAAGCCACAAACAAAGCAGAAACCTAATGAACCCCTACCTCAGAGGCCTCTATAATCTCGATCTCAGTTATCATGCACAAAAAATGAAAATTCCACATTTTCGTGGTGTTTTTATGCGTGACAGATTACCCTCTACAGGTCCAAGACATAACAAGACAGCTATTGTTAATTCAGATGGAATAAGTGGACCAAAACACATTGGGTGGCATATAAAATATGTGGGAAAGAAGTCGCATATTTCGATAGTTTTGGCGATCTACCCCCACCATTGGAATTTACTCGATTCTTTCGAAAATGTTCGAATGTAAAAATCAAATATAACTATGATCGTCAACAGAAATTTAATACAGTTCTCTGTGTTCACTTGTGCTTACAGTTTCTCTCTGAATAATTTTTCAAATACAAATGTATACAACACCAAAACTGGATCGGGAGGCTATCAAGGAAACGGGGTTTTCACTTAGAATGTTTTCAAAATATGGTACCTTGAAAAAAATGGATAGAGTGATGCTCTCAAATATGCCCAAGAAAGTGATACTTGCATGTGTTGCACATGAAATTGCATAGGAAAAGTACCTAACATCTACAAGATGACATCGATATAATGAAACAGATGAAGTTATGAACACCACGCCGATGAAAATTCAGATTCGGATGTTAATAATGTATATTAGGACATTCGAGGTATTCTATATTCCTATTCGAGGTATAGGACATACCTCGAAAATCAGTATGTTTTATTTGTATATAGAGGATATGAACATCGCTATCAATAAAAATGATATTTATTACAATACAACACCTTCCAAAAAGTGTAAATTGTCTCAAATATGCTGTTACTGTGTACAACAATGAATTGAAATGTGTTTCAAAATATTCATCAGTCATGTCACGTTATTCAAGCTACAAGCTGTCGGGACAAGTGTCTTGAGTGCGGATTTTTTTTCACCAGTTAAATTGGATAGAAACAGCAGTTATGGATTAGGACTTTTGGGATTCTATGAATGCAATACAATACAATACAATCAGTTATATAACTGAAGCTAATAATTTGGTGAGTTTCTGAATCAGTAATGCCAACTCATCGATACCCCAAAAGTTTACAATTGAAATTCCATGTGGTGCTTATGAAATAGAACAGATCAATGCCGTCATACAGAAACATTGTTCAGAGTGGGGGAAACGTCATAAACGCAGGATGGAACGAGTATCGTAACGATTCGAGCGTGGAACTCCGCCCCTTGGCCCCTTGGTACTCCACCTAACCTATCGGCCCCCTTAGTACTCCACATCACCGCTCAGGCCCTCTTGCGACTCTGCCTCACCCCTCGGCCCCCTTGTCACGTTCCAGTCACGTGATTTTATTTAAAAAAAGTTTATAGTTGTAAGATTCGAACCTGGATCGTCCGCGTGGTAGACATTGTCATTAGCTTCTACACCAGCGTGAGATATTGAAGGTAACTGCGAATGTTGGGTATTTACAGCGTTAGTTTTGTCGGGACCAAAATTGACTCATTCATTATACTTGACAGCATTTTTTTTAAATTTCCGTTGAATGTAATCGTCATTATCTTGTTGAAGATAGAAAAATATACTTGGATTTGGGAAATAATTAATATTTCATGTGAAGATGTGTATGTGTGTGTAAGAGCGAGAGACGCGTGTGACGTAATCGATGCAAAGAAAGATGGAGATCGAGGTTTTACCGGTTGCTAGTGCAAGCAGGTGTTGCCAGTTGTACAATAAATCAATGTTTATGGGGTAATGTAGCGTTGCCGGTTTGAAAATTAAGTTATAGAACACACAGAGTCATCTATGAGTCACTAGCTGAACTATCTATTGGTTGAAGAAGGACACTGTAAACACTAGACTCATAAAACTGCATCTGTCAAATGTCAAAACATGCCAGCATGACAGGTTCGGCGTTGCCAGTTGTACAATAAATCATTGTTTATGGAGTAATGTAGCGTTGCCGGTTTTGGAATTATTCGTGTACTACTCGACGAAAATTGGAAGCGCGAAAGTGATATATTAATAATACTGAATCAGATTTAAGAATAAACATTACAGATTAATGAGGCTGTATCGTTTCAAAGTGTGATCCCTCAATGTTACATGGTATTTCAAAATACATCATTGAAAACAAACATGGCGTCGAAGTGTACAGGGTGCGTCAAAATACATCATTTAAGAAAAAAACATAATAGTTCCACGAGGCTGTAAGTTTTCAACGGGCGATCCCTTAATGTGTACAAGGTATCTCAAAATACATCATTGTAAAACAAATATGACGTCGAAGTGTACAAGGTGCGTCAAAATATATCATTTAAGGAAAAAAACATGTCGATTTGAAATATGATATTAATGTGTATACAGGGCGTTTCAAAATACATCATTTAAGAAAAAAACATGTCGATTCAACAGAAGTCTAGCGTTCCAACATGTCGGAAGTCTCGTATCTTTGTTAACCAAGTTAGCATCATCAGGAGAAAGAGGAGATTCAAAAGTGTCGAGAGGTTAAGCGTTGTGGACTCAACGTGAGGGCAATGGGAGAGCGAAGTATTCGACAATGACATTTCAAAATACGTTGTTTTCCGTGCTTTTTCGATTGTTTTTCGTGCGTTTACGATCGTTTTTCGTGCGTTTACGATCGTTTTTCGTGCGTTTTCGATCGTTTCCTGTGCGTTTATTCGTTATCGTTTCATCGTTATTGTCGTAACGGTTTTTTGTGTTTCAATATGACAGTAATTTATCATTTAACGCGTTTCGCTAACCAAGTTAGCATCATCAGGAAATGACTAACGTCCATGCTTTGTCATATGAAGATTCATTTTGCGAATTTTCAGACTCTTGAACGGAACCTTGTGGAACACCCAACCTAACTTCTGTTACAGAGTAGTGTCGGTCAGCCAATCAGAATGGAGAAATCAAATATCGCTCGATTGATTGTGCTAGATGAAATTGAACTGGAGAATGAGGGTCGAATAATAATAATAATAGTGTTGAAACATTAAAAGCTTGAAAGTGACGTAGTCAGCGTAGCGTGTGTGACGATTTGTGAAAATGAATGAGATATCACAAAAAATAATAGCGCAACTGTCACAAGGGCACTGAGTTGTATATTCACTAATAATCATCGGATCGTCGCATACAGCACGTCAAATGAAAGGATAAGAAATGCAGAATTCATCGACAGAGAAAAAACAAATATGGCGTAATGAATATAATATCCAACGCCCAATGTGAAATAACATAGAAAGAATTGCAAATTCAACAAAGTTATAATTGAAAAATGTTGGGTTATGAACAACTATAAGTTTATTCCAATTGCAGAAGCTTGATCCAAACGCAGAATTTATTGACATAGAAAATGAAAAAATCATTGGATTCTGAAACATATGATATATTTGGATTCCTTAGGGTGAGAAGGATTCGAATCCATCAAAAAACGACCACTTCCGGTCCTCCGATTTCGATGATTTCAACATCAATGGATTCGTTTAGATGTCATGAAACATAATTAATCATTTGTCGAAGCCAAAAGGGCCTTATAACCTATTTTCATTATACTAGCAGCAACAGACCGATGTGGGTACTCATTTCAAATGATTTCATTTGTAGATTATGAAAAGTATAATATACAGCGCCCAATGTGAAATAGCATAGAAAGAATTGCACATTTAAAGAAAATCATTGAACATATTTGAAATTAAAAGTTGTTGGGTTATGAACAACTACGAGTGTAATGTAATTGCAAAAGTTTTATTCAAAACACATAATTAGTTGATGAAAAAATGAAGAAATCATCGTATACTGAAACATATGGTATTTTTGGATTCCATAGGGTGAGGTTTCGAATCCGTCAAAAACAGGTCACTTCCGGTTTTTACTTCCGGTCGTCCGATTCCGATGATTTTGACATCAATGTATTCGTTTAGATGTCAAAAAATATATATGATCATTTTACGAAGCCAAAAGGGCCTCAAAATCTATTTTCGCTATACTAGTCGCAACAGGTCGGTGTGGGTACTCATTTCAAATGATTCAATTCGTAGACTATAAAAAATATAATATCAAGCGCCTAATGTGAAACAGCATAGGAAGAATTGCAAAGAGAATCATTGAAAAAACTTCGGATCGTTACGTACATCATGTCAAATGAAAGAAGAAGAATTGCAGAATTCATCTATAAAGAAAAAACAAATATGGTGCAACATGTCAGAAGGGCACTAACCCACATCTTCATTAATAATTGTTGAATCTCAAGGTGCAGCACATCAAACGAAAGGGAAACGAAAGCAGAATTCATCGACAGAGAAAAAACAAATCTGAAGCAACATGTCAGACGGGCACAAAGCCACATTTTCGTTAATAATTGTCGAATCGTCACGTACAGCACGTCAAATGAAAGGAAAAGAAATGCAAAATTCATCGTCAGAGAAAAAACAAAGATGGCGCAGTATGTCAGAATGACACTAAACAACATCTTTGTTAATGATAGTTGGATCTCAACGTGCAGCACATCAAATGAAAGGGAAACGAATGCAGAATTCATCGACAGAGAAAAAAAAACGGACACGATGCCAAGAGGGCACAAAGTTGTATCTTCACTAATAATAGTCGCATCATCACATGTAGTACTTCGAATAAAATGGATAAAAAGCAGAATTCATGTGTTTGTTGCGCTATTCAAATCCAAGGTGACATGGATCAATGTCAACGCTGAATAGGCATCTAACAAAGACTCTTTGATTTTCTTTTGTTCCATTTCAGAATATGTCATCACTAATTTTCATATTCAAACCCAAGGTGACATTGATCACTGCCAATGCCGAATCTGCATCCGGAGATATGCAGTTCTAAAAGCGACGAAACAAAGGCTCTTTGTTTCATTTTAAAATATTTCATCACTTATTTTACTATAAATACGTTATGCATGGCGAATTGAGTTAGTTGCATCCGTTGAAAGTGATACCAGTGACATGTGCACCGATTTCTATTTGAAAGTAAGTGTTTCAAGTTTGACTTTTTCCTCAGATGAATTCATTCAAATGTAATTTAATTGAAAGTTGTTGAGAATTGTTGAATCCTTTGATTTCCAAAATTTTTCTCGATATATATATGTTGGATGATTTCAGTCGAATGTTTTACATGTCGTGGTTTGTTTGAGATAGTATTCGCATATATTGTGAATCAGAAAATAAAGCTTTCTTCTTTTATTTTTCGCAGATGGATTTACGAAAGTTGAATGCAAGTTCGATCGTGAAGAGAAAGCCAAGTATCAAAGTAGCAGATTTGCCTGTGGAGATGCCGCAGAGGATATTCACTGCCAAAATCGTGAAAGGAAAATTTGGTGAGGCGGTCTTGTTGGATTTGGGAGATAAAGTATCATTTCTACCCCACCGACGGAGGCGTATCGTCCTCACTTAGAAGAATTTTCATCAGGAAAATACGCTATTGTGTTCAAAGGATTAATGGACATTGGGAAACCGAATCTTGTCGTTTCATTTGAGATTGTACAAAATTGAGGTTAGTATTGTTTCCAATTTTTTCTTTGTTTTATAGGCAGAGTTTTTGGGTGTATACAATATTTTTCATTTGGGTCAGAAATTCTCATTCACAGATATGATCCGCATAAAGTAGTGTTTCCATACAATATATTTCCTTCACTCAGTACGTGCAGAATATGTGTTTTAAATTCATTATTTTGAATGACACTTGATTTTTTTATTTTCATTATAAGAGTAGCAATTATTTCATGGAAGACATTACCCTCTCTGTTGCCAACAAATTTTTTTAGTGTATGTTTTTATTAAAAAATCCAATTTATTTCAGTGTATGTTTTTATTGAAAAATCGAATTTATTTCAGAATAATACATCAACGGTGCAGTATCAGTCAGAGTCATCTCAACAACAATATTCAGAACCGTCGCAGCAACCTTTCCAGAACGAGTTTGAATCTCAGCAGTTTCCATTTTTTTCAGTCTATAGTTGCACATTATGAGGCTATAATTCGTCAATATTTAGGGATTTGTTGGACAGACTGCGTCTATTCAATATATACACAACCGTAGTGAATTTGGAAGACTTTGAAGATTCATGGTGGTGTATTCCAAAATTCAAGAGGAACACGCCGTTCTGTATGGGTCATTCCAAAGGAAATTTGTTCAGCTGTAGTTTCAATAACGTTGATATTTTATATAAATGTCTTTACAATATACTACCAAAATAAATAAAATACATATCACACACATCTTTTTTTGAAAATGAAAACTTATACAGGGGGAGTTGTCAAAAATATGCAATAACATAAAATTATATACCAGATTTTATGGTGATGAATAAACATCATATTGAAAGATACAAGGTTGACAAAAACAGGACATTTTAGAAATGAAGAAAATAAGTTTGGCTGTCATTTCAAATTATGATCGTTGGGTCGATATAATAAAAAGTGGCATTTTATATCTTGAATTTTATTTAGGACATTATTATAGATGATAGACATTTGACATTAAATTTCAATTGTGATATTTGGAAATTCATTTCGTATTGTAGTTTTTTCGAAATTCCCATTCAAAATAGCATCCTTTGATATAGATACCATACGAGTCTACACATAAGTGTAGATAACCTGAGTTTCAATTGTTCGGAGTTCTGAGTTCTCGTACATATAAACATAACAAAGTAACGATACAGACAAATATGAAAAATCGTCATAAAATAAATCAAATCCATTCAAGTGAATATATGAATTGAAAGATATTTTAACCTCAACTTCGATATTCTGAAACAAAAACACACAGTATTCACAATTCCATCTTTCGTTATTCCAAGTTCATAGTCATCAAAATTGATACGATTATAATATATATATATATATATATATATATATATATATATATATATATATATATATATATATATATATATATATATATATATATATATATATATATATATATAGGAATATAAAACTATCTTCAAATACAGTTGCATGAATGCACATCAAGCATTTTGTAGTAGTACGGTGACCGGGGCAAAGTCACAACTTCAGCATAATATGAATGTTTATAAATATTAGGGAAGGTCAAGATCATCAACAGTTATTAAGAAATTAATTCGGTGTCCAAAGCTTTCGGAATACAATGCAAATAATTTTCGTTATGACTATTCGTTCGATACCTATTGAATATTATTACCTCAAAATATATCGAAATCATAACAAGTTTGCGATTCATTTTTTCAGTTACATATGAAAAGTGAGTTTCAGTTTGCAGAAATAATAGCCCACACATGTTGGAAATTTTGCCATAGTGTGGTGAAAATCTTATTGAAAATTCTAGGAAATATAAGCGCATACATACAGAGTGAATCAGTATTTGAAATACGTCGTTTGGAACCCCCATAACCCTTCTCTATCGAATTTTGGCAGAAATAATACTGTGTCGTATTGTAGAGTTAACGTTCGAAATTGGGGAAAGTGAAGTATTCAACAGTTTTGCGTGCGACGGTTTTGCGTGCTTTTTCGAACAGTTTACGTGCCTTTATTCGTTATCGTTTAGTCGTTATTGTCGTTTTTTTTCCTATTTCAATATGACAGTCATTTAACACTTAACGCGATTCGCTTACCAAGTAAGCATCATCAGAAGATGACTAAAGTCCACGCTTTGTCGTATGAAGGTTCGTTTTGCGAATTTCAAACTCCTGAACCGAACCTTGCGGAACAATCAGCCTAACTTCTGGTACAGAGTGGTGTCGTAAGCCAATCAGACTGGAGAAATCAAATATCAGTAGGATGATGGTTCTAGATGAAATTGAACTGAAGAATGTGTGTCGCATAATAATGATAATAGTGATAAAACAGTAAAACTCAACTTATGTTACAGAGTGGTGTCGGTCAGCCAATCAGAATGGAGGAATCAAATATCGGTCTAATAATTGTGTTAGATGATATCGAACTGGGGAATGTGGATCGAAAAATAATAATAATAATAATGATAAAATATTAAGACTTTGAAAGTGACGTAGTCAGCGTAGGAGGTGGTGGCGTGGTAGAAAATGTGTGAGGATTTGTGGAAATGAATGAGTTATTAGAAAAAAAATAGAGCAACTGTCAGAAGGGCACTAAGTTGTATATTCGCTGATAATAATCAAATCTTCGCTTACAGCACGTCAAATGAAAGGACAAAAAATGCAGAATTCATTGACAAGGGAATGAAAATATGGCGCAACATGTCAAAAAGACATTAGGTCACAATTTCACTCATGATATTTGGATCTTAACGTGCAGCACATCAAATGAAAGAGAAACGAATGCAGAATGTTATCGACAAAGAAAAAACAAAGATGACGCAACATGTCAGAAAGGAACGAAGCCACATCTCCGTTAATGACAATTGAATCTCAACGTGCAGTTCATTGACTGAAAAAGAAAAAGAATATAGAATTCATCGACAGAGAAAAAAACAAAGACAACGTAACATGTCAGAAGGGCAATGAGCCGTATTTTCGTTAATAATGATTTGTTCTCAACGTACAGCACATCAAATGAAATGGAAACGAATGCAGAATTCATCGACAGAGAAAAAACAAAGATGGCGCAGTGTGTCAGAATGACCCGTTATCCATATTTTCATTATTATCCCGATTGTATGATCACCAAACATTCAATATTATCGGGATTGAAGGGAGCTGATAGGTTAGGTGGAGTACCAAGGGGGCCGATAGTTTAGGTGGAGTACCAAGGGGGCCGAGGGGCGGAGTTCCACGCTCGAATCGTTACGATACTCGTTCCATCCTGCGTTGATGACGTTTCCCCCACTCCCGGTTTTGAATTTCCCGCTGTATGCGCGATAGCTGCTCGATTCTCTGACGTACGCGTGACCTTGGAAGGAACCAAAAACGCCAGAATGAACCTTAGCCGTTTTCCCATGTTAATCTCCATAAGAAAAGTTTTAGAACCGGCCTAGCACATATACTATGATAGTTTCTAATTACACGGCAATAATAATACATTCGAATGTGAAATGCGATCCAAATATGAAATTGATCTGACACATCCAAATTCTATAGCAGAAATGATGGGGTTTGCTCATGGAATATTTCCACTAAATCAGATACATGAATCCTCATTACCAATAAACATTACAACTGTGAGACTTATCCGCTCAGATTGCAATATAGTATCTGGTTCATATATAAATGGTGAAGAGTCCCACATTATTTTTTCATTCGATATTGATGTTGAAACTGGGTACAATGTTACTTAAGAACCACACAGTCCAGTCAGTCCAGAAGGTCGTCAATTGATTCACGACATTACAGTGCGTATTTTGGATGAAAAAATAACCTTATCGATTTTGGAAGTGAAAAAGGGATTTTCATTATTTTGGAATTGAAGAAAATCGAATAACTGTTGTAATGGGTTTCATTTATAATAGACAAAATCGTATTGAACAATCCCAAACCAAAAAGAGCTGCACTATCAAAAAAAAAGTGTGCATCAGATGAAGCTCATTCCACAAATGCATGCCTAACAGTTAGCACATAACGCTCTGTCTGTGAGTGATCTTAAATTTTTGAAATCGATTGGATTGAAAGTGAGAAAATAACAATGGTGCTCGAAACAAACAGTGAAAATTTGAATATATTCGATGAACCAGTACTCGATCATTCTCTCATCAGTTTACATGAGCACACATATAAGCCCGATGGATCAGGAATTCGGATGAAATTAGAATTGCAATCAATAATCAAGATGTTATACTAGATTTTGCCGAGAGCTTCATTTACATAGAAGATGTAGCGAAAACATGCCATCTCTCGAATAATGCAATTGCATTTCTCTTTGATGAATTTCGTTACGAAATGAGTGGTGAACAAGTGGCTGTTGTTAGAAAACCTGGGATAACATCTAGAATGAAAACCATGATATCATTTGGACAATCACATGCTAACACATTATTGACATCTGGCTGGGGACTTTCGCAATCGAAACAAGATATCTTGGATACAGTCATCTTTTTAGTGAAAAACTACCACTGAAATATTTGATGGGTTTTGCTGAAGATTACAACAAAAGTATCTTGAATGCCAAGCAGGAATTGATTTCGATTATCGCTCGATCATTCAAAAACTCATATATAGGTGAGGTTGATGCTGATTTGATGCTAATTAATATATATCATATTTATCGTGTTACGTTCATTTTGAACCTCAGGTATGTTAGTAATAACACGCTACCTTACTATAATTATTTCATTCTTTTACTAGTTCAACATAAACTATTACAAAGATTATCTAGAGAACATATTTTATTAGAACACCTTGTATATTGAGTCTGAGTCTGGTATTTTGGTACTGCCTAAAGGAACACCTACAAACAGGTCAATTTGCATCATAATATTCGTTAAATCTGTAAAAGATATGTTGGTACCTCCTTATCATTCCTCAATTATTGTAGATAGTTTACACCATTTCAAGAATGCGATAATTTATTCTAGCCTTGCAGAGAGTTTGGCAACTTCAGAATATCATCTCCAACTGCTCTATAATATATTCCTCTAGTCATATCGCGATGTAGATACTTGTAACAATACTCCATATATTGACTCCTCATCATTGAGTAAACGGTAAAGACGGCTCTGAGTGAGTATTTCTTGGACATCTGATGAAATAATGATCATCGGATCGATTGTAGCTGAAAGAGATTACGAATCATTAAAAGAATGTACTCAAAAAGACGTGTTCTGAATTATTTTTAAAAGTATAAGTATGCATGCTTACCTTCTTCATTCGTCAATCGCAGTAGCTTACTTCTTTCGTCTCGACCACGATTCGATTAATTATTACTTGGGAAATCTAACAAATTTGTTTTATTGATTTGTGTACATCTTGTCTGGATGGTAGGTTAGAAACATTTCATCGGTATTTAGCTCGTCGATGTTGCCAACTATTCCAGCCGAAATTCTCTAGAATCGGGTTCGGTTAAGGAATACCTTGTACTAGAGTTGTGTTGGGACAATAAATATTTATTGTAAATTTTTGTATATTTCGAATGAGTTGTATATAATATTTGTCATGTAGTGTTGCAATCGGAAGGAGCATTCAACCTTCATCAGATCTGCAACTTCAGTTGTTTTCACGAAACAGACTTGGGATAGAGTATTCCGTCGAAGGTCAATGACTCGTAGTAGGTGGCTTTTCTATTTCAACTGACAGGAAGGTCATTCGATCGAGAATGTCATTTGTCCTTTTTGTGTGCTGATCAAGTAAAGGAAGGTGTTAGTATTCGTTGACTCGTAAAATTTCATGATATTTCAATCATCCTTCATTGGGCTATATTTTACGAGACAAATTTTCAAGCTGAGGTTATACTGGTGTTACGATTTGGCGTATTTTTGTTATATAACCACGGCTATACTTGTTAGAGGATTTTTAAAGAATCTCACCTGACCTTGAAAGTGAAAGCATTTCCATCGGAATCATTTACCAGGTATGTGTATATATTTGTTATGTTCGAGTGCATCTTCATTCGTCTAAGCTTTGTTTTATCGGTATTTGTGGTATTCACCAAATCTTTTTCTTATTGTCAGATGCGACAAGGCCGAATTTCATTTAATGTATGTCCACCATCTAAGTAACCAGCTTTTCAAGTGGAAGTCGCAGTTCGTAAAAACCCCTTTCGGCCAGGGTAAGTTAATGTATATTTTTTCTTTTATGATTATTTCGATTGAGGGTTCATGGAAACGCTGAAATCAGAACAGCTGTTGAAATAAGTTTTTATTTGTTAGAAATAAATTTTGAAACGTTGCCAGATCTCAAATTTATTTGTACATTTGGAAACCAATTCCCAAAAATGGGTTCGCGTTAGATTTTCAATTATCATTTCCTTTTATTCACTTATACAGGGAGTACTATATATTTCGTAGCGAATAAAACAATGTTTTTGTCTTTCAATGTTTCATTGGGGGTTTGTAATTTCAATTGCTCTTACCGGTTTAGTCAAAAGTGGGATTTGATTTTTCAGTTTTGTAGAGTTTTCTAATGTGAATTTCCCTTTCTGACAGGGTTTTTTTTTATCTTCTCCTATTGGTCTTTGGAGTCCAATAATTCCTGGAATTCTGAACACATTGAGAGGCTATGTGCAAGGCGGATACCTAAAAGGGACTATCGCTCATCAGTGGAATATACAGGGCGATCCAAAACTGCCAATTTACAGGGCGCTACAGAGAATCGGACCGAATTGGCGTGTGCCATACACTTCGAGGAGCACGCAAGTTTGAATGCTATTTTTTTCTTCTTCATAATTGCTTGTTGCTAAGATATCGCGTTGCTTTGTAGCTGGTTTATAGCTCATCATTGTTAGAGGTGTAAATGCATATAATTTGGTAATATCGCTATTTGTATATAACTGCATATTTTTGAGTAATTTAGCTATATGTTATAACGCATGCGCCTGAGCTCAAGCGACGTTTATTAGCAGAACTCCCGTTATTGGAAATGATATTTATGCATTCTCCTCCCTTTTCTGCTTGATATTGATTTATTTATAGTTGCCAAGTGCTTACTATTACCTACTTAGTTTGCTTATGGTACGAGTAACGTTAGATAACGGTTGCTTACCTGCGTCAAACGCTATATAGTTGCTTGCTACTCCCATTTACATGTCAGAATCTAAATTTGTTGTATTGAGTGAGCTTATTGTTTTATTTTTGCGTAATATTTAATGCCTGCTTAGTACTTTAATACTTACGCTTCCAGTCCAGTGGTTAATTTTTGTTATAGGTTAAAGTTTGAAGATCCTAAACTACATGAAAGACTATGATTATTGATGTTAATAAATTGGTTTAGTACTACGGTTTGTTGTTTCAATCGGAGTTGGTAAATTGGAAGATTGAGTTTGCGAAATCGGGTATTTGTCTGGAAATTTAATTTACCTGGCGCCCATAAATAACTTGAAATTCAGTGACATCTTATCGAACCACCCCTTCTTCACTGAAGCTAGCGGCAAATGTCCACTTGTCATCCGACACCTGTGGTCGACAAACCTAACCACTGATACGGCTCAGTGTCGAGGTTCCATTTTGGCGCCCAACGTGGGGCCCCGTAAAATTTGATGTAGTATAGTTTGAAATTTGAAAATAATGTGACAATTCTGAAGTCTGAAGTTGATTTTTTTCAAATATTTACAACACTTGATTATTTTCTTTCACTGGACTGGACGTAAATCAAACGCGATGAGTTATAAAATATTAGCTTATCGGTTGATACAAGATGAGCTCATTTACGAACTCAAAATCAGAGGTATCGCCACAGGCACCGTAGATGAAATGCGTCATTCTCTGTCGATGGCAATGAGACTCGAGAAGAGTGGAGGTAGTGTAAAGTATCCAACCTATCCTTTCACTGTGGCTGAAGATGTGGACGCTGTCAAGAAGAAATTGGAAGAGATAGAACCTATGGTAGCAGGATTTGAGGATTGACCAAATAGTAATGCTTTCTTGCGGCTACAGTCGAAGTTGGGCCATGTATTGAATAGAATTGACCATATCGATGAAAATGATACAACAGATCGTCCCACGATTTTGGCCAAGGCACTGTCACTATTGGACTTACTACACCAGAAGGCAGAAGCTTATCAAAAGGAAGTTCCACCACAACTCACCCTCCTCAACCAGAGTCAATTCGCGCAACGTATTAGTCCTACGCGTAGATCCTCTAGTATTTCCCCCTCTCATTCAATTTCGGAGAATATCAAACAGATTTTGCCTAATAAGTGGGACTTGAAATTTTCAGGAGATAAAAAGGGACTTTCACTTAGCGCATTCTTAGAGAGAGTTGAAGAGTTAAGAGTAGCCCGTCATGTGTCTAAAGATACTTTACTCGAGTCAGGCATTGATTTATTCTCTGGTCGTGCATATCAATTTTATTTAGCCTATAGGAAGGAGGCCAATACTTGGGATGAATTTGTTAACTTACTTAAGGAAGAGTATCTCTCCCCAAATTATAACGAAAAGCTTTTTGAGGAGATTAGAAGGCGAACACAGGGATTAGACGAGTCTATTGGTATATATATTGCCGTTATGACCGGTTACTTCATTAGGTTGACGTGTCCAATATCTGAGGAGACCAAACTCAAAATTCTATTAAGGAATATTACGCCATTCTATCAGACCCAATTAGCTTTGGTAGAAGTTACTTCGATTAGTCAACTTCGAGAGTTAGGTCGTCGTTTGGAGGTTAGAAAGGAAACTGTGGAAAGTTTTTCAGCACCATGTAGGAGAAGTGGCACTTTGGAACCAGATCTCGCTTATGTTGGTGTTAATGAAATTGCGGTGGATAGTTGTCAATCCAATACCTCTGATCGGGATGGTAACTCTAGGGTTTCAGAAAAGGAAGTTATTTGTTTCAGGTGTAACAAACCTGGTCATAGGGCTGTTGGCTGTACCGTCAGGAGAGGAAAATTTTGTTACCGTTGTAAGGAGGAAGGAGTAACTGTAAGAAATTGTCCTAAGTGTAGTAATCAGGGAAACGGGAGACGACACCCCTAGTTGATCGGGATAGGCGTGTCACAATGGAATCCTCGATCAATAAACTTCGAGTCATACTGGATTACGTACTTGAACATGCTGTAAACGATGAGAGGCCATATTTGAACATCGACATTTTAGGTAAATCGGTTTTGGGTTTGTTGGATTCTGGAGCTTCACGTACCATACTTGGCCGAAAAGGTTTGGAAATTGTTCAGGAGTTGGGTATTCCTGTAAATCGAAACAAGGTCACATCGTGTATAGTTGCTAATGGGGTCAGTTGTCGAAGTATTGGGATGGTGGACCTCCCAATGTCTTTGAGGGGCAGACTTCGGTTGGTAGAGGTTATGGTCGTACCTGAGCTGCCACATTTGTTGATACTAGGGGCGGATTTTTGGAGAACCATGGGGATCGTTCCTGATCTCCGCCACAATGAGTGGCATTTTTCCGATGAACCCGTCATTGCTAATACAGTAGAACAAGTGAATTGTCAAACATTGTTGACTCCACAGGAGAAAAAGAGGCTTCAAGCAGTAATAGATAGGAATTTGGCGCTGATGGGTAATGAATTAGGTTGTACTACGAAAGTAGAACATGTGATAGTTACAAACAGTCCACCTATCAAGCAGCGGTACTACAGGGTGAACCCAGTAGTCCAGCAACATATAGATAAAGAATTAGATGAAATGCTCCGATTGGGTATTGTTGAGCCGTCTAACAGTCCTTGGGCATCTCCGATTCTCCTAGTCAAGAAAAAAGATATTTCTTTCAGGTTTTGCGTAGACTACAGAAAGTTGAACTCCGTCACAGTTCGTGACAGTTATCCACTTCCCTTGGTATCTGATACGTTAGATAAACTTCGCGATGCGAAATATCTGTCAAGTCTAGATGTGAAATCTGCATATTGGCAGGTGAAGATGGCAGAGAATTCGAAACAGTTTACAGCCTTCACTGTTCCCAATCGAGGACTATTTCAATTTAAACGAATGCCATTCGGGCTGCATAACGCACCTGCTACTTTTCAGCGGCTTATAGATAATGTACTCGGACATGATCTTGAGCCCAACCTGTTTGTTTATCTTGATGACGTGGTGATAGTCAGTCAGACATTCGAACATCATTTATCTCTTTTAGAGGAAGTATTTCGCAGACTTAGGGATGCTAACATCACTATAAGCATAGAAAAGTGTCAGTTCTGCCGTCCAGAAATGAAGTATTTGGGTTATGTAGTAGATCGCAATGGGTTACATGTAGACCCAGACAAGGTGAAAGCTATGCTGGAATTACCAATACCAACAAATGTAAGTGAGGTTCGTAGGGTAGTAGGAACATTCTCCTGGTATCGTCGATTCATTCCGGATTTTTCCACCATGATAGCTCCGATAACCGCTCTTATTCGTAAGAACTCAAAGTTCCAGTGGACCGAAGAATGTTCTTCCTCTTTCAGAAAAATAAAAGAATGTCTTGTTGCTGCTCCAATTTTAAGTTGTCCTGATTATTCCAGGCCATTTACGGTTCAGACTGATGCCTCAGGGTTTGGCATTGGGGCCGTCCTGACACAACCTCACCCAGAAGGAGATAGAGTAATCGCTTATCTCAGCAGATCACTCACAAAACAAGAACGTAATTACTCGACTACTGAGCGGGAATGCCTCGCTGTTTTATGGGCAGTTGAGAAACTCCGCCCTTATCTGGAAGGAGTGGAATTCACAGTCCAAACCGATCACTACAGTCTTCTCTGGCTTCATAACCTGAAGGACTTGACTGGTCGATTAGCACGTTGGGCAGTCAGACTCCAACAGTATAATTTTAAGGTGATACATAGGAAGGGTAAGGATAATGTGGTGCCTGATGCTCTTTCTAGGTCAGTACCAATTGTCGATTCAGCAGGAGTTGATTCAGATAAGTTGCATGAGTTGAGTAGTTCCAACAATGATAGGTGGTATCGGTCTATGGTCGATAATGTTCGTAGAAACCCATTGAAATTTGCTAGTTGGAGAGAACACGAAGGTCGTCTGTGGAAACATGTTCTCACAGATCATCCTGCTTTCATGAGTTCAGGTGATTCATGGAAATTGGTAGTCCCAAAAAGTGAGCGTCAGAAGATCATTGTAGCAGCCCATGAACCCGCCACTTCTGGTCATATGGAAGTGTTCAAAACATTCTCCAGGGTAGCTAGTAGGTACTATTGGCCAAAAATGCGTCACGACATTTCCAAGTTTGTACGGCATTGCAACGTGTGCGCTGCATATAAAGTATCACAGGAAAAACCGACTGATAAGATGGTTTCTCATCCAAAAGTCGATAGACCTTGGGAAATGATAGCCTCAGATTTAATTGGACCCCTTCCGAAATCCAAAAAGGGTAATCAATACATTTTGGTGGTAACTGATTACCTTAGTAAATTTTCTTTGCTTTTTCCCCTTAGAACTGCTACAGCAGATGCAGTTATTCGTAAAATAGAGTCCGAGGTTTTTATGTTGTTTGGTGTCCCTAGAGTGATAATATGTGATAATGGAAGACAATATAGTGGAGTGAAATTTCGAAGTTTCGCTGATAAGTATCAGTGTACCATAAAATTCAATGCATCTTATCACCCAAGAGCTAATCCGACTGAAAGGGTGAATAGAACAATTAAAACTCTGTTGTCGATCTATGTATCCGAAAACCACCGAACTTGGGATGAGAATATTGATCAAATTGCTTGTGCTATCCGTACCTCCAAACATGAGGTGACGAAACTCACTCCCTATTTTGTTAATTTCGGTAGAAATATGATGCTATCTGGTGCCGATTATAGTCAAGTAGGAAAACCCGAGGTAGAAGATGGAACTCAGACTGGTGAAAGTAGTCGTAATGAGTGTTTCAGGAAAATGTACTCAGATGTTAGGAGGCGTTTGGAAATTGCTGGTGAAAAGGCTTGTGCTAGATACAATCTCCGTTGTAGACATGTGGAGTACCGTCCAAACCAATTGGTCTGGAAGAGAAACTATGTGTTATCTAACGCTGCTAACTATTTCAGTCGTAAATTAGCTCCTAGGTTTGTTGGTCCATTTTATATTAAAAAAAGGCTGTCTCCGTGGACATATGAACTGAGAGATGAAAAAGGGATATCGAAAGGAGTATGGCATGCTAAGGACTTGAAGCCGGGTCCTGATGATTCCAAGTAAAAGTTTGACCGTTGAAGAGAAATTCACGGGGTAAATTCCTTCAAGTAAGGGGGGGAATTGTTACGTTCATTTTGAACCTCAGGTATGTTAGTAATAACACGCTACCTTACTATAATTATTTCATTCATTTACTAGTTCAACATAAACTATTACAAAGATTATCTAGAGAACATATTTTATTAGAACACCTTGTATATTGAGTCTGAGTCTGGTATTTTGGTACTGCCTAAAGGAACACCTACAAACAGGTCAATTTGCATCATAATATTCGTTAAATCTGTAAAAGATATGTTGGTACCTCCTTATCATTCCTTAATTATTGTAGATAGTTTACACCATGTCAAGAATGCGATAATTTATTCTAGCCTTGCAGAGAGTTTGGCAACTTCAGAATATCATCTCCAACTGCTCTATAATATATTCCTCTAGTCATATCGCGATGTAGATACTTGTAACAATACTCCATATATTGACTCCTCATCATTGAGTAAACGGTAAAGACGGCTCTGAGTGAGTATTTCTTGGACATCTGATGAAATAATGATCATCGGATCGATTGTAGCTGAAAGAGATTACGAATCATTAAAAGAATGTACTCAAAAAGACGTGTTCTGAATTATTTTTAAAAGTATAAGTATGCATGCTTACCTTCTTCATTCGTCAATCGCAGTAGCTTACTTCTTTCGTCTCGACCACGATTCGATTAATTATTACTTGGAAGATCTAACAAATTTGTTTTATTGATTTGTGTACATCTTGTCTGAATGGTAGGTTAGAAACATTTCATCGGTATTTAGCTCGTCGATGTTGCCAACTATTCCAGCCGAAATTCTCTAGAATCGGGTTCGGTTAAGGAATACCTTGTACTAGAGTTGTGTTGGGACAATAATTATTTATTGTAAATTTTTGTATATTTCGAATGGGTTGTATATAATATTTGTCATGTAGTGTTGCAATCGGAAGGAGCATTCAACCTTCATCAGATCTGCAACTTCAGTTGTTTTCACGAAACAGACTTGGGATAGAGTATTCCGTCGAAGGTCAATGACTCGTAGTAGGTGGCTTTTCTATTTCAACTGACAGGAAGGTCATTCGATCGAAAATGTCATTTGTCCTTTTTGTGTGCTGATCAAGTAAAGGAAGGTGTTAGTATTCGTTGACTCGTAAAATTTCATGATATTTCAATCATCCTTCATTGGGCTATATTTTACGAGACAAATTTTCAAGCTGAGGTTATACTGGTGTGACGATTTGGCGTATTTTTGTTATATAACCACGGCTATACTTGTTAGAGGATTTTTAAAGAATCTCACCTAACCTTGAAAGTGAAAGCATTTCCATCGGAATCATTTACCAGGTATGTGTATATATTTGTTATGTTCGAGTGCATCTTCATTCGTCTAAGCTTTGTTTTATCGGTATTTGTGGTATTCACCAAATCTTTTTCTTATTGTCAGATGCGACAAGGCCGAATTTCATTTAATGTATGTCCACCATCTAAGTAACCAGCTTTTCAAGTGGAAGTCGCAGTTCGTAAAAACCCCTTTCGGCCAGGGTAAGTTAATGTATATTTTTTTCTTTTATGATTATTTCGATTGAGGGTTCATGGAAACGCTGAAATCAGAACAGCTGTTGAAATAAGTTTTTATTTGTTAGAAATAAATTTTGAAACGTTGCCAGATCTCAAATTTATTTGTACATTTGGAAACCAATTCCCAAAAATGGGTTCGCGTTAGATTTTCAATTATCATTTCCTTTTATTCACTTATACAGGGAGTACTATATATTTCGTAGCGAATAAAACAATGTTTTTGTCTTTCAATGTTTCATTGGGGGTTTGTAATTTCAATTGCTCTTACCGGTTTAGTCAAAAGTGGGATTTGATTTTTCAGTTTTGTAGAGTTTTCTAATGTGAATTTCCCTTTCTGGCAGGGTTTTTTTTTATCTTCTCCTATTGGTCTTTGGAGTCCAATAATTCCTGGAATTCTGAACACATTGAGAGGCTATGTGCAAGACGGATACCTAAAAGGGACTATCGCTCATCAGTGGAATATACAGGGCGATCCAAAACTGCCAATTTACAGGGCGCTACAGAGAATCGGACCGAATTGGCGTGTGCCATACACTTCGAGGAGCACGCAAGTTTGAATGCTATTTTTTTCTTCTTCATAATTGCTTGTTGCTAAGATATCGCGTTGCTTTGTAGCTGGTTTATAGCTCATCATTGTTAGAGGTGTAAATGCATATAATTTGGTAATATCGCTATTTGTATATAACTGCATATTTTTGAGTAATTTAGCTATATGTTATAACGCATGCGCCTGAGCTCAAGCGACGTTTATTAGCAGAACTCCCGTTATTGGAAATGATATTTATGCATTCTCCTCCCTTTTCTGCTTGATATTGATTTATTTATAGTTGCCAAGTGCTTACTATTACCTACTTAGTTTGCTTATGGTACGAGTAACGTTAGATAACGGTTGCTTACCTGCGTCAAACGCTATATAGTTGCTTGCTACTCCCATTTACATGTCAGAATCTAAATTTGTTGTATTGAGTGAGCTTATTGTTTTATTTTGCGTAATATTTAATGCCTGCTTAGTACTTTAATACTTACGCTTCCAGTCCAGTGGTTAATTTTTGTTATAGGTTAAAGTTTGAAGATCCTAAACTACATGAAAGACTATGATTATTGATGTTAATAAATTGGTTTAGTACTACGGTTTGTTGTTTCAATCGGAGTTGGTAAATTGGAAGATTGAGTTTGCGAAATCGGGTATTTGTCTGGAAATTTAATTTACCTGGCGCCCATAAATAACTTGAAATTCAGTGACATCTTATCGAACCACCCCTTCTTCACTGAAGCTAGCGGCAAATGTCCACTTGTCATCCGACACCTGTGGTCGAGAAACCTAACCACTGATACGGCTCAGTGTCGAGGTTCCAATCGTTTTATGAATCATTTTCTATTGTATATAATGGAATCCAAATAAATGAAACATGAAAATAATAGAAAGTTTTTTATTTGACATTATTCATGATTTACAGGAACATACAGACTATCTCAAATAACTTCTTCCTCATAGTCATCATTTTCGCGACCATCTTCAATTTCCTCTCGATTTTCATCATCAATTCAAAGTGATGAATAATCCATTCTGGCAAGTATGGTTGGCGGCTATACAGGAATTTTCTCAGGTTCAGTTCAATCATAACCCCACAAATTTGCCACAATTCCAATTCATTATCCAAAACTTTGTTACAAACTTCTGCACCACTCCGATAGTTCTCAGTATCACGAGGACATAATTCGATTTGTTTTTCATCATAACATACACTCATATCATAAATGCTTGCATGTTCGGCTCCATCACGCAACACCTTCAATTTAGACGACAAATGTTGAACCGATGATTTGAGATCTACAACATCGATCCAATCTTGACTTGCATACTGCATCCACATCTTTGAATGGTGGAACTGAAATCGAATAAACTTGTTTCCATAACTTGTTTCCATGATATAATACTCACATTCCCATTTCACTTGTAGTTATAAAGTGAGTGTATTCAACTAAGTTAGTAATGTTTATATTTCCATATAATTATGATCTAATATATGAATATTATTAAAACAAAAAAAAAATTCACATATTTAGTATTATTATTCAATCATATTGAATTTGACTAGAGATCGCGTTTTCATACCAGCAAAACTTTGTGGGTTATGACCTAAAGAAATTCACTATAAATAATTACTATTATTCAATCATATTGAATTTGACTAGAGATCACGTTTTCATGCCAGCAAAACTTTGTGGGCTCCGTCCTAAATACGTCATCGTATATTTACCATTCGATGAGTTGATACAAGTTGTAGCGAAACGTGATTAACTCCAATGGTACCACTGCCAGGATACGATTTTTCATCACTTGGAGCTACATCATTGGTTTTTTCAAAACAACCAATCACAGTATCAACTGTACAAGTTTTTTCTTCTCTGGAGCAGGATCTCCATAATATTAATTTAAGTGAGGAGAACAGAGTCCAAGAAATATTATACCTAATGTTTTACCCCCTTTAAAAAGAGCAGAAGTGAATTTTGCTACAACCCTGGTTACGCCTACTGTTACTCCAAAAATCAGTTACATTCCTACTAGTAGCGGGTTACATTCTTCATTAAAACAAAGTTTCAGTCATAATATGAGGAAAGAAAATGATTTTCAGTCAAATATAAATCGTTTAGGCTTACAAAAAAATCCTCAACCCGTTACATTCACGAACACTAATACTTATTCAGATAGAAATATAGAAACATTTTCGAATCCACGAAATAATTCATTATTTTCTGGTAACCAACAAAATGGTAATTTGTGTTTACCTATTTGTACGAATTGTAATAGTCAGGGAGCATATTCCATAAATCCCGATGCTGTTCATTTTCAAAACTCGCACAGAGAAAACTGGAATTTAGGGATTATACCAGCAGCTTTCGAATATTCTTGCGCAAATAATAGGATTCAGGCTGTGAAAGACTTAGAATCATGTAAGTCCTTACCTATCTATGATGGCGAGGGCTCACTCCACCCAATTGAATTTCTAAATTATATTGAAACTTTTATCGATGTACGTAATATTGATATGAATAAGTTTTCCTTGATGGTTATTCACTTGTTCAAAAATTCAGTCAACCTTTGGTTTCAGGCGTATATTAATTTTTTTGGAAATTACACTGAATTCCGGGCCGCATTCGTGGAACAATTTTGGAGTGCCAACAAACAACTAAAAGTTAAGCTACAGTTAGAATCGGGGCGTTACAGAGACGGTGATGGCGCGTTCGTCGACTATTTCAATAAATACGTCGTTATGGCAAAATACCTACATCCCCCCTACTCCTCGGACCAACATTTTCCACCGAATATTTCAGCAGTTTTGGTCGGGGCGAATTCACTTTTAACAGCAGTTGATCGACTTAGACAAGCCGATTACTATTTTTTCAACGACAAAAAAGTAACTTTTAGCGACAACTATCCTAGTCAGACTGCTAATTGTTTTTCTCTTCCCAAACCGACACCAACTGAAACTAATCAATGGAAAACAGACGGTCAAAAAGTCGATTTCAGAGCCAACCGGAAAGATTTTGGTGGAGTCTTCCGAAAGAAACACATTTCCAGCCTCGACATATCTTCCCCTGAGGTACCGCTCTCGGAAAACGAAGAGGACTCCAGTGTGCAGGCTCACGCGTGGGAGCAATCGTAAACAGAGCCACACTTATTGAAAATTTTCCTCGTTCAGACTTATTGGAAGAATGTGATTTTAACCATGCGCCGGTTGACACGCGATCCCCCGTTATTGTAGTCACATTATATGACCAAGAATTCCCAGCCATGATTGATTGGTATCGGTAATCTCCATGGTGGTATGGGAACAAATTTCTGATCATAAAAAATACATTACCCACTTTCCGTGTCCCGGAACCCGAGTGGTAGGTGCATTTCAATCGAAATATAAAAAAGTGTAATTTCAAGCCGATATCTCCTTTTTACTGAACGAAACGAAATTTTGTCACGAATTCCTTATTATTTCTGATCTTTCCTATCCAATTATCATTGGGGTGGATTTTCTAAGGATTTATGAGGCAGTTCTCAACCTACAGGAAAAAAAGGTTAACCATACATTCAGAGGACCGTTCTTTGAACATCAAAGAAAGGTTGTTTGAGCATGAATATGGCAATGTGGAATCTCCCCGCATTTCTGCTTTCGTCAATAATACGGTTCAGAGACGCAATGAAGCCTTGACGGTTTTTCTAAATCATGAAAAGGTGGAAGTATCACAAATTTTTTATGCTAACTGTTGCCTGACCAATGATCAGAAAGATATGTTTGCGGAGTTATTCCAGAAATATTCAACGGTATTTCCGAATATTCCGGGGCGTACAATGTTATACGAGCATCCCATCGTACTAAAAAACGACGAAGAATTTTTTGTTCGACCGTACCCCATTCTGGTGGCTCACCGAGACGCTGTAAATTCAGCTTTATCCCAGATGGAACAGTGGGGTGTTATCGAGCAGGCCTCTACTCCCTACATATCTCCCCTGATGACGACCATAAAAAAAGATGGAAACGTCAGGGTTTTCCTTGACGCGAGACACCTCAATAAGAGGTTGGTGCCTGATTTTGAGTTACCATTGCGCATTGATGACATCGTTCGTTCCTTGGGGGGCAAAACTTTTTTGTCAAAAATTGATTTATCCCACTCTTACTAGCAAATTCCAATAAAGGTCCAAGACCGAAAATACATCGGGTTTATGGTTAACGGAAAAACGTACCAATTTTGTACTCTACCGTTTGGGCTGTCCACGGCAGTGGCGTCGTTCTCGAGAGCAATGAGGCTGGTTTTCGGGGATGAATACTGTGATTTTCTCCTCACTTATGTAGACGACCTCTTGGTGATGTCATCTTCTTTTGAAGAACATTCACGACATTTGGAGAAAGTTTTCTCCAGGCTACAGCGGGCAGGCTTAACGGTTAAATTGGCTAAATGTAAATTTTTCCAGAACGAAATGCATTTTCTCGGCTATGTAGTTTCTCCGAGAGGTATTTGTCCAGATCCAGAAAGGATTCAGGCCATCCAGGATTATCGACGTCCTACCAACTTGAAGGAGCTACAAAGGTTCCTAGGCCTTTGTAATTATGACCGAGCTTTTTCACCGAGGTTTGCCGACCTTTCGGAGCCGCTTACCTCACTCTTGCGAAAACCTACCAAATGAAAATGGAGGGAGGAACAGGAAACAGCTTTCCAAAGTCTCAAGCAGGAACTCCAAGAATCCACTCTGTTATATCACCCTGATCCCACCTTACCGTTCCATGTAGCAACGGACGCAAGCGATATTGGGATCGCGGGACAGCTCTATCAAATCAAAGAGGGTGAAAAACATGTGGTGGCCTGGGCGAGTCGACTGTTGATAGAAAGGGAAAGACGATACAGTTCGAACGAAAAAGAAGTATTAGCTGCACTCTGGTGTATATTACGTTGGAGAATATACATCCTGGCCAACGAGTTTACCCTTCATACGGACACCCGAACTTTAACCTATCTCAACTCTTGTCGACTGTTGAGTTCAAGAATCATGAGATGGGCTCTTGCCCTTCAGGATTTTACCTTTCAGATTGTACATGTGCCAGGAAAGGAAAATTTTCAGGTCGATGCACTATCACGATACGCTTGCTTAAGACTTCCCACACCAACTGACAAATGTTTCAGAGTAACCTCTATTCAACTTCCCGTTCAGATTGGCGAGAAGTTGAAGAAAATAGGTGAGTTGCAAACCGACGATCCTTAACTTTGCATCATCAAAAATAACATTTTAACGGACGTTGCGATCCAAGCAAAATTTGCCATATATAAAGACATTCTTTATAAAAGAGGAGACGGTCCAAACATTTTCCTTCTCTGCATTCCAGAATCGCTTATACGAGACCTAGTTATGGGTGCGCATGAAGCTCTGGGACACTTCGGAGTCTATAAAATATGGATGGCTCTGAGAGAGGAAGTTTTTTTTCAAAATATGCAAAGAAATATTAAGAAAATAATTAAATCATGTAATGTATGTCAAAAATCGAAAATATCAATCTTACCAAATCCTCCCCAAATACCGATACTTCCAGAATCGAAGACGGACTTACTAGCTATGGATGTGCTTGGTCCCTTGGTGCGCAGTCGCGGAGGGGCTATGTATATTTTTGTCATTTATAATGTATTCACCAAATACGTGACATTGTATCCGATAAAAAAGGCAAATTCTGTCACCATGTTGAACAGGCTGAAAAAAAATTATTTTCTGTTGCACGGTCTTCCGAAACGTGTACTTCATGATAATGCTACACAATTCTCCTCGAAAGTTTGGAAAGCCACTTTAGAGACATTGGGCATTAAACTTGTCTATATTTCTGTACGGCACCCAATGGCCAATCCGTCGGAACGTTGCATGCGCGAAATTGGCCAAATTTTGCGTTGCTATTGTCATGACCGGCATTCGAAATGGGCAATGGATATTCCGCTATTTCAGTCCTTTTTAAACTCAGTCGTCCACGAATCCACCGGCTTCGCTCCTATTGAGCTTGAGTTCGGAAAGGATAAAGTGAAGTTGTTACCACCTGATATCGTCCATCCCGATTATAATGCGGGAAACCAGTCGCAAAACGACAAACTAGTTCTGGCCGAAGCAAACCTTAGGTGTAGAGCGGAGCGACGAGCCGCAAAACACCCGGGTCGCCCTTTCACCCGTTTTCAGCCGGGTGACTTAGTTTTACTTAAGGCCTACAATATTTCTTCATCCATTCGGGCCGAAACGAGAAAGCTTTTGCTTCTCTTTGAGGGTCCCTACCGGATCAAACAAAAAATTGCAAATGATACTTATATCCTTTGCCAGCCGGACCAAGATCTTGAGCGTGGCATGTTTCACGCCAGTCACCTAAAACTTTATCATTCGCCAATACAAACTGTGAACACTTTACGATAGAAAGCATTCTTGAGGGGGGACAGATGTAGCGAAACGTGATTTCCACAGCGCCACTTCGTTATAGAACCCACAATACATTTCTATGTGCTCTAGGCAGGGCTACGATTAGCAGCTCGAGAAAGGTTTTTCAAGGCGAGTTTTTTCAGTTCCACATAAAAACGGCAACGGCTATTTCGATCGTGGATACTGCAAAGGCCATTAGAAAGTCAGAAAAGATCGACACATTGATGAAACTGTTTTTGTGCTTTTGGTTGAATAAAACTCATAATATTATCCTTTTGATATTTGGTTGGTGCCTGCACTATTTTAGGTAGGTAAGGATATGAAATTCAAGTGTAAATCTAAACGTGCACAATTTTAGTTTTGTCAAGTCATCTGAGAATAAACAGTCTACCACATTTCTGCTTTCACTACAAAGAGCCAGGTTTGATCCACTACAACCCTGAGATACCATACGATCCATTACAAAGTTATATCGTCATCATTGAATTGCAACGAAATACGTTTTTGGTAGCCATGTTTTGAATAATTTATCATTGCTCACCTCCCAACTGGATGCGATAACAGATGTCGATACGAACAGGCAGTGGTCGTTGCGCTCTCGGAGAGGGCAGACGTTAGCACAGTCCTCGGCCTGCGTGTCACTGTCTGAAACAAAACTAGTTTGAAATTTTACGAGCTCCAGTACAAGGACCGCCCACTCAGAATGAACATTAAAAAACGGCGAAAAACATTGGTTTTCAGCTTAGTTTCGGAAATTAAGATGTGAAATATCGTTTCCTAAGCCATAGAAAAATCTTTTACAAGATTAGTAGCTTTTGCCAATTTTTAAATAGGGAAAAAGCTGATTTTATGGAAAATGGCTTTTTCAGATATCTAGACAGGGAAATCGTGCTTTCTTCAAAGAAGCATCGATAGAGATTCCTTAGTAGCTTTTGTTTGACACCTCGATCACGTTTCTAGTGCTCGTGGTTCAATTTTTATTAGCATTCGAGTTTGAAAGAAGGAGACGCGGCATAAGACTTATTGTCTTAGGATTGCTGAGTTCTATATGAAATCGAGGAAAACGAAAATTCAGAATTTTCGTGATTTTCCGAAGATTTCCGAGTGAGGCCAAAGACTGTTAGATTTCATTTATCGAAGAACGCAAATTGAGGAAGCGAAACGATACACGGAAAGAATGAGACAGAAACAGCGGCATATAAACGTCAATGGAAACTAGCAGAGCGGCAGAGCAAAGCCCAGTGCCTGCAGAAAAACAGGTCGTAAATGCTGGCAAATACATACGAAATGAGATTTTTTCGTTGTGTAAATATTGAAAGTAGGTCAGGCAGGATCGCACGGCTTTTGCGATCGCTGATTGGCTGAAAGTGGCGCGGAAGAGAGCCCGTTTATTTGGCATAAATATACGGATTTCCAAGCCACGATAGATTCCCGTGAAGGCGGCACTGATGTCTAAGGACTTCATGCCATCATACAAATCAGCCATAAACCCATTGGTCCTCCTTGAGACCAATAATCAGCCGAAAGGGTAGAGGAGCTGGACTCCAAACCTGAGGAAAACGAGGATGACCTTCCACCACGATAGATAGTCGAAGTCTGGACATCGAGCGAGTAGCAGTCATCTTAAAAATCCGAAGATTTTTCGAAAGTCTGAAGCTGCGGTTGGGATTTATTGAATGAATTCGAGTCTCTGGTTCTTTTCAGAACAGACAAAGCACAACACAGGAGTCTTCAGGGTTCTGCGCTTATCATCAATCAGTGGAATTTGGAGAATTTTTACTGGAATCAGGAATGTCTAGGTTCAATAGAGAAAAAATCAGAACACATTAGTGGCTGGATATTTATTCGAGGAATCCTAGGACTGTGGAAACTCTGAAACTCTGAGAGCTTATACTGGAGCAGATTACTGGTTGGATAACTTATTATAGTACATAATCATACCTTACGTTTGTCCAGGTTCCTTTTGGCACTCCGCCAGAGGAAAGCTGCCCAAATCCTGCAAAGGAAGAGCAGGTCCCTACTAAAGTTGCCCGGTCTCACTCCACCCGATCATTTTGCGGTGTTAAACGATCGAGGTGTTTTGAGATTAAACTCGGGATGGTCAAGACATCACTAGTTACGTCCTTCGGGCGAACGACTCAACCTAATCGTTAGGACCTTACAGGATTACGATACCTTTCTACCTTATCCTGCGAGCGGCCCTCATCCTAGGGTGCTGTTCAACCGTTAGGCTCCTTGTTCCTACACTAGCTCAGTTCACCCTGTGGGTCTTGGATAGGAAAGTAGCTTTCGCGATTGAAGGGTGAACTTTAGAAATCGAAATGCAGACCAGGGCAGAACACGCGCGAGCCAACTTGCAGAAAATACATCAGTGCCAAATCGCGAGACCACAATTTTCGGTCAAACAAATTTCTTGTCAGACATTTTTAGCCGCCTGAGTGCGACTCCGACGAGCCGACAAGGAACCCCCCTGGAATCTGGTTTCATAGGAAACAGCATTCCGAGAACTCCGGTAGGATCAGCCAGTCTGAGGCTAGATTCTACTCAGAGTATTCTTTCTACGAATGAGGACATCAGTACCTCTCCCTTGGTCGCAGAGCGACAATCCCTGGGCATTGATTCAGCAAGCCAAATAATTCGAGAATTCGACAAGTCACAAAGGACAAATCGCGATGAAACAACGCGAAATAGCATGTTTGAATTAATTCGCATTGGGGAAAATAAAACCTCGGCGATGAGAAGGATTAATTTACTACATGCAGAAGTGAACGTCAGGCGACGACTTTACATGAAACTAGACATCATCCCCGAGAAGATGCACCAGCCAGACCGCAAAGCGAACCCCAATTAGGGCTTCGCGCGATGCTATCAATGCGAGTACGATCTCATATGCTGATATCGGCTCCAAAATCAAGAAAATCGCATTTTTGTTCCCAACCGGAAGAAAATGCAGAAATTAAGGATTTTTGCCGACGGCGACAACCGGAAGGAGTTTTCCCTCCGAAACCGATAGTTCTGCCTGAATGCGAGCCATTGAGGCACACTATGGAGTAGTTACCCATTTATGTGGTAACCCCGAGTCCAAGAATACACAAAGTGTACAGTCGTCCTGTGGAAACGGAAATTGCACGAGAAACATTGCCATTGTCAAACCCGACAATAGGATCATGCCATAGCGGACAAGACTTTCGAAACAGCGAATGTTTCGGAAGAAGAACCACCGCACAGGACTTTCGAAACAAGGAAAGTTTCGAGAGGCGCGGTGAAGGACAGCGTTTCCAAAGCAAAGAAGGCTTTGAGATGCTGCCAATATTAATATCGACGAAGCACAGGTCGTCCGACGCCAGGCGTCGCGATGCCCCCAGGGGGGAGCACTTAGCAATCCCTGGGAGGAGAAGGGTGCGTTCTACACAGGAGCGCCTCATACCCTGTTCGAGCCGGAAACTGACGACCTAGCGGGAGCACTAGGGGGTGGAGGAATGCCAGGGAGACACCCTGAAGCCGAGAGAGGCTTGGGGGTGGCCTCATCGCGGGGTCAGTACCTCCACAATGAGTCCCAGATTTTCGAAGAGCTATCTGAAGCACCTACCTCCCGTCGTACCCAGACAGGAACTGAGTCCTAAAATCCCTGGGGCTCAGGTCTGGGAGGCCAGCCAGCTGTCACGGCAAAGGGTAAATGTTGTCGACGAGGGCGGAGTCGTAGGACATGCCCCCTCAAAGGAACCCGACTACTACCCCCCCGGAGGACATCACTATTAATTCCAGGACAGACATTGAAAGTCTCAGCCTAATTCATACCTATCACCTTTGCTAAAATAAAGAAAATGAATTTGATAATACTTAACAATTCAGAACAGAAACTCCTTACCTTCACTCTCTGTGATTCATCATTTTACAGTTCTGTGAAATCTCATTGGCAGCAATGCATTGATTAGAACAAGAAATTCTGTCAAACTTGATGTTTTGTGTCAATCATGTCTGACTACCTGTTGAGTTCAATTTTCAAATTCATTGTTTCATATTATTCGTGCAATCATCTCACATTATTGCAAAATTCTGACAATATTAAATGTTTTTAACCAATTTTAATCTTGACATACATATATGAGGATCCTCTTTGTTACTTATGTGTTAACTTCATTTTAACCTCACTTTCGTAAGTATGAACACGTTATCCATACCCGTTTATTTATTCAATAATTATTGTAGAGTTCCCGATGAAGAGACAATAAACGCCTCGAAAACTTGAACAGAAAAAAAAAATATATATATATATATATATATATATATATATATATATATATACCATTCTATCATTTTGACGTCCGTACATAAAACGGTAATCTGGCGTCACCTAGAAGGAGTACGTTTATTAAAAAACTAACCGTGTATATAGATCCAGCCATTTTTTTAGACCCCACACTGTTGTCGGCATGTTTGCATGTTTGCATTATGGACTCAATGTACAAACATATTTATTAAAAGTTTAATTTATGTAACATTTGTAGCAATCGTGTATGTAATCAATTGAAAGATATTTTACCATCATTAAGACGTCATAATTTATAAAAACCTATTGAAATTTTACTACAAATTGCAGTCTACTTACAAACTTTTATTTTTCGCCAGTGTGGTGGGAGTACCTAATTTTCTATTTTGAAGTGACTGCATTCAGAGAATAATATAATTCAGTTTAGATTTTGCGTTGAAAGAGAGACGTTGTATTACTGTGCTGGCAAACGTAACTTGGGAAGATGTATCATTCGTTCATATCATTTGATATTATCAACTGATTTGAACAAATGTTCCGATGCGTTCTATACAACATATCAGTATCATTACCATAATGCGTTTCCACTAAGAAGAGTCTCAAACAATTATAATCGTAAAAGAGACAAACCCTGGATATCAAAAAAAATCAAAGAACTGCATCAAAGGGTATGTGACATGTGCAAATTAGCTAAATTTTCTAACATAGCAATTATCAAAAAAAATATATACAACTGAAGAACTTATATACAGAAGTAGTAAAACGGGCAAAAATGGGATACAACAACAGAATTATAAATGCAAGAAATATTAATAAGGAAAGTTGGAAAATTATCAATGAAAATAGGAATAAAATAAAAATTAATGATACTTTAGAACTAACAATCAATGGTAATACTACTACAGATAAAACAACAATAAGTAACCTTCTCAATACATTTTTCATTGACATAAAAACAAGTTAACCTTATACAAATGAATTGAAATTATCTCCTTTCTCATACAACAGCTTATATCCAACATCACATATATAGATCCAAAAATTATTAATAAAACCACTAAAACTACAGCCTCAGGAATAGATGATATACACGGTAAATCAATGACATAATTTGTCAACCTCTATCATTTATTGTAAATAAATCTTTATGTGACGGCATACATCCAGAATCACTGAAAACATCGAAGTCTATACCCATATAAAAACAAGGGCTCCAAAAATGATGTAACCAACTATAGAAATATCTGTTTGCAATCGCAAATTGCCAAAGTTATCGACGATGCCTATTATTTGCCTATATATGCCTATTACTTCGTTAATTTGTTGAACTCTATAAACTCATACCAGAATGTCAACATGGTTTTAGACAGCAAAAATCAACATCATCTGCCATATTCGAAATGTGTGACAACATCTACAAAAACCTTAATGATGAAAAAATTACAATTGGTTTATTTTTTTATCTATCCCGGGCATTCGATACAGTTGACCACAGTTTATTACTTGAGAAACTGTATAGAATGGGAATAAGAGGAGTAACCAATGAATGGGTAGCATCATCAAAGGTCGCAAATAGTGGTAATAGATGAAATAAAATCACAACCAGCTTCTGTCTCATTAGGAGTTCCACAAGGCTCAACATTGGCTCCGCTCCTCTTTATAATATTCATGGGTGATATTGAAAATTCATGTGTATCTCCACAAAAAACAATAATATATGCTGATGATACCTATCAAATAGTAGCAGAAAATGAACTTCTCCTCTCTGTTCAAGCTGCAAATAAAACTGCTGATGAATTTTCACAATGGTGCACAAATAACGGTCTACTTGTCAATGTAAATAAAACTGTTTTAATGAATTATCAACAAAAGAATCTTACTAATGATCATTGTTCACTAATAAAAGTATATCACAGATCTATAGAGCAGGTGAATCAATATAAGTATCTGGGATTAGTAATTGATCAGAAGTTAACTTGACGACAACACACAGATTATCTAACAACAAAACTGAGTATAGTCTGCTTCATAATAAGACAACTATATGGAACAGCATAACTAGAAGCACTCAAATTGGCCTATTCGGATTAGTACAATCTAATATCTCAAATGGGTTAATATTCTGGGGAAACTCAGCATACCTAACAAAAGTGTTTGTTATCCAAAAAAAAAAAATAATCAGATGCATCGCTGGCATACATTGTAGACAATCATGCAAGACAGTTTTCAAAGATATAGCTATTTTAACACCATCGTCTTTATATATTTTGCTCATAACTATGAATATCAAAAGAAATGAATCACACCATACAAAAAACAGTATGATAAATAATCACAATACTCGCAGAGGAAATGAACTGAGACTACCTTACTCACGATTAGCCCTTTGGCAAGACTCGGCAAGCTATCATGAAGTCATATGTTATAACAAAGCAACTAGGTTACTAGGAAATATTGAAAATTACAATACATTCGAAAATCAAAAAAGCTTCAATAGACCTTCTTCTAGAAAATGCCTTTAACAATGTCGAAGAATTTTTAGATTTGAATGTATAAGCTGCTTTTTCTTCAGTTTGTGTGACTAGTCTGATGAATATTGATGTTATATGTGTATGCTATTTTAATGATGAATAAATTCTATTCTATTCTATGGTGAGTTCTATAGCTTCTAAAATTATGGATTCAGCGAGATCCGTGTGTAAGTATATTTAATATTTCAATCATAACACTTGGAAAATTATTCTCGTTTCATTAATTATATCTTAGTTACATGAACAGTCATTTATGTAACTAATATTTTCGTTTTTAGCTGTTTCAAAATATTTTTGATAAAAAAATAGATGCAAATCTTGTGTTCTCTTTTTTGATTTTATTATTACTGTTTGGTTGTTTGGAGCTGATTTTAAATAGAAACTTTTATATATTTTATTCTATTCTATTAACGATACTATTATTAAGGTCATACTGGATTTATATTTTCCAAACAATTCCAGTTTGGATTAGGTAGCTAAGCTGTTTCAAGAATACACTATTAAGTGGTAGGAAATGTTCTGAAACAGAAAACTAATTTAACATAAAAACTCTTAGACTAGGATTAATAATCTAATCTGATTCAAATTTGTCTGAAATAAAAGCTGGAGAAGCTCATTTCTATTGGGATTCTATATTTTTTTTGAAATATTTCCGATTTTATAGGAAATAATTAAGATTTTTTGTAATACTTTGGGACTATTATCCATAAAATTCTAAAAACGATAATTTAGGCTAATAATAATTTCAAACAGTTAATATTTTTCTAAAAAAAAACAGAAAAATTTAAAAAAATAATATTTGGGTGCAAATTGGTATGCTACTTGAATCTCATTCATAAATATTCACTAATAATGAAAGCCTTGACCCAAAAATTCTCAAAAACTACCAAAAAATCCTAAACAAACCAAAAAACTAATATATTCTAATGAACTAATAGTCAAAATAACCTGAAAAAATTACAAAAAGCTTTTAATAAAAATTTTCCAACAATATCAAAATTTCAAACTTAGTAGTTGTTGATTGTTATTTTATAAAAATATATTGTTTACTATATATTATGAAATTTATTGTTGTTATCGTTACTTTGTGGAAACTATACATCTTTGTAACGTATCATAAACAGAAGTTTGCCAGAAAAATACTGGCATTTTCAAATAATATTCTCCAAGCCACGATAGTTGGTCGAAGTCTGAACATAGTGCGAGTAGCAGTCATCTTAAAAATCCGAAGATTTTTCGAAAGTCTGAGGCTGCGGTTGGGATTTATCGAATGAATTCGAGTCTCTGGTTCTTTTCAGAACTTAATAGAGACAAAGCACAACACAGGAGTCTTCAGGGTTCTGCGGTTATCATTAATCAGTGGAATTAGAAGAATTTTTACTGGAATCAGGAATCTCTAGGACCAATAGAGAAAAAATCAGAGCAGATTAGTGGCTGGATATTTATTCGAGGAATCCTAGGACTGTGGAAACTCTGGGATTTAACCGAGTTTATACTGGAGCAGATTACTGGTTGGATAACTTATTATAGTACAAAATCATACCTTACGTTTGTCCAGGTTCCTTTTGGCACTCCGCCAGAGGAAAGCAGCCCAAATCCTGCAAAGGAAGAGCAGGTCCCTACTAAAGTTGCCCGGTCTCACTCCACCCGATCATCTTGCGGTGTTAAACGATCGAGGTGTTTTGAGATTAAACTCGGGATGGTCAAGACATCATTAGTTACGTCCTTCGGGCGAACGACTCAACCTAATCGTTGGGACCTTACAGGATTACGATACCTTTCTACCTTATCCTGCGAGCGGCCCTCATCCTAGGGTGCTGTTCAACAGTTAGGCTCCTTGTTCCTACACTAGCACAGTTCACCCTGTAGGTCTTGGATAGGAAAGTAGCTTCCGCGATCCAAGGGTGAAGTTAAAAATATTAGATTTTCGTGAATCCTTTCCTCTGACTATTTCCTCGTCAGTCATTCAAGGCAAACTTAGAAATTGAAATGCAGACTAGGGTAAAATACGCGCCAGTGCAACTTGCAGAAAATACATCAGTGCCAAATCGCGAGACCACAATTTTCGGTCAAACAAATTTCTTGTCAGACATTTTTAGCCGCCTGAATGCGACTCCGACGAGCCGACAAGGAACCCCCCTGGAATTTGGTTTCACAGAACACAGCATTCCGAGAACTCCGGTAGGATCAGCCAGTCTGAGGCTAGGTTCTACTCAGCGTATTTTTTCTACGAATGAGGACACAGTACCTCTCCCTTGGTCGCAGAGCGACAAACCCTGGGCATTGATGGCTTTTCAGCAAGCCGAATAATTCGAGAATTCGACAAGTCACAAAGGACAAATCGCGATAAAACAACGCAAAATAGCATGTTTGAATTAAATCGCATTAGGGAAAATAAAACCTCGGCGATGAGAAGGATTGGTTTACTACATGCAGAAGTGGAACGTCAGGCGACGACAAGAAACTAGACATCATCCCCGAGGAGATGCACCAGCCAGACCGCAAAGCGAACCCCAATTAGGGCTTCGCGCGATGCTATCAAAACGGGTACGATCTCCTATGCTGAGATCGGCTCCGAAATCAAGAAAATCGCAATTTTGTTCCCAACCGGAACAAAATGCAGAAATCAAGGATTTTTGCCGACGGCGACAACCGGAAGGAGTTTTCCCTCCGAAACCGATAGTTTGCCTGAATGCGAGCCACTTATGTGGTAACCCCGAGTCCGAGGATACACAGGGTGTACAGTCATCCTGTGAAAACGCAAATTGCACGAGAAACATTGCCATCATCAAACCCGATAATAGGATCATGCCATAGCGGACAAGACTTTCGAAACAGCGAATGTTTCGAAAGAAGAACCACCGGACAGGACTTTCGAAACAAGGGAAGTTTCGAGAGGCGCGGTGAAGGACAGCGTTTCCAAAGCAAAGAAGGCTTTGAGATGCTGCCAATATTGAACTAAGCGACGAAGCACAGGTCGTCCGACGCCAGGCGTCGCGATGCCCCCAGGGGGGAGCACTTAGCGATCCCTGGGAGGAGAAGGGTGCGTTGTGCACAGGAGCGCCTCGTACCCTGTTCGAGCCGGAAACTGACGACCTAGCGGAAGCGCTAGGGGGTGAAGGAATGCCAGGGAGTCACCCTGAAGCCGAGAGAGGCTTGGGGGTGGCCTCATGGCGGGGTCAGTACCTCCACAATGAGTCCCAGTTTTTCGAAGAGCTATCTGAAGCAAACCTACCTCCTGTCGTACCCAGACAGGAACTGAGTCCTAAAATCCCTGGGGATCAGGTCTGGGAGGCCAGCCGGCCGTCACGGCGAAGGGTAGATGTGGTCGACGGGGGCGGAGTCGTAGGACACGCCCCTCAAAGGAATCCGACTACTACCCCTCCGGTGGACATCACCATCGATAGCGAGTCTAGAGCGATGCGTTACGTCCCAGCCTCCACTGTATCGAGAGAGGTGAGGGCACTCCGACGAATTCGCATTAATCAGCCACACGTCGTGGTGTGAACATCTTGCTCTCTTACCGTTGAACCGTTGTTGCTGTGACGTCACACCACTACTAACTTGGTGGGCTAACACCGATGAACATTCGTTACTTAAAGGATCTTCGAAGTATGCGGTAGGCAACACTTGTTTGCCGAAAGCAGGAAACAACACATACGCACGGAGTCAATAACAGAAGCCAACCGCACATTTGTGGTTCCGCGCTGATGAGGCCAATAGCCAGAAACACGTGTCCGCGGTTTGCCCCTCCTTTTTTGGAGTGTTGTGTCCACGAATTGTTCCATTTTAGATGTATCATGCACACTCGATAAAATCTCATATAAATATATATATATATATATATATATATATATATATATATATATATATATATATTTTATATATATATATATATATATATATATATATATATATATATATATATATATATATATATATATATATAAATACATCGGAAAAGGCTAGGGATATTTTTAAAAATGGCAATAATTTTTTTTTAGATCGCTTTAGGGAAAAAAAAGTTGACGGGTGATTATTAAACGAATGTAACTTACAACAAAATTTATTAAATGGTCAAAAATACTGAGTGCGCATATAAGCAAAGCTAAAAAAAATATGGCTCTTCTTTTGCACCCCGAAAAAAAATCATATTACAAAAAAAAAATTGGAATCAGTACAAAGTATGGCCTCCACTCTGGTTTATTACGGCCCTACATCTATCGTGCATCGACAAAATGAGATTGTCAATGTGTTGTTGAGGTACATTTGCCCGTTCCGGGATTAAAAGCTCTCTCAATTGAAACGTTGTGTGAATGTTCCCCATATGCGCAGTAATTCTTCGTTGAAGCATGTCTCACACATGCTCGATGGGATTCAGGTCCGGTGACTGTGCTGGCCATGGCATTACATCAACTCCTTCGTTGGTGAGCCAGTCAGTCACTAGACGCGCGACATTTGGACGAGCATTATCATGTATTAGGTGGAAGTTTTCACCAACAGCACCAGTAAACGGATGAAAGATAGGTAGAAAAATGGTGTCGAGGTACTGTCGAGCTGTGAGGGAGTGATTTGGAAAAACGAGATCGGTTCTGCTGCCGATCATGATTCCGCCCCATAGCATTACTGTACCACCTCTGTATGTGTGGACTTCCTGGACGTGTCTCAAACGTTCATTATTTCCAGGTCGTCTCCACAGTCTTACTTGACGAAAATCTGGATGAAATCCAAATCCGGATTCGTCTGTAAACAAAACTGTGGCCCAATCATTTGCATCCCAGTTTTGATGTTCTTGACACCACTCTAATCTTCTACCGCGATTGCCTCTCGACAAAGGTGGACATCTAAGTGGCCTTCTGTTGTGGAGATCTGCTTCATGCAGTCGATTTCTGACAGTATCACTACCAATGGTTTCCTGGTGCGTCTGCTGCAACACGTTAACCAACTCAGGTGCTGTGATTGCCGGTTGTCTTCTTGCGGTTAAGACCAAAAATTGGTCTTGAACTGCAGTTGTAGCGCGTCCTCGCCCTGGATGTTGTTCGGCTGGACTAACAGTTTCACGGAAACGCCGCCACAATCGACTGATAACACTTTGGGAGACCCCCAAACGAAGAGCTACATCATATTGTCGCATGCCACCTTGAAGAAGCCCTACATCTCTCAGCTGTAGGGCTTCTTGCTCTCAGCCAATGCTAAGTGATGGCGTTCCATGTTAAAGCACAATATTTCCAGTTTAATTGCTGAGCAAGAACTGCATAGAATGTACAAACTCGACACTTTCAGATTATTCATTTTAGCCGAAAACCTACAGTTTGTAAAAAACTAAAAAATTTGATAAAAGATTAGTTACCGTTCTTGCAGGCATTGTTTAACCCATAGAAATCTGCAGGGTGGTCGAGTGTACCAATTTAATCGAAATTAAACGACCTCATGCATTTATTTTTATGATATTTAGTATGTTATAAAAATATCCCTAGACTTTTCCGATGTATATATATATATATATATATATATATATATATATATATATATATATATATAAATATATATATATATATATATATATATATATATATATATATATATATATAGAATAGTAGTTTTTCGGGGATTCGGTCTGATTAGAATAAATATTTACTCTTTTTAGCTGCCCGAGCTTTCGCTAATGTTTATTAGCTTTATCGAGGGCTGTAATATAAAGAGGACATGATAAATATATATATATATATATATATATATATATATATATATATATATATATATATATATATATATATATATATAAAACATAATAACGGATAAAACAGAATACCTGTGCTATTTGAGAATATTCAATTTGAAAATTTCAATTTTGAAAGAAGTTTTCAACATCAAAATGACAACTTTTTGACATTGAATAATGTGAAATACTTTTTCAAATTTTTATTATCGTTCATTATGGGGATTTATACTGTGTTACTATTACAGGATGTATTCAGATTTATATTTTTTGTTAGTAAAAATGAATAAATTTTGCTGAGGTTGTCAATGTCTGTCTTTTTGTTGATATTGTTTTCTTTAATTTTGATCTCAGCCATTTCCAGAAATTGCCTTTTATTTGAATCTGGTTCGAAATGGAGAATTTTGGTGTTAGTATAATTGGCTGAATGATCATTATCTAGAACATGTTGTGTGAGTGTTGTGTGAGTATAAATCCCCATAATGAACGATAATAAAAATTTGAAAAAGTATTTCACATTATTCAATGTCAAAAAGTTGTCATTTTGATGTTGAAAACTTCTTTCAAAATTGAAATTTTCAAATTGAATATTCTCAAATAGCACAGGTATTCTGTTTTATCCGTTATTATGTTTTATATATATATATATATATATATATATATATATATATATATATATATATATATATATATATATATATATATATATATATATATATATTATCATGTCCTTTTTATATTACAGCCCTCGATAATGCTAATAAACATTAGCGAAAGCTCGGGCAGCTAAAAAGAGTAAATATTTATTCTAATCAGACCGAATCCCCGAAAAACTACTATTCTATACATACATACGGTCGTTACACTATCAATTATATATATATATATATATATATATATATATATATATATATATATATATATATATATATATATATAATATATATATATATATATATATATATATATATATATATATAGAGAGAAATTCAGTCTTTAAAAGTTTTTCAGGAGTTATTTCTACATATCCCGCTTCATTGATTGAGCCGTATGTGGAATCCGAACTCTCCAGTAATCCTTGAGGAGTGAAGGTAACATCATCTTCAGAACTCGCAGAAGCTTCGAATTTATTCAGAGATAATTCGATTTCTTCTTCGACATATTTAACCTGGAGAAAAAGAAAATACCTTCGAGTCTGCCTCAGTGGCAAAAAAAAGTATCGATTCGAATGATGTAGAAATTGTAATAAAATTTATCCTACTCATTTGATGAATTCGAAATTTTAATATGTCCAACTTCTTATATATATATATTTTTTTCAATGCTTCCATCAGAGTAAAATACCAATTCAACCTAAAAATATTATATTGGAATTCAGCTAGTTTAGGGATTCAAAGTGAAAGTTCGAGAAAAGAAAACATTTTGTTAAATAATGGTAACAAATTATTTCATTCATAGTGAAAACAAAATCGACTGTTATACGAAAAACAGTGTATTTTATTAGCTAGCAGTTTGCATTCCATATGATCCCATATGCACATGAAACACAAATATATTGTCTTCGACTAAATTCATTTTTTGAAATGCGAAGTTCGATAAACCAGGCATACAGAGTCCATTTTGTTAGGCTAACCTCTTCTGCAATATCATGATAAACCAGTAGTAAATAACATTCAACCGTTTTGGAAGACGAAAAAAACGATCAATAGTTCAACAAAAAAAAATAAGAACGTGAATAGAAAAGAAACTTTCTACTTCCCATTAATATGGGCTCCGAAACGTGTTGTTTATATATATATATATATATATATATATATATATATATATATATATATATATATATATATATATATATATATATATATATATATATATATATATATATATATATATATATATATATATATATATATATATATATATATATATATATATATATATAGGACAAAGCACTCATAGGAAGGTGGGCAAACCGCAGACACGTGTTTCTGGCTATTTAGCCTTCGTCAGTACGGTACAGCCAAGTGTAAAGGATAAACAACACTTGGTTGCAGGAAAGGGGTCAAACAAAGCAAGCGGATTCATCATCAGGGGCCAACTGCGATTTCGTGTCGAAGACATATATATATATATATATATATATATATATATATATATATATATATATATATATATATAGGGATTGAATCGGGTATAGCAGTCAGAGGCAGAAATATTGTAAAACCCTTTTTTCTGTTCAAGCTTTCGAGGCGTTTATTGTCTCTTCATCGGGAACTCTACAATAATTATTGAATAAATAAACGGGTATGGACAACGTGTTCATACTTACGAAAGTGAGGTTAGAATGAAGTTACCACACAAGTAACAAAGAGGATCCTCATGTCATGAATAAAATTGGGTAAAAACATGTAATATTGTCAGAATTTTGCAATAATGTGAGATAATTGCACGAATAATATGAAACAATGAATTTGAAAATTGAACTCAACAGGTAGTCAGACATAATTGACACAAAACATTAAGTTTGACAGAATTTCTTGTTCTGACCAATGCATTGCTGCCAATGAGATTCCACAGAACTGTAAAATGATGAATCACAGAGAGTGAAGGTGAGGAGTTTCTGTTCTGAATTGTTAAGTATTATCAAATTTATTTTCTTCATTTAAGCAAAGGAGATAGGTATAAATCAGGCTGAGATTTTCAATGTCTGTCCTGGAATTAATAGTATTTGAATTTTTAAATATATACTTATTAGAAGACCTAGAATTCCCAGGCTAACTGGAACCACAAATGTGCGACTGGCTCCTGTTGTTGACTCCGTGCATATGTGTTGTTTCCTGCTTTCGGCAAACAAGTGTTACCCATCTTTACACTCGGCTGCACCGCGCTGATGAGGCCAAGAGCCAGAAACACGTGTCCGCGGTTTGCCCCACTTTTGGAGTGTTGTGTCCACTAATTGTTTCATTTTTTATTTGTATCTGTATCATACACACTCGATAAAATCTCTATCTATATATATATATATATATATATATATATATATATATATATATATATAAATATATATAAACAGAAGTTAATATCGGACATAGCACTCATGAAAGTGGCAAACCATAGACACGTGTTTCGGGCTTTTGGCCCATCATCAGTATGGTGCAGCCAAGTGTAAGGATGGGCAACACTTGGTTACCAAAAGATAGAAATACAAATGCACGGAGCCACCAACAGGAGCCAACCGCACATTTGTGGTTTCAGTTGATAGATCTCGTGTTCACAAGAAAACTATCAAAATCACCACGGAGGCAGCTATAGCTATCTGCGTGACATCCGGGTCCAGGAAATTATACAAATATGAAAGTTATTGAGTGTCTTGATATAGAAACAGAAGTTAATATCGGACATAGCACTCATGAAAGTGGCAAACCATAGACACGTGTTTCGGGCTTTTGGCCCATCATCAGTATGGTGCAGTCAAGTGTAAGGATGGGCAACACTTGGTTACCAAAAGATAGAAATACAAATGCACGGAGCCACCAACAGGAGCCAACCGCACATTTGTGGTTTCAGTTGATAGATCTCGTGTTCACAAGAAAACTATCAAAATCACCACGGAGCCAGCTATAGCTACTTGCGTGACATCCGGGTCCAGGAAATTATACAAATATGAAAGTTATTGAGTGTCTTGATATAGAAACAGAAGTTAATATCGGACATAGCACTCATCAAAGTGGCAAACCATAGACACGTGTTTCGGGCTTTTGGCCCATCATCAGTATGGTGCAGCCAAGTGTAAGGATGGGCAACACTTGGTTACCAAAAGATAGAAATACAAATGCACGGAGCATTTGTATTTCTATCAACGAGATCTATCAACTGAAACCACAAATGTGCGGTTGGCTCCTGTTGGTGGCTCCGTGCATTTGTATTTCTATCTTTTGGTAACCAAGTGTTGCCCATCCTTACACTTGGCTGCACCATACTGATGATGGGCCAAAAGCCCGAAACACGTGTCTATGGTTTGCCACTTTCATGAGTGCTATGTCCGATATTAACTTCTGTTTCTATATCAAGACACTCAATAACTTTCATATTTGTATAATTTCCTGGACCCGGATGTCACGCAGGTAGCTATAGCTGCCTCCGTGGTGATTTTGATAGTTTTCTTGTGAACACGAGATCTATCAACTGAAACCACAAATGTGCGGTTGGCTCCTGTTGGTGGCTCCGTGCATTTGTATTTCTATCTTTTGGTAACCAAGTGTTGCCCATCCTTACACTTGGCTGCACCATACTGATGATGGGCCAAAAGCCCGAAACACGTGTCTATGGTTTGCCACTTTCATGAGTGCTATGTCCGATATTAACTTCTGTTTCTATATCAAGGCACTCAATAACTTTCATATTTGTATAATTTATATATATATATATATATATATATATATATATATATATATATATATATATATATATATATATATATATATATATATATCCTATATATCCTTCCACTCTTTGGAAGATTCTCTCATCCCTTTTTTTTGTATCAGATGGAGTAGTAGAAAGCCAAGAACTTTCTTTCCCGAAAAAATTAATTGTTCTATTTCGCCAAATTACCATAGACGGATATATCATTCAATATCACCTGCAGATACTGAAATTGTTCTATAAAATTGTGTGTTCTTTCCGGGCAAGGTACCGCTCGACCCGTCTATTTTACGGTCAACACAATCGTCCTGCCAAGAGGACTGACTATTCGCAACGTGGTGGATGAATTTGAATCCACTAGCTCAGTGAACAATCGACCAACTAAATATCAACGATACGCAAGATCTACCAAAAACATCACCGCTGTCTGTGATAGTGTACAAGAGATCCCAAGGCAGTCGATTTCGCATCACTCACAAGAACTCGACCTTCAGACCATCAAATTGACCCAAACATTCGAAAAACAATAACGCTACCCACAAAGCTTTCCTTTCCTACATTAAGGTGTAACTTACAAAATTGGCAGAATTCTCAAAAATCAGGACATAATAACGATATTCACCGCCAACAATCAAATTTCCACATTCCTCCGTTCTCCCAAGGACAAAATTATCAATGAATCTCGGGGTATATATTAAATTTCATGCTCCGATTGCGATAGTACATATGTAGGCCAGACCAACAGACGTGTGACAAGTAGGGTATACGAACATCAACTTGCTATACGAAAATGAGACCTATCCTCAGCTTGGATGATTCGCGAGGCCATCGAAATCGAACAGCATTCTTCCTGCCTGAACACAAACGTGATGACGTTCAGAGACTTCTAACTGCCTGGAAACTCCTAATTTCCCGATGCTTACCCCCACCAGGACGTCCGGTGATGGTAATCACCCGAAGCCCCGCCCCTACCTTTCCACTTCAGTACAGGAGAACTATATGCCATATACCGTGTCACTCTATTCATCAACGCATTCACTCACAAAAGCTATGTTATTAGAATAACATGTTATTAGAATAACATAGCTTCCCTCAGCTACTCTCTGAGTATACCGCAACAACTGTATCCCAGGAACCTTTCCACTTCAGTATAGGAGAACTATATGCCATATACCGTGTCACTCTATTCATCAACGCATCCACTCACAAAAACTATATTATTCTAACGGATTCCCTCAGCTCTCTGAGTATACCGCAACAACCGTATCCCAGGAACCCTTTTGGTTCCTGGGAAATAAACAACTCTATTCCTTTCCTTGATATGAAGTTATTGAGATCAGAAAAAAATATTATCATCACTGAATGGTACAGAAAACCAACATGAAGTAATAGATTTAGATGCCAGAAAAATACTGGCATTTTCAAATAATATTCTCGACGACTCCCATGATTTCGCACAAAAAGTTTCTGGAATACATTTTATTGTCCTTGTCCATAGGTTGGTCACGTTTCCGTTGAGCAGAGTTAGATATGATTTAAGGAAAAAAATTATCAAGGAGCTGAAATTAACGAGTAACTTTGAAAAGTTAGTTGGCGACTTAAGAAAGAATAGAAAATTTAGAGAGTGTCTTCGTAAATCCTTGACTTTCCAGAAAAATTGAGACTTAAAATTGATAGTTCTCTCACACGCATGGGATGAATTTTCAATTCATATGGGGCTCTATGAGATTAACATTCAGAATATATATATATATAAATCCTTTATTTAGTCAAAGACTAATAAATTATACATACAAGTGAATAACAATTTTAAAGAAATCGATACAATCTAAAAATTATAGTATTTTTTTTTTTGTAACTTGTACAATGTCATTAAGCTGAATGATATATGATTCTCATAACGTTTCGATTCGTATTATGTTTGTGATAATTAACATTTAGAATGATATATGATTCTCATAACGTTTCGATTCGTATTATATTTGTGATAATTATAATCAATGAACAGTATAGTATGTTTTGTTTCACTATTGGACATCTGGATCGTTCTCCAGATTCTCCAGACAGAAGCGTTAACATGAAAGCATATCTCGGAATTGTTATATAATCAAGGAGTGAATCAACCAAGTGTTCTCGCATCCTTTGCGAATGGTGTTTGAATTCCCTTTTCATGCGAGTAACGTTGAGTGCTTACGAATTCGCTTTATGAATTCTCTCACTGGAATATGAATGATGTATTGATGGAGTTATTATTTTGATTTATTCTCACTTGAAAATCCACATACAGAACACGAAATAAATATTTTCTATGTTCACGAATGCATGGGAGAAACAAAGTTGTGTCCTTGTGAATGTGAAGTAATACTCCAAGTAAAGTGCTTTTTGATATGTCTCAGAAACTTTCATTTTTATGTCATCGTCAGTGGGAGAGGGGTGAAAAAAGTACATTCTGATATTATAATCTGAAATTTTCAGAAAACTTTTTTCATTGGCTTCCAAATTTGCTATGTGTATTGGGTTTCATACGTTTCAAAATTTAATAACCACTACTGTTAGGTTGTCAGAAACTTGGCTCTTCAATATACCTGTTGAGGTGTTCGTAAAACACTAGAAAAATTATTATGTTTCGACCTGTTGCAAAACATATGAGAGATTTTTGAATCGAAATGTTATATTTTTAGGAGTGACTAATTTATTGGAAAAGAAAGTTTGGCTTCCGACTTCCCCCTTTTGATACAAAAAAATGGGGAAATCTTTCAAAGAAAGGAAGAAACTTCAAAAGAAGTAACTCTATACATATATGTGTAGATTATGCAAAGAAGTTACTTTCAGACATAAGCTGTAGAAAAAAGTCCTTCTAAAAAAGCTACTTTCATATAAATATTGAAATACACGAAAAAAAAATTCTTTTCACACAAATACTTCTATATGAACACTGAATTATACTAAAACCACTGATCTCTACTCAGTTTGTGTTCCAGACATTAGCTTTGTAATCAAAATCAGATATCATTCACAGAATTTCTACACTATGAAAATTAAAAAATTTTACTTACATGGAACACTGTCATCCTCACTGGTAGACATCGATATTTCGCCGTTAGACACTTCAGGCCTCTTCAGTAGCAATCCGGATAATATTATAAGAAAAAACACACAATTCATTCATATGAGAGATACTATTGAAAAGCTAGATATATGTCAATTGAATACATGACAGTAATACATGGAAAATAATTAGTTAATGAGAATGAAATTATCTCTCTATGAAAACGAAATGACCCACATACTTCAACTTTGGAAACAACAATATATGATGAGGCTCTACTCAAACTGCAGGTGAGTGGAATAAATGATGATAGCACGACCAGCTATCTAAAGCGCTCGCATATAATTAAACAGGATTCATAAAGCTTCAAATTCTTTCTGTAACTTATATTGATATTAAAATACTGAGAATAAAGAAAAATCAGTCGCATCATTCAAAAAAAATTCAATATATATATGTTATATCTCACTTTGGAAATATAAGTTTTTAAAAATTATTTATTTTGAAAATGGGGAAACAGTACTGAATTCCCCTGAGTTACAACAATACAATATTATTCGTCACTAACTTGAATGTAAGTCTGACAATCTGTAACTAATTCATTTCGTCACGCAGGACGGTATTATTTATAGGAAAATACTGTTTACATGTTCTAAAAATAAAATAAAAAGAAGAAAGAGTCTTTGTGTCGTTTTGAAGAGTTGCGTATATGCAGGTGTTGATTCTGCAGCATCAGCGTTGACATTGGATTTTGTTTACTTCGCGTCACCTTGGTTATGAATGGAGAAGGTCAATAAACAACATATAACATATAACAATGAACAAATGAGTCCAATAGCCAGAAACACGTGTCCGCGGTTTGCCTCCATTTTTGAGTGTTCTGTACATGAAGACATATTTTTCTCTGTATTATATCCTGGACCCGGAAGTCACGCAGGTAGCTATAGCTGCCTACGTGGTGATGTTAGATGATGCCTGGGAATGCTAGGTCTTCTAATTGAAACCACAAATGTGCGGTTAGCTCCGGTGATACCGTGCATATGTGAAGTTTTCATTCTTGGTAACCAGTTGTTAGTAGAGGGGGAAAGACGGGTCTGGACCTCCCCCCAAGGGTATGCCCCCCAGATCCACAATACTGACTGTGACCTTGATTCGTTTTTTTATTCTCCGCCTAAGAGTTGACCTTGAGTTGTGTGTAACACAATGGGTGAAACCCCTTTTTTACTCTCCGCCCATGACTGGCATTGAGATGTGTGTGATGTCATGACCGTGAACCGCTTTTTACTGTACAGCTATGATTTGGCCTTGCATGGTCACATGACCTTGGAAATTTCCTAAGCGATTTCGAGCTTCGAACACGTCATATGACCTTGGGAAAAATTTTGAACGATATTACTGATGTATTACCTTGAGTTTGAGTGATATTTAATAAAATGACATAGATTTACCTTGCATTGGAGTGGGGGGTTATGCACATATAACATGTGTGTTGTGAATGTTTTTTTTTTGTCCGTATTCTCATCATAATCGTGTGGTATTATATAAAAGATGTATACGTGTGGTGAATGTGGAAATAGTTTCACTCGGAGTGATAACTTGCGTCGTCATCAGCAAGGATCACGTATTCTTGCAAATGATGAAGGACCATCAATGTCGAAGAGGCCTAGGTTAAACGCTCCATTATCTCCAGAAATGCAAACCTGTTTGTGTTGCAATTTGAATATTTCAAGTGATCAGATGAATATTTATCGGAGGACTTTGCAACATAGAACAAATGCATGTATTCAATATGGGGACGGTGTTAAAATCATACGCACAGCATTCAAGTGTAGAATTGTGAGCTATAGAGTGGATAGTCAAAACCATCACATTGATTACCCAACATTTTTCAATGAATTGAAGCAAAAAGTTTTTAAACTACTCGAAGAAGTGTTAGTTATCCATAAAAGTGTGAAAGCCAATATGTAGGTGTTTGGACGTTACTATCTTCAAACTAAGGAGAATTTAGAAGTAAAATCATTCAATAGTCCCAATCAAGTTGTCGATCAATCGAATGATTTGATTGTGATTTATAACATTTTTATTGATGCTTTAACTGCTCAAGCAATGGAATTTCAACATCGAAATTCAGGTAAGTGATGTATTCACAAAATTGGTTATCACATCTAGTGAAGAGAAAATAAATTTTCAGGTTGGACTATCGAGGAAATTCTGTTTATGGAAGTAAATGTCAACAAGTAGAGTCCCCTTGGAGGCTCTTCTTATATCAAGTCACCCAAATTCATTGAGTTGAAGAAAAGTGTTGTGAATGTTATTAATCAAGATCAATACTGTTTTGCATGGGCTGTAACTTCAGCTCTGTATCCTGCCAGTGTGAGAGTGTGTGAAATTTCATCTTATCCTCACTTCTCTACCGTGTTGAATGTAGCAGGTATGGATTTTCCAGTAAAGTTGAAAGATATTCCTAAATTTGAGATCATGAATGATTGCTCTATCAATGTTTATGGTTTAGAAAAATGTTTCAAAAACGGTAAAGATTCATATGATGTTGTAGGCCCGTTACATCATTCGAAACGTAGACTTAATAATCATGTGAATCTGCTGAATATAATGGATGATTCTGGTAACAGTCATTATTGTTGGATTAATGATTTATCGAGATTAGTATCATCTCAAATATCAGCACATGAACATAGAAAATATTTCTGTGATGGTTGTTTATTATACTTTAGTGATGAGCGGGGTTTATTGCGACATCAATTGAATGATTGTAATCACATATCGACAACAACACCAACCCCAAAATTCAGAGTTGATAAATTCGGTGAATGCGTACCTGAGAATATTTTGAAATTTGAAAATATTGAGAAACAGTTGAGGGTTCCATTCACAGTGTATGCTGATTTTGAATCAAACCACTGCACACAGATGAGCCAAATCCTGCTAGGTCTTTCACAAATCGAACCTATCTTCATGAACCATACGCTTTCTCATATCTCATAAAGTGCTCTTTTGATGATTCAATTTCAAAATTCGTATTGTATTGAGGGGCTGATGCATCTAAAGTTTTCATTTCAAAGTTGGAGGCTGACGTCACCAATATATATCACAAATATTTGAAAAATATCGTTCCAATGAACCCTTTGACTGTTGAGGAAGAAAATGATTTCAATAATGCCACTACATGTGCTATATGTGGAAAGACATTCGAAGAGAATGACATTAAAATTCGCGATCACTGTCATCTGACAGGAAAAAAAAGAACTGGAGCAACACATTCCATATGTAATCTCAATTTCAAATTGCCCAATTTCATTCCGATCATTTTCCATAATCTCAGTGGGTATGACTGTCACTTGTTCATAAAAGATGTATGCACCAATAAAAGTGAAGTTGACGTCATCGCTCAAACTAAAGAGAAATATATTTCTTTCACGAAACATTTATTTATGGAAAACAAATCAAATCGAAATGGGCAATTGAAAAAAGTATTTTTGAAATTAAGGTTCATTGATAGTTTCAAATTTATGAGTGCATCTCTTCAAGAGTTGGGCGATAATTTAGATGAGAAACATTTTGTGGAAATGAGAAAACATTTTCCAGAAAATGATAAATTTAAACTTATGAGACAGAAAGGCGTTTTTCCATACAGTTTCATCGATTCTTTAGATAAATTGAATTATTCATCTATACCATCAAAGGCGGACTTTTTTGACAAACTGAATGAAAGACATATTTCTGATAATGAATATGATAGAGTGAAGCAGATATGGAAAACATTCAATTGTCATGATTTGGGTGAATATTCTGATATTTACTTAAAATCAGATGTTCTATTACTGTGTGATATTTTTGAAAATTTCAGAAACATGAGTTCGAGTACATATAAATTGGATCCTGCACATTATTTCACATCTCCAGGTCTTTCTTGGGACGCTATGTTGAAATATACAGGCATCAAGTTGGAATTATCAACTGATATAGACATGGTGCATTTTTTTCAAAAAGGTATTCGTGGCGGTGTTAGTCAATGTTCGGAGAGACAGCACATTGCAAATAATCAATTCCTTCCAAATTATAATCCTAATGAAGCTTCATCATTTATCATGTATTTGGATGCAACAAATCTGTATGGTCCTAGCATGTCTCAATCACTACCTTTTGGAGGGTTCACATGGTTGACCTCCGATGAAATAAGTAAACTAGATATCGTCAGTATTCCAGATGAAAATTCTCAAGGATACATTCTTGAAGTTGATATTCATTACCCCGTTGAAATGCACGATTTACATTCAGACTAACCATTTTTGGTTGAAAGTATCATACCGCCTGGGTCAAAGTCTAAAACAGCCAAACTTATACCTAATTTGAATGATAAAAATAAATATATCGTTCATTATAGAAATTTGAAACAGGCGCTTCGTAATGGTTTAAAACTGATTAGAACCCATAGAGTTCTCAGATTCGATCAGTCACGATGGTTGAAAAAATATATCGATTTAAATACTAAACTGAGAAATGAAGCCACCAATAAGTTTGAGAAGAATTACTTCAAATTAAATGTGAACTCTATTTATGGGAAAACTTTGGAAAATGTTTACAACAAGAGACATTCGAATTGTTACACATTGGGAATCTATACGGGGAGGAATGGGTGCCAACGCTTTGATAGCTCGCCCTAATTTTAAAACATTATCCATAATTACAGAAGACTTTGTAGTCATACATATGGATAAAGTTAAGGTTTGTTACAACAAACCATTGTATCTGGGGTTAAGTATATTGGATATGTCGAAAACTGTCATTTACGACTTTTTCTATGATGTTATTAAAAAACATTTCGGATCACGTTCTTCTCTTCTCTACACCGACACAGAATCTTTGATTTTTGAAAATAATGACAGATAATTTTTATGAATTTATCATTGAGAATGTTGATAAATTTGACACTTCCAACTATGCGTTGGATAATAAGTTCCATGTGCCAGTTAAGAAGTCGGTAATTGGAAATATGAAAGACGAACTTCCAAACGATCCTATTATTAGTTTTCAAGGGACTGGAGCGAAAGCATATCACATCCAAAGTGTGTCAAATGAAATTAAAAGGGCTAAGGGTGTTAAAAAATCCGTGATTAAAAATCGGATTTCAATTGACGATTACATTAGGATTGTTGAAACAGGTGGAACAATATTGCGAAAGATGAATGTATTCAGAAGTGATTTACATGATATTTATACTTTGATGTGTAATAAAGTCGCTCTGTCGCATAACGATGATAAAAGATTCATAATTCCGAATACTACCAAAACATTACCTTGGGGTCATTCCGATATTGAATTTTATCAAACAAGCTCCCAACAGAATCTGAGAATTCTTTTGGAAGTAATGAAAGTTTCCAACAATACCATCGATGAAAACCTAGATCTCCTTATTGCATTATTGGAAGAGCAATCGAGTAATTGAATTTTACAAATCTAATTTTTGCTCTTAACATTTTGGAAAATTCATATTTGACGAAAAGAATCGTTCAAATCGTTTGTGGTGTCACTATAAATTGGAATTAAGATTTCATGTTCATAAGTGATTGAGTCACAATTAGTTTAGCGCGAGTATATGATTAAGAAAAAATATTCAATTATTATATTTTATTCCAAAACTGACAATTGCGCGTATTCGGCATTTTTGGGAAAAAAGGATGTTTAGTATCTAAGTTTTGTAACTTTGTGGGTAGAAAATATCGATATTCAAACAAAAATTTATGATTATATGTCTCTGAAGTCTAGACAATTTCATTATTTCATTGAAGGGAAGCGAGAAGATGTTTGGTTATTTGGAGAAAAAATATTTTATCATTATATGCTGTTGATGTCGAGACAATTTTCATTCTTTTATTGAAGGGATGCAAAAGTTTGTTTGGTTTATTTTTGGAGAGAAAATATTTTATGATTATATGGTGCAGTATTCTACTCAATCTCATTATTTCATTGAAGGTATGCCAAAGGATGATTGGTTTATTTGAAGAAAAAATTCGGGTAGGAAACCCTGACCGTAAAATCCATTAGCACGTTCAGAAGTGCATTGGCATATTTGAGATAGAAACCCTCGAAGAGTTCATTCAGGAACTTTTATAGCGTGTCTAGACAATATTATTTTATTGAAGGGATGCAAGAGGTTGAATGGTTTATCTGAAAAAAAATTCGGGTAGGAAACCCTGACCGTAAAATTCATTAGCACGTTCAGAGGTGCATTGACATAATTGAGGTAGGAACCGTCGAAATGTCCATTAGGACATTCGGGAAGTTTTATAGGGTGATAAAGACGGAATTCTAACAATTTTGTGATTATATGACCCTGCACTCTGGACAATTGTAAAATCTCAAATTAGTTTCTAGCAACAATAAACTCTTACTACCCTTTTTTCCATTTTCAATTTTGTATCGTTGGGACAAATCATAAGACTCGAATTCAATCCCCACCAGAAAGGGCTGACCTTTCCAAACACCAGAACAGAATCAGAAGGGACAACACATCATTCTGTTTTAGTATCTCTTACCCATCGAACTAACTTGCAGTGACACAGTCAAGTCAAATGATATAGTTGACTCAAGCAACCCAATAATCATCAACGATTCTTAGCAGTTGAAGTTATCTCAATGTAAGTACAGTGTACTATATTATTCATTTCGAATTGAAAGGGTTATAATTTTAGGAGTGTTTAGTTTTTTGAATTTCTAATTTGTATTCAATTCAGTGTTCATATAAAATTATCTATTCCAAAAGTATTTTTTTTTGTGTAAATCAACTGATTTTCATGAAAGTAGATGTTTTCGAAAGAGAGTTTTTATTTATACTCAATATAACCTTGAATATTCTGAACAAAATTCGAATGTTTCTGAAAGGAAGTTGAGATGTGACGATGATATATGGAATTCTTTTCTGAAATTGCTTCCTTCTTTTCAGTTTCTAAATTTTTTTTTGTATAATTCAGTGTTCATATGAAATTATTAGTTCAGAGTTTTTTTTCATATAATTCATTGTTTTCTATGAAAGTAGTTGTTTTTATGTAAACGTAATACAACCTTGAAAAGTGTGAAACAAGTTCGAAGGTTTCTAAAAGGACACTGAGATTTTGATGATGTTATATGGAATTCTTTTTTGAAATTGATTCCTTTCTTTCAGTTCAATAAAGCAGCCAGGTGAAGCAACTCCATCAAAGCCTTCAAATCTTAGCAGCTGAAAATTCATCTCGATGTAAGTACAACCTACTATATTATTCATACCAAACTGAAAAGGTTATATTTTAAGATGAGATTAATTTTGGTAAAGAACGGTTATTTATACTTAATACCTATAACCTTGAATATTCTGAACAAAATTTGAATGTTTCTGAAAGGAAGTTGAGATGTGACGATGATATATGAAATTTTTGTCTGAAATTGCTTCCTTCTTTTCAGTTTCAAATTTTTTTTTTGTATAATTCAGTGTTCATATCAAATTATTAGTTCAGAGTTTTTTTCATATAATTCATTGTTTTCTATGAAAGTAGTTGTTTTTATGTGAACGTAATACAACCTTGAAAAGTGTGAAACAAGTTTGAAGGTTTCTGAAAGGACATTGAGATTTTGATGATGTTATATGGAATTCTTTTTTGAAATTGATTCCTTCCTTTCAGTTCAATGAAGCAGCCAGGTGAAGCAACTCCATCAAAGCCTTCAAATCTTAGCAGCTGAAAATTCATCTCGATTTAAGTACAACCTACTATATTATTCATATCAAACTGAAACGGTTATATTTTGAGATGAGAATAATTTTGGTAAAGAACGGTTTTTGTTTTTCTATAAAGTATTTTTTTTTGTGTGATTCAGTGTTCATATGAAAGTAATTGATTTGAATGTAATTTTTGTTTCATGTAATTCAATGTTTTTTTGAAAGTAGTTGTTTTAGAAAGGGTACAATGTGATTAAAAGTTACTTCTTCGTATATAGTTACCTCTTTTGAAATTGCTTTTTCTGAAAGATTTCCACTGTTTTGTATCAAGGTGATGAAAAGAAAAGATGAAAACTTTTTTGTTAGCTAATTAAATTTAATCATATTATATTGTCTATTATTTTTTGATTTCAGAACCATGTCTTTGTTGAAAGAAGCTTTATTAAAACCATCAAGCTCTGTGAACCGATCAGAAATGTGTGAAATGGGGCGCAGGGATGTAATTGTCCACCAGAACGTGATCATTCAGGAAGGCGGGGAGATACCACAACCGGTGATGACTTCCATTCAGCAGATGCACAATGCTAAATCATTTTTGAATGGATTCAATCCAAACCATGTGGAGATGAATGACAATCCCTCAAACATTGATAATGTGATGGCGACTCACACCCAGAATCTTGATGAGTCACTTCCGAACTTATCACAAACTGTTGTGAGTAACATATTAGAGATGGAGGAAACATATTCGAAGAATATGGGATCTCCACATAGTTCAATCATTTAGAACAGTTCGGATGATGACCTTGAGAGACGAAAAAGAAAAAAAATGGAGAGTGATGAAAAAATAATGAAGAAGACGAAGAAGTCTAAAAAGTCTAGCTCGAAGTCGCCATCTAGAAGGAGACACAAGACGAAACACGAAAAAAGGGATAAAGACAAGTCGATAAAAGTGAGAGAGATGGAAGTCATAGCAGGACCTTCTACATCACTCCATCAGGTAATTATCATCACTCAAACGCGACAAGATGTTAGTTCATCATATCCTTTCATTCCACAGGTTCCTGAATACGACAATGTTAGTCCTGGAAGCACGCCTCCCCTAACGATTGACCTCGAAAAATCAGACGATTGGTTTTCATTTATGAGATCCAGGAGAGACAAATTTCTAGAGATGTATCACGCTTACAATGGCTTCGAAACGGAATATAGAGCGAAGAGGGAAAAACTTGTTGAACTGGAAGAGCAAGTTTCTCTCCTCAAAGTGGAATGTGAACAAATGAGAGCAGCTCAACGAGAGAGATCTGCTCACATGAAAAAACTTTCTCCCAAAATTCGACAATTGGAAATCTTCAGCAAGGAGATACATGAAAGTTCCATCTTACATCTCTTGTAAAAATTTTTATCTTTCCCTACACATTTGCAATTCATGTATCATAATATTTTCTATATTATTTTCATATCTGTATTATTCAGAGCAATCGTGTCGAGAAATCTCCCCCAATAAATCTTATGTAAATATTTTTTTTTGTATGTTTCTAATAAAGTTATATGTGAATGTCACTTTCTAGTCATATTTAAAAGTGTAAAATTGATTATTCATATTTGAAAAAATGAATAATGAATGTATCAGTTAATCATTTAGTTTAAAAAAAAACAAAATAAAGTTATGTAATGCAATTTCTATTTATATGTAAAAAAGTATATTTTATATTTTGAAAAATAAATAAGGAAAGTAATGATTAGTCATTTTTCTAAAAAACAAATAATATTTATGTATGTTACTTTCTACTCATAACTAAAAGTGCAAATCTGATTATTTAAGAAATATATAAAAGTAACAATTAGAAAGTTATTTTCAATCTCTGAAAAAATTAAAATGATTGTAGCATTGATTATTAAATGTCGTCGAAGCCACAGATGAAAAAAAAATTCTACATCCTATATTGAGATGGATGACTCAGATGAAGTCAAATCAATGGTTATTTTTCAGAAAACAGAATGAGATTATCATTCATTACATTCAAAAGTTATCTGTCGAAAACAAAGTCAATCGTTAGGGTTAAAACTCCATGTCAGAGGGTATATGACATTTCATAACACAAGGTCGTATGAGATATAAATATCTCAGCGACTTGTGATGTCATCTGAGATTATATGACTTGATCATAATACAAGATCATGAGACACGCAAAGTTGTGTTTATACATCAAGGTCATATGACACACATATCCCAAGGATTTGTGATGTTATTCATTGTCAATGTCGAAAGATTGGAAGTTTTCAGCTTCACATTGCAAGTAACTGATCACTTGTTCCCTCATAATGAATCAAGTAAAACCAAGGCCAAAACTCCATGTCGGAGGGTATAGGTATGACATTTCATAACACAAGGTCATATGAGATATAAATAAGTTGTGTTCATATATCGAGGTCATGTGACACAAAATATCCCAAGGATTTGTGATGTCATTCATTGTCAATGTCGAAAGATTGGAGATTTTTAGCTTCACACTGCAAGTAACAGACCACTTGTTCCCTCATCATGAATCAAGTAACACCGGTTGTGCAAGAAGCCGATTCAACGAGTGAACCATATTTCGTTCCTTCTGAGGATTCAACTTATGGAGACATTCAAGTTGAAATTATCAATTCAACGGGTGTGGACAACAACTTTGATGGATATTCAGACACCACAATTGATTTGGATGAGGACCGTGGTTTCGAATTCGACGCTGACGAATACGGTCTATTTGACGACCCAAATGATTTCGACGCCGACTTTGGTGTGATGAATGAATTTTTTCCAATCTTTCGGGATTCACCCAGCCCTGACCTTATGGAACCGTATTTGGATGAAGAAATTCAACAAAATCAATTCGCCGACCCCCCAGAAATCATTATGATAGCTGATTCTCCAGATCCTGAAATAGTCGTTATCGATGATGATCAGAATGGTTAGGTTACGCTAGTGTACTCGGAGTGTACATAATTTGGTTGGTGAACACGGAATACTGCGTGGTTTGGGGCAGTGTTCAACCTAAGACATTATTTTATTAAAAACTGATTACTCATATCTATCACTTATAGATGTTAGAAAAAAATTAGGTAAGTTCAATAAAAAATTCAATGTGAAAAATGAATGATGATTATAAAGATAAAGCCATTTGTTTGTTTCATCTCGTTTTGTGTTGATGTTGTCTCGAAAATTTGTTGTTGCAATGATTTTTAATTTTCAAATATGTATCTACTATCTCTGATAGGTTTTAAATTATTAATATCATCAACACGAAAAACGACTTTTTGAGCTCTGAAGAAGAATTCAATTGAATTCGAATCGTCGACTAGAATACAATTATTTTTTCAAGAAAAAAATTCATCCTGTTACCCAACCAACACCTTTTTTAGACACATTATTGCATCACTAAACTAGTCAAATTGGATTATCATAGCGATTTATGTTATCTCTTCCCCCACGAATCATTGAAAGATATAATCGAAATCAACTCACTAATAAAAACTTGGATGTCTCAACAATATACCTTAGTTTATCATGTATATTGTGTCAATCATATTTTTCGAGAAGAACTTTTCTTCTCCATCAAAAGGTTCATTATTAAAATAACATCAACAATAGTGAAATCAATGATATTTGTTATAACATTTCATTGTGGAGGGACATTGTTACAAATAATGCACGCATCTAAACGGCGAAAATTTGTCAGAGGTCTGTCACAAGATTCACACCAAGTTTGTGTTATTTCCATCATCGATATAGTGTAATGTAAATCCATATGTTCATATTCGCCTCCATTATTTCTATTTCGATGGGAATAAAATCTAAAACAACACCAACATAATGTGTGGATGCTATCATTGGTGGTTCGTATACGCACATGAGAGTCCGTCACACAGTACAGATCTAAATTATTTTCCACTGTCTCACTAATGTTCATCCACCGGCTCCCTATTATAATGTTGCCATTGTCTGTCGCTGGATCATCATCAATGCCTTCATCTTCAAGTTCCGGATCTATTACACCATCAATATCCTGCAAATTATCAGCAGCAGCTATGGCTCCACCATCTTCTTGTACTACATCGAATATATCGATTTCTCCTCCGATGTTATCATCTCCTTCGATAATGATGTTGGGAAGTTCGTCTTCTTCATCCGAAAATCAATTATTTTCGTCTTCAAGTGTCAACCTTGTCAAAACTTCATTAATTTTTGCAGAATTCATATTTCTTCATTTCTGAGTGAATAGCTTGAAGTTACTAATAGTACTAGTGAAGTGAAGTTTCAGAATCAGCATTCGATTTTTATGATTTGTTCGATTGTGGAGGTGGTAGCCCCACCACTCTTCTTCCTCTATTCTCTCTATGAGTTTATGATAGGAAAAATAGGTTCATGAGAGTGCAGTTGAATTTGTCAGTTGAATATTGCAGCATCTAATAGTGAATACTAATATGCCTTTTCCGAAAGAATGGAATTCAAAACCGAAAGTGTGTGGCGATCCAATTAAAATTGATAAAACTATATTTTGTAATAATTGTCAAGGTTATTGGCCTGAGACGTATATTAATCCATGTACTGGTTTGTGTCGTAGATGTGTGTTGGAGAATCCAGTTCCAGTTCCGAGTCCATTCACAATTCCGAAGACGACAAATGATTCATCTCCTGAAGTATGCGTCCATCATCAGTGCTACAAATGTTTTACCAAAATCGTGTATAACAATATGGGAATTTGTAGAAATATGTGTGTGAATTGTGCATCAAATCGCAAGTTACTAATTCAACGTTGTATGCGTTGTGATAACTACAAAGTAGATTGTTGGAACAATTTATGTAGTATGTGTAGAAATGGATGGATATCATGTGAAAATGTTGGTGATTTCCATCCCGATGAGAACTTTCACTTCCGGGATTGTTGGTGTTTGGAGAGTGAAGATCAGATGAGGAGACTAGAAATCTATGGCAACGTTATTCGATCATACATTCCATTGGTTATGGTGCCACCTATCACAACGAACGCTAATAATTAAACAAATGCATTAGTAGATATAAATGTGATGAATAAAATCAGTTTGAATATTGTTTGTTTTTTTTACTATTTAGAATCAAAATTCAAAAAAAAATTCAATTTCATTTATATATCTTTATTTTTCATCAAAAACAATAATACTGAAATTACATTAATGAATTTTCATCAATCCAAGAGTTATAATCTCCAGAAAATCCCAACCATTTCACAAATAGGCGACGTCCTTTCTTTTTCAAAACTCGTTCAACCAAATATGCATTGGGATCTTTCGCTTTATTCAACTCCATTTTATAAAAGCAACCTTTGATTGGATGTCCATTCACATCTTCTAGCTCATAAGTTATAGGCTCTGTACTATTAATTTTCACAACTTTACTAAGTTCAGTGGTAAAGTTTGCAGTATAACCTTTGGCGAATACGTTTTTAAATTTACTAATTCGCACCACATCTCCAATTTTGAATTGACTTTTTTCACGTTTACCACTTGGCTTCTCAGATTTTGTATAAACGAACAATTTTGTAGATGGTTTTACCTCTGCAGGCTTCATGCCAATGGTGCGATGAACTTTGTTGTTATATTGATTGGTAATTTTAGGAAGAACTTTCAACACCTTGTAATGGCCTTGAAGTGAGAATTGTTTATAAAGCCAACTTTCCAAAGTTCTGATAACTCGTTCGGCAATTGAAGCTTTTTTTGTGCTGAATGTTGAGTAATGATTGATATGGTGTTTCCTCATTAACGATGAAAATTTTGAATTATAGAACTCACTACCGTGATCAGATTGTGAGTTTCTCGGCACATGCTTTGCATCTTCCAACACACTTGCCATAGCTGCAGTAACTGAATCAGCAGATTTATTTTTCAACGGTTTTGACCATACATATTTTGAATAACAATTGATTACTATGAGTATGTATCTATTACCGTTATTTTCTTTAGCATATGATTGCATTTCCATCAAATCCATCTGCCACAAGTCCGAAAATCCCTTTATTATTGTCTTTCGACGGGGAAAATTTCGACGCGCTGGCTTATGTATTTCTTTCACAATCTCCCATTTTGCATCACTCATATTACTCAAGATTATTATGTTAAGGACTCACTTCTCTACTGTTCAAGTGCAGGTTTAATTACTGACTGATCAAATTCATCAACTCGCTCAGTAAAAGTATCAATCAATTCAGTTATAACGCTAATTCACATTTCCACATTCTTCAAATCATTTAGTGATGAGTCAGTTTCACAAACTGATTCTGTGTTTATGACTTTGTGATCAATAGACTAATCCTTCTTCACGTAATTCCTCAATTATGGCCAATATTTCATTATCGTGGCCGGTATGACCAGCCATTCGTGAACTCCAAAGTAATCGAAGGCGATCAATCAATTCTTCGAGTTTATTCCAATATACATAATCTATATGCTTATTTCTGATATATTTTTTTTGGGTTGGCGGTTTGATCATGCCAGCACCTTCTCTACTAGAGTTTGGCAAAGGGTTTCCATTGGATAATAGTGGTAGAATTATTTCACGATATTTCTTCCAATTATTCGATAGTAGACCCTGTTTTCTTTCATTATATTTATATGCCGCCTTTGTTAGTTTGAGTATATTACCATAAGTGCTCATATCGGAAGAGGGAATATTTCCCGATGGTACTTTCATGAATATCAATTTATATAATTTTGTTGTGCCCTGATATGTGGCAATAGTTTTACCATTTTTCTTGAACACAATTTTCTCATCGATAAATTCCACATCAGCTACACCCATTTGTAAATTTCCCGTATCAGTGTTCATGTGTACTCCAAAGACTGTATCGTATGAGGGATTTCCTGATAGTAACTTTTGTATATGCATTTGTACTTCATCACCATTATCAAGTGCATTTGGTGATTCTGAATTTGAAGTTGACAATTGAGAAGATTGATGAGCCTTCGAAAAAGCACCTTCAAATTTTGGTTTCAACTCACTTTTAATTATAGTTTTAGCGGTGAATGGTGTAACACTATCTGTTTTCTCCATTCATTTGAGATAATCCTCCAGTATTGGCAGATATTGCTTTCAATGGTGTTATTATTGGCTCGTAGATTCTCTCGAGTGTTGATTGATCACCTTGGCGACTATTCTTGATATAATTGAATTTCTTTCGAACGGCATCCGTTGCTTCAATTAATTTTCTTTTTAAACATATTTCGTCATTAGTTTTCCCCTCCGAAAATGTGTACAGTGAAGTGTTGTCTACACTATCTAGCACTTGAATGAATCAATTATTTCAAGAACGTCAAGGATATATGAAAGCGTCAAATCCTTTTCGATAACGTCCATCTAGCACTTCTCGATCCTTATCAATTACTAAAAATCCATATTTATCTTCCCAACATCTTGCACACATATCTTGAAATTGCTTGAATGTAACATCTGGTGACACATGGTCGGGAAAAATATGATTGAGATTCATATCATCTTGTTCGAACAGCACAATAAAATTTGCATTATCTCGAATCAATTGTTTTGGGACTCGTGAATATGTTTGGGCTAGATAGAAACAATCCACATTTTTATGACGACCCATACTGAAATATGATCGTATAACATCCTATTTATCATACATAACATCATCAAAAATTAATATCGAATCCGCTTTGGCATCTGACGGTTCTACTATTTCACCTGCGTTATTGGCGAAGGTGTAAAATCCCAATCCTTTAATTGGAGTTAGCACTTCACGTAAATACTCATATTTAGGTTGATAAAGAGATTTTGAATACAGATAAACATTTGCAAATCGTAATCCTAGAGGATGAGTCAGCAGAGAAATCATAACAATTAGAAGGTCCAATAATCTGTCCGCGAATGGATAGTGGAAGTAAAGATCCATGACGCTGTTTGACACCACTTTCCGATCCACAACCCACTTTTTCATCGAAATTATCGATGGAAAATTATTGCTTTTGCTGTAGTATGCGCATTGTATGACAGTTGGAGACTATATAAGCAGGGTTCCATATCGATTTCTTTATTCAAATGGGGGTTATGAACCGATGCAGATCTACTAAATTGCATTCGAATAAAGTTGGTAGAGGATTGGTAAATTCACTCATTAATAATCTACCATTCGAATAACACTTACCTGGCTATCAGTATTGCGGTCCCGGCACCAAATTGCAGAAAATATTGGTGAGAGGTGATCCAGGTGTCAATCAACTGGATGTTGCATGCAAAAAACACGATATTGCATATTCACATAATCCCAACAATCTTGTAGCTAGACACATAGCGGATCAGGAACTTGCTGAAAGTTCTTGGAATCGATTCAAGGCAAAAGACGCTTCTATTGGAGAGAAAGGAGCCGCTTGACTAATTACAAATATAATGAAGGGAAAACGCCGATTTGGTATGGGTTGCAAGTCACCATCCAAGCCGTCGCGCATACAAAAAAAACGTCCTATCAAGAAAAAAAAGCTACAAAAAAATTAAAAGATTCTAAGTTAATAGCTTTTGGATCTGGAATCGTTAAGAAAGTGCGCGATGTTTTACACAAAGCGGGAGGAAGTGAATTTATTGTCAAAAATTCTAAAAAAGCAACTGAAATTGCGCTAAAAGCTGCACGCAAATATACGCGAGATGCAGGTGGCAAAAAGAGAATTCGCACACCTCGAATCATACCAATTCCTAAAATTGGTGGAATACTACCACTCATTCCAATTTTTGCTGGTTTATCAGCGTTAGGAAGTTTAGCTGGTGCTACAGCTGGCATAACGAAAGCAGTTCAAGCAGCCAGAGCGAGTAGGGAGCAGCTGAGTGAAACAAATCGACATAATAAACACATGGAGGCAATTGCTTTAGGTAAACAAGGGAGTGGTATCTACTTGAAACCTTACCGTAAAGGATTAGGACTATATCTGAAACCTCAGAATCCAAAAAACTCATAGATTTGCTACCTCAAAGAGCTCTCTCCAACATCGACCTCATCTATCACGCTAAGAAAATGATGATTCCATATTTTCGGGGGGTATATATGCGTGATGATTTACCAAAATCAGGACCACGCCGATATGAATCTGCTATAGTAAATTTGGATAGTCGACATGGCCGAGGAACACATTGGGTAGCATACAGAAAAAGCGGCACTTCTGTGAAATATTTTGATAGTTTTGGTGATTTACCCCCTCCCAAAGAATTGATTTACTATTTCTATAAGGGATCAAATTCTATCAATACTATTACTTATAACTATGAGCGTAAACAACAATTCAACACAGTATGGTGTGGTCATTTGTGTTTGAAGTTTCTCCAGAACAAATCATGGAAATAACACCAGCACAGGACAGAAAGAGTATCAAGAGGATGAGTCATTCATTGATCGCATATTCCAGAGCACGCACTTTACGAAAAATGAGTAAAGAACAACTCGCTGATATGCCGAAAGAGGTGATGATTGGGTGTGCGTCACATGAAATTGCATCTGTATGGGATAAGTTACCACAAAACCTACAAAATGATATTGATGTGATGAAGTGTCAGTACTGCCAAGACCATTACAATGATTCCAGCGGCGGCAGCAGCTGTATTTCTGATGTGAATGATGGTCCACCTACAAGAAAAATTTTCTGTTGTTATTGTAAAGTGAATGATGTGAATGTAGTCACACATAGTGATATGGATAGAGCGCCAAAAAAGCAACGATTACTCCACAATTTCTGCTGCCAGCAATAAAAAGACTTGAATCAGTGAAAATTCATCAGTCATGTCACGTACGTTTTCATTGTCGGGATACTCTAGCGAGTTGAGCGCCAACTTCTACCCTCCCATCGAATTGGATGCCACCAGTAATTATGGTCTGGGATTACATGGTTTCTACTCTTACAACTCCATATTTGATGTAGATGCTAAGAATAATGTTATCGGCTATTCGCAGACAATAAACTCACCCCCCACTATTATAAAAATTCCACCTGGGGCATATGAAATTGATGAAATCAATAAGGTGATTCAAAGATTCATCAAATCCAAAGAAGTGAAACTAGAAAATGGGGATGAAGAAAATATCAACGAAGTATTTCTCCTACATGCAAACAACAACACTCTGAAATGCGATATGCGCTCCAAATATTTCATCAATCTCAAACATGAAAACACCTTTGCTGAACTTCTGGGGTTTGATAATAATGTGTTCGGTTGTGGTGAAACACACGAATCAACATTGCCTGTAAATATCAATAAGGTAAGAATAATTCGTGTGGATTGAAATGTTACAGCTGGAGCATATTCAAATGGTAATGAAATCTATAGCATCTTTGAATTTGATATTGATGTAGAGCCCGGTTACAAACTCACCAAAGAGCCACAAAATTTTATATATTTATATATATATATATATATATATATATATATATATATATATATATATATATATATATATATATATATATATATATATATATATGCCAATCCAACCTGGGGGTCGTCAGTATCTCGACAATATCACTCTACGCAAATTGGATGATAATGGTAAGCTGATCAATTTCAATGGTGAAAAAATAATAGTTAAATTGGAATTGATAAAGCTATAACAATCATCATTTCTCATATGTTGATTCACAACATCGACGACCGTCATAAGTGTATCACCAAAAATAAGTTTGGTCGCAGAAGTAAGGCTGTTTCAAATACTGTTTTGCGAGGACCACCTGGAGCCGGTTTCAAATTGACTTCCGATGGAAACTTCGATATGGAAAATAAACGTTTGAAAAATATAGCACAACCTGAAGAGGGTACGGATTGTGTTAATCGTGATTATGTTGGTTTTTACATCTCAAAGATTAGAGGAGAAACAGATTCTGACATTGATAAAATTAATTTGAGATTAGATAGAGTAGAAACACATTCCTCATCTGTTAGGAATGATCTCATTGCGCTTGGACTGAAGTTAGTAGAAACTGTGAGAAATTGTGAGCATATGGAAAAGGATATCAAATCGATGCAATCTGATTTGAAAAAACAACCCTCGATAAGTATCCAAACAATTGACCAAAAACGATGGTGAGCGATGATCATCTGTGAAAAAATCAATATAAAGCTGAAACTGATGAAATAGTAACTCAGTATTTATTACTTCCCAGCGCTGAGCAGATGATAATATTTGATGAAGATATAAACTCTACAATTATTGTAAAAAAATGGGATTGTGCTTTAATAGCCATCGATTGCAGCAGCGGCAGCTGATGAATCAACATAATGCATTTGGTGGAGAGTATAGTCATGTGCATTTAAAGGAGGGGAAATCTAAAAGTCGATTCATTCCACATATGTTAGCCAAACGGTCAAGATATAGAATAAGTGCTAGTAGCGTGAACTTTCTCAAATCCATTGGTTTGAAGGTGCGATATAAAAAATAGTAATAACATGGCTACCATCACCAGAAGTGATAAATTGGAGGTATTCGAAGAGCCAATGTTCGACCATTCCCTCATTAGCCATCATGAGCATACATGTAAGCCGTATGGTTCACCATATTACAAAAATTCAGATGAAATAAGAATTCCAATCAATTTTCAAGATCTTATACTGGATAAAGCAGACAGTTACATTTATATCGAGGGGAAGTTCACACCATCTGATACCACGAAGCAGTGCTACCTATCCAATAACGCCCTTGCTTTTCTCTTCGATGAAATTCGCTATGAAATGGGGGGTGAACAAGTGGTCGTTGTTCGAAAACCTGGTAAAACTACAACAATGAAAACGATGATATCATTCGGACAAACACAAGCAAATTCACTACTACCGATAGGATGGGGTCTTGATGTGAATAAACAAGATATATTGGATTCCGTCAGCAATGTATTCAACGGCAAATTACCCTTGAAGTATATCATGGGTTTTGCTGAAGATTACAATAAAGGGATATTGAATGTGAAGCAGGAGCTCATTTTGATTATAGCACGCTCATTCAAAAATTCATTCATTGGAGAAGTTGATGCAGATTTAGAAATCAATAAAAGAGAATGGAGAATCAGATACATTGTGCCGGAAGATCGCCAAAAATTGAAACTATTGAATCGCATTAATAAAAATTCTAATAATGCTAAAGTGAAGGTGGCTTAGCGTATGTGGGACCTTTATGAATTACCCACACTTCGTGATACATCCTCAGATATATGGGCTGTGAAGACAACCAACAGTTTCGAAAGACCACGATATATCATTATCGGCTTTCAAAATAGTAATCAATCCGAAAATATATCAAAAGATGTAACTAAATTCTCACATGTGAATATTAATAATATTCGACTATCTCTGAACTCTGAAGTATATCCATATGAGCGTTGGAATCTGGATTTCGATATGAAGTTAGACTCATCAGCCTACTATGCATATGAAAACTTCCAACGCAGCTACTACGATAAAATTATGAGTGAGCCGATGATGGATATTGGCAGCTTTCGCAACAATCCACTATTCATCATCGACTGCTCCCATCAACCCGATGCTATGAAGTCATCCACTGTCGACATTAAAATAGAATTTGAAACAAGCAAGGTGAAGTTTCCAGCAAACACCAAAGTATATGCACTCATCCTCCACGATGCTGTTTTATCATATAATGCTCTTAACGGCTCTGTTCAGACTGGATTATAATAAGATTGACATGTAATTCATCATGAAATATTCGATAAATAATAAAACAATCAATAATTATTTTTTGTCTTTTATTCACTAGATATAGGGAAATATGCAACATTATTTTATTCATACCATATACAACAGATTTCAATTATTTACATCACCATCTGTTAATGATTCTTTCAGTTGTGGGTTAGGACTTCGCGGTTCCAATTGATATTTCTCTATAATATTCTGCGGCAGGTATGTGCATATATCGTAAAGAAAATGTTTCAAGTCTGCTTCAATTATTAGCTTACAGAAGTCATCCAAATTCCTGCTTCCATACGAATATTTATGACACAATGCCACACATTGTGAATGGAAAAAAAAAACACTCACTTGAAATTTCACCATGATTGAAGCGAGAGAGTTGATACATATTTCATATAAATAAACCATTTTCACTATTTACAAAGAGAATAAAGACACAATCAACACCATCAATCTAAAATATCAAATTTTACCAATGAGCGGGTCTTGGCACCAGGATAATCCTGAGAACTTTGACCCATATATGTAAAAATGAATTTAGATTCGGTTGAATTCACTTCACGAATAATGTCCTCTGTGAATTGCTCTGTGACACGTTTTGGTAGCCACGATTTGAAAGAAGTATTACTTTCCTCATCCAATAAAACTACTTGGATGGATTTACCATATCGTGTAGAAAGCATAGTCATTTTTTCAATTTTATAACCCTTATCGACAATCAATGATGTTATGGATCTCTGCTCTAAAACTTCATTTTGTTGATTAATTGCAAAATTAATCTTTTCAATGTCAAATTTCAAATTATCCATTTCAAAAAAAAAAGTGAAAATTACAGTTTAAGAATATAAAAAATATGTTCACCTCTATGACGATGTCAACACTCACTACTTGGATTGCTAGTTACTTCTCGTTATCACCTTGAAACTCAACAAATACTAATCACCTATTCGAACACTTGAGATTATATGAACTGAATGTGAAAGTATGAAACTCCATACTTATAGAAAAATTATCAGGAGGGAAGGGGTTCAAGGTTACATTTTCTTTATATTTGAGCTTATGTATCAAGGGCAAAGCCGGTTGTCTAACCACACTTTGTGTTTAAGGTCATATGACGTGTTCCGAGGTCAATATCGATCAGAATTTTTTCCCAAGGTCATATGACGTGTTCGTAGCTCGAAATCGCTTATGAAATTTCCAAGGTCATGTGACCATGCAAGGCCAAATCATAGCTGTACAGTAAAAAGCGGTTCACGGTCATGACATCACACACATCTCAATGCCAGTCATGGGCGGAGAGTAAAAAAGGGGTTTCACCTCATTATGTTACACACAACTCAAGGTCAACTCATAGGCAGAGAATAAAAAAACTAATCAAGGTCACAGTCAGTGTTGTGGAACTGGGGGGGGGCATAGCCTTGGGGGGAGGTCCTGACACGTCTTTCCCCCTCTACTGTTGTTGTCCATCTTTTCAATTGGCTGCACCGCGCTGATGAGGCCAATAGCCAGAAACACGTGTCCGCGGTTTGACCCCCTTTTTTTGAGTGTTGTGTCCACAAATTGTTTAATTTTTGATTTATATATATATATATATATATATATATATATATATATATATATATATATATATATACAGATAGAGATTTTATCGAGTGTGTATGATACAAATCAAGAATGGAATAATTCGCGGACACAACACTCAAAAAAAGGGGGGCAAACCGCGGACACGTGTTTCTGGCTATTGGCCTCATCAGCGCGGTGCAGCCAAGTGTAAAGATGGGCAACACTTGTTTGCCGAAATCAGGAAACGACACAAACGCACGGAGTCAACAACAGGAGCCAACCGCACATTTGTGGTTCCAGTTAGAAGACCTAGAATTCCCAGGCTACATCTAACATGACCACGGAGGCAGCTATAGCTACCTGCGAGACATCCGGGTCCAGGACATAAATACATATAGAGATTTTATCGAGTGTGTATGATACAAATCATACACACTCATTATTATTAGTAGGGTGCTAATGCCGACTGAACGCCTCCCCCCACCCCTTTTGACCTTGAGACGTCACACGACCTTGAATGACGTCACCTAACCTTGTACGTCGTACACGTAGTATAAGCTTGAATGCGGTGTTTGACCTTGAGTGTGGGGTTTGACCTTGACGTTCGACACTTCGACTACCTTGAGCTTGCTCCATGGCATTGAATGTTGACCTTGAATGAAATCGTGACGTGTACAGAATATACAGTGGGATTAGGCGTTGCGGTGTTTGACCTTGAGTGTGGGGTTTGACATTGACGTTCGTCACTTCGACTACCTTGAGCTTGCTCCATGGCATTGAATGTTGACCTTGAATGAAATCGTGACGTGTACAGAATATACAGTGGGATTAGGCGTTGCGGTGTTTGACCTTGAGTGTGGGGTTTGACATTGACGTTCGTCACTTCGACTACCTTGAGCTTGCTCTGTGGCATTGAATGTTGACCTTGTAGCTCCCATTTGGGTTATGGTGGGGGGGAGGAGTTGGGCTTTTATAAGGAGTGTGGTGTGAACGTTTCACTCATTTCAAATTCTCCTTATCGTACGGTAGATATTTCTATATAAAAGATGTATTCGTGCATTGATTGTAAAAAAAGTTTCACTCGTAGTGACAACCTACGTCGTCATCAGCGGGATTTCTGCACACCCGCAAATGGTGATGGACCTCCAACATCGAAGAGGCAACGGTTGACACCCCCAGCACTTCCAACACTGCAAACATGCGTTTGCTGCAATTTGACTATTGCAAGCGATCAGATGAATGTACATCGGAGGACGTTGCAGCACAGAACAAATGCATGTGTTCAATATGGGGAAGGTGTGAAAATTGTCAATACAGCTTTCAAGTGTCGAATTGTGAGCTACCGAGTGGACAGTGAAATCCACCACATGGATTACCCAACATTCTTCAATGAAATTAAGCAGAAAGTAGTGAAACTACTCGAAGAAGTGTTGGATATCCATAAATGCATGAAAGTGAACATGGAAGTGTTTGGGCGGTACAGTCTGCAAACTAAGGATCTTTCAGACATCAAATCATTTAATAGTCCCAATGAAATAATTGATCAATCGAATGATTTGGATGTGGTTTATAGCAGTTTTGCAGATAGTTTAACTGTTAAAGCAGCGGAATTTCAAGATCGGGATTCAGGTATGTGATCTAGTCAAAATGTTGATGATGATGGACTTATAGAGAAAACCCATATTTTCAGGTTCGACCATTGAGAAAATTTTGTACTTGGAGGTGAATATCAACAAGTATAGCCCCTTCGGAGGGTCTTCTTACATCAAATTGCCAAGGTTCATCGAATTGAAGAAAAGTGTGGTGAATGTTCTTAATCAAGATCAGTGCTGCTTTGCGTGGGCTGTGACTTCAGCTTTATACCCTGCCAGTCAGAAACTTAATGAAATTTCATCATATCCCCACTTCTCAACCGTCTTGAATGTAGCAGGTATGGAATTTCCAGTTAAGTTGAAAGATATTCCTAAGTTTGAGGTTATGAACGATTGCTCTATCAATGTTTATGGGTTGGAAAATGTTTTTGAAAATGGTAGAATTGAATATGAAGTTGTGGGTCCGTTACACTATTCTAAACGTAGAATAAATAGTCATGTTAATCTGTTGATTATTACAGATGATTCTGGTAATAGTCATTATTATTGGATTAAGGATTTATCGAGACTAGTATCATCACAAATATCTGCCCGTGGTCATAAAAAGTATTTTTGTGATGGTTGTTTATTGTACTTTGATAATGAACGAACTATTTTTGAATGATTGTAATCACATATCGACAACGACACCATCCACAAATTTCAGGGTTGATAAATTTGGTAAAAGGGTACCTGAGAATATTTTGAAATTTGAAAATATCGAGAAACAGTTGAGGGTTCCATTCGTTGTATATGCTGATTTCGAATCTATTCTGAAACCAGTGCATACTAATGAGCCAAATCCTGCTAACTCTCATACAAATCGAACATATCTTCATGAACCATATGCTTTTTCTTACCTCATAAAGTGCTCTTTTGATGATTCTATATCTAAATTTGTACTATATAGAGGTGCTGATGCAGCTAAAGTGTTTGTGTCAAACTTGGAGGCTGATGTCACCAATATTTATCACAAATATTTGAAGAAAGTCATTCCAATGAGTCCATTGACTGATGAGGAAGAGCATGATTTCAATATTGCCGCCACATGTGGTATATGTGGAGAACCATTTGGTGATGGTGATATTAAGGTGCGTGATCACTGCCATCTAACGGGGAAAAAAAGAAATGGAGCTGCACATAGTATTTGTAACCTCAATTTCAAATTACCCAACTTTATACCCATAATTTCCATAATCTCAGTGGGTATGACTGTCATTTGTTCATAAAAGAGTTATGCACAAACAAAACAAAATTTGATGTCATTGCTCAAACTAAAGAAAAGTATGTTTCCTTCACGAAACATATAATTATGGAGAGAATAGTAGATCACAATGGAGTGATGAAAAATAAGTTTTTGAAATTAAGGTTCATCGATAGTTTTAAATTTATGGCTGCTTCCCTTCAAGAGTTAGGTGACAATTAAGATGAAAAACATTTTGTGGAAACAAGAAAATATTTTCCGGAACAGGATAAATTCAAACTTATGAGGCAGAAAGGTGTTTTTCCGTACAGTTTCATCGATTCTTTAAATAAATTAAATTATTCTAGTATACCATCAAAGGTGGACTTTTATGATAAATTAAATGAAAAACATGTTTCTGATGAGGATTATGATAGAGTAAAGCAGGTATGGAACACATTCAATTGTCAAGATTTGGGTGAATATTCTGACATATACCTAAAATCTGATGTTCTACTGTTGTGCGATATTTTTGAAAATTTTAGAAATATGAGTTTAGATACATATAAATTGGATCCTGCTCACTATTTCACTTCTCCAGGTCTTTCTTGGGATGCTATGTTGAAGTATACGGGTGTCAACTTGGAATTATTAACTGATATCGATATGGTGCATTTTCTCCAAAACGGTATACGTGGTGGTGTAAGCCAGTGTTCGGAGAGAAAGCATATTGCAAACAATCAGTTTCTTCCAAATTATAATCCCGAAGAACCTTCATCTTTCATAATGTATTTGGATGCAACAAATCTGTATGGTCATAGCATGTCCCAATCATTACCTTTTGGTGGGTTCACTTGGTTGACCGCCAGTGAAATATGTCAGTTGGATATCAATAGTATTCCAGATGATAGCCCCCAAGGATACATACTTGAAGTAGATGTGCATTACCCTGTCGAGTTACACGATCTACATTCGGATTTACCATTTTTGGTTGAAAGTATTATACCACCTGGTTCAAAGTCCAAAATACCCAAACTTATTCCTAATTTGAATGATAAAAAGAAATATATCGTTCATTATAGGAATTTGAAACAAGCGGTCCGTAATGGTTTCATGGTGATGAAAACTCATAGAATTCTCAGATTCAATCAGTCACCGTGGCTGAAAAAATATATCGATTTAAATACAAATTTGAGAAATAAGGCTACCAATAAGTTTGAGAAGGGTTACTTCAAATTGAATATAAATTCCATATTTGGCAAAACGATGGAAAATGTAAACAATAGAAGAGACATTCGAATTGTCACACATTGGGAATCCATAAGAAGAGGTATGGGTGCCAATGCTTTGATAGCTCGTCCCAATTTCAAAACATTATCCATATTTTCGGAAGACTTTGTCGTCATACATATGGATAAAGTTAAGGTTTGTTATAATAAACCATTGTATTTGGGGTTCAGTATATTGGATATGTCGAAAACAGTCATTTATGATTTTTTCTATGATGTCATCAAAAAACATTACGGACCACAGGCTTCTCTTCTCTATACCGATACGGATTCTTTGATACTGAAAATAATGACGGATAATTTTTATAATTTTATGATTGCAAATGTTGACAAATTTGACACTTCCAACTATAGGTTGGGTAATAAATTCAATGTGCCAGTTAGCAAATCGGTGATTGGAAATATGAAGGATGAACTTCCGAGTGATCCCATCATCAGTTTCCATGGCACCGGTGCGAAAGCATATCATGTACAAAGTGTGTCTGATGAAATAAAGAAAGCAAAAGGTATTAAAAAATCCGTTATAAAAAATCAAATTTCAATTGAAGATTACATTAGGATTGTTGAAACAGGCGGTATAATATTTAGAAAGATGAATGTATTCAGGAGTGATTCACATGATATTTACACGTTGATGTGCAATAAAGTCGCGCTATCACATAATGATGATAAGCGATTCATCATTCCTAATACTACCAAGGCATTACCTTGGGGCCACAACGATATTGAATTCTATCAGACAAGTTCCGAACAAAATTTAAGAATTCTTTTGAATGTACTGAAAGATGAAAACAGTATAAGTGACAAGAAATTAAATTTACTCATTGCCTTATTGGAAGAGCAATCGAGTAATTGAATTTTTTCACTCATTATCTGGTTTGTTCAACAAATTGTAAAATTCATACTTGTCGAATATTTCAAACGAATTATCCTACCCCACTTCCACCCCCACTCCCATTCCCACCCGAAGTGGTAGGGAGCATACGGCTATAAAACATGAGGAGGAGGCCACAGTTCATCATTCGATTGCAGTCTTCCTTCGAAAGAAGCAGCCAACCTGAGATACCTGCCAGCCAACTTAGTTGAAGTTGAAAATTCCAAGCAGCTTGATGTAAGTACGCACTTCCATACTATTTATATTATATTGTCTAATATTTTCATTTTCTCTTTCTAGAATCATGTCTTTTTTAAGGAATGCTCTGATGACCCCGATTACCACTCTCAGTGAGAGACAGTTGGAGGATGTAGAGCGGAGGAGGGTGGTTGTCCTACAGGACATCATGGTACAACCACCAGCTGCACCACCAGCTGCAGCTCCCATTCCACCACCGGGGATGACTTCCACCCAGGAAGTGGCGGCTCCCATTCCACCACCGGGGATGACTTCCACCCAGGAAGTGGCGGCTCCTGACTTGAAGTTCTTTTTCGAGGACTTCAAACCAACCCCCGAGGAGGAGGAGATTGATCCCCCACCAACTTTGTCGACATTCAGTGGACCAACTTCTTCGTCAGCACCCCAAATCGAAGATTTACTGAATGTCTACAACCCGGACCTGGACGAGTCTCTGGCGGATTTATCGCATCTTCAAAGTGTCTTATCGCCCATCGAACTATTATCGCCCATCGATTCAGGGGATGAGTTCGAGAAACCGGTGAAGAGGGCCAAGAAGATGAAGAAGTCCGCACCTGTGAAGAAGTCCGCACCTGTGAAGAAGTCCGCACCTGTGAAGGCATCCAAAGCCAAAGGTGGGAGGGGTGGTAAGTTGAGTGCTTTTCGCAAAAAGTGTGAAAAGAACTCACCTTACGTTGGTTGGCCTACAGCACCCCTTCCAGTGATGGAGGTGCAGAACTTGGTGGAAGTCGTCGCCCAGGTCCATCGGGATGCGTCACCCCCTCCAGTCACCCCCCAGGTCCATCGGGATGCGTCGCCCCCTCCAGTCACCCCCCAGGTACGTGTTGAGCATTCCGAACAAGAGGTTGGCCCGGAAAATGTCCTTTCACAGACTGTGGTAGAGGGTAATAAACTCAAAGAGTCTATTACCTATACACAGTCTGTGAAAAAGAGATATTTGAAGGAGAAGAAGGTTGTGGATGGTTCTGATTCCAGAAAAAGGGCCTTGATGGCGGATATTTCCACCATCGAGGCCCAGAAACTGGAATTAGAGAAGCGACTCTCTTTGCTCAGGGCGAAACTTCAAGAAGAAGATTCGCAACAAGGAAAGAGTTTGGCTTCCATCCAAAAATATGGACCTCTTGTTCAGGAATGGGATGCCATGTGCCAGGGGTTCCTCAATACCTAACCCCTTTTGTAAATATATTTTTGTTTAGTTTAAATTAGATGTATAAAAAAATTGTAATTTTAGGAATATAATAAAAACTTGCATGTTAATTTTAAGGTTATTTAATAAAGTCTATGTTATGTATGAAAAAATAAAATAAGGAATATTGGAGTGCATATCTATTTTGGTTGTTGCACACAAATTACTGCGTGGTTGGGGCAGTATTTATTCCTTCATTCTAGTCATTTTCTAGTCACATGTAGTATATAGAATAAAATTAGTTAAATAGAATAATTGTATAGAATTTCCATCATTTGAAAGTGTGTGAATTGTGAAATAGTTATTTTTTCTAGAGAATAAATAAAAGTGATTCTAGTAATGCTCTGAGTATAATTCCAAAACCTTTTGACACTTCTCTCATCATTACTTCTCTCAACATTATTCAAACAAATTTCATTTATGTGAATGTGTAAAAATAAAATCATGAATCTAATGAATATTATATTGGATTTATTCCCCAATTCTCACATCAATACTTGAATAAATAACCTAGTGGGTCTTTATTTTTCACATATTCCCCCTCCCTTACTCTACCCCACTTTCTTCAAATCATATAAATAAGATTGTATTCTCAATATTCTTCAACTTGTTCGTTCATCATGAATCAAGCAACACCAATTATTCAGGAAGCTGATTCCACCAGTGAACCTCATTTTGCCCCACCAGAGAATTGGTCCTATGGTGACATTCAAGTTGCTGTAGTTGATTCAACATCTCCCGATGATGAATTCGATGGGTATTCAAATACAACAATAGAGCTGAATGAAGAACAAGATGTAAACTCAGACGAAGATGAGTTTGAACATGATGAATTTGCCAGCCCAGAACTTGTGGATCAACTGTGGCTTGAAGATCATCAAATCGCTCCACCAAATATCATCGTGGTGGTTGATTCTCCCGAACGTGACATCATCATTATAGATGATGATGATGATGATCAGGTAGGTTAGGTTAGGTTTTCCTCGGAGTGCACATAGTACCTGGTTGGTGCACACGGAATGCTGCGTGGATGGGGCAGCATTCAACCTAACCACTCTATTTGGTAGTAGTGAAAAAAATAGGCCTATATCGGTACACCCTTGCGGTGAAACGTTAGTTGTTTCGCTATAAAACGAACTAATTAGAAAATGGAAACAGTTAATCATTATCTTTGAATATCTTTGGAACATTATTTTAATAATGTTGATAAAAATTCGTATCATAAAGAAATTTCAAGCAATGTATATTCGGATAAGTAACGAAGGGAAAGGTTGTATAGGCGATCGCGAAGCGATCGCTTCACGATCTCTTCGCGATCGTGAAGCGATCGCTCAGCAGGCCGCTTCGCGGCCTGGGGCGCTCAACATCCACCACTTGCATCCGGGGCGCGTTTTTTTCGACCCCCACCTCCCCCCCCACTCCGCCCCCCACTATACCCCCTCCTGTGCAAGTGTATAAATGTAGGAGTTCCTCAATGTAATCTTCAGTTGAGTAGCTATCGTCAGCATGTCAACATACCAGGAAGCCGATTCCACGACCGGACCCCAGGCGGAAGAACCTACAGCGCCACTCCCGGATCTTCAGTTGGAGGATTCCGATATGGAGAATCCAGATATGGAGGCCGATTCAACCACCACGCCTCATCACCCTTCCACATCTTCGGTCCAGGTACTGCATGTGACCAGTACCGAAGACCACTCCAAAGACTCGAGCAGCTCGGATGATGATGACGATCTCTGGGACGACGACGCATTTGCGGAGGAAATGGCGTTTTCTGAGGGTTCGGTGATGTGGCAGTACTTCCCCCGACCCGATGACAGCGACGACGACGACGACTTGTAATCCTTTCCTTTTTTTTCCCTATTTTTTCCCTATTTCACCCATCCTTTATCCTTCCTCGGAGTACACATTTTGTTTGGTTGGTGTACACGAGACACTGCGTGGTTGGGGCAGTGTCTACCTCCCTCTCTCCTTTCCACCTTTTAAATAAATATTCTGAATTACAATACCAATTACTCTTATTGACTACTCTGAATAAACACCCCTCGAATTTGAAATATTGTCTTATGAAAATTATATTTCCAAATCTTGATATGAATTCTGCAATTGTTCAGATAAGAGAGAGCTAGTATGTTATCAAACAGATTCAAATTCACTCGGAAGCTTAAACAATCATTTTTCAATGTGATTTATTCTACAAAGATAAGATATTCAGAGAACTTACATATTCTATAACACATTTGTGCATACCTCATATGTATATGGATGTACATTTTAGAGGTATATCCATATATTACAAACTACTCTTCATATGATTATGTGACACTCAAAATATTCTATTTCTTTGACTGAGTGATCAATCTTATTATTAGATATCTACACTTTGTTTGTAGCTCTGAAAAGAGCTGTATTTTTGTTGACCCGAAAGTCCACGGTAACTGCTCCGCAGATGGGGTGTTGTTGCAATCTCATTATAAGATATCTACTCTTTGTTTAAATAATGAGGTGGGGTGTTGTTACATATGATACAGGCGGCTATTCTCCTAAAGTTGGTCAAAGGCCTATCACATGCTTTACACCATGTTTGCCCCATCTCCATGAAGCGGGCGAAGTAATGAATGTCGACGTGCTCATAATACCCTCCATTGTTATTCCGCACAGAATAAAAGCGGAAGCAACACCAACACAACTTCTCTATTTCACCGTCAATCGTTTTGATCCTGACATGGCTATCCGTTACACAATACAAATCTAACGGATCATCCAATGTCTCAGTGATATTCAACCACTCAACATTGCCAATAACTACTCCGCTGTCGTCAGTCTCGTGAGTCGAATCTGTTGCGATACCTTCATCTTCTGCTTCAACAAGACCTTCTTCATCATCATCAATATCTAAATCCCCAACACCTTGCTCAATTGCCTCATCGTCTTCGATATTTAAGCCACCTTCTGCACCTTGCTCATTCACCTCATACTGCATATCTCCACCATCATTTTCTTCGTCAACACCCACTATCTGTCCAACGTCTTCAAACTCTTCCACCAGCTCATGGTTATTAATATCTCTCTGAGATATTAATGCTAACACAGCAGCTCTCTGGGCAGACATATTAATGTATTCTTGTGGTGATACTTGAATACTGACTGAAGTTTACAATCACTCACCGATTTTTATATGATTTTTGATAGTGGTGGTGGTAGCTCCCTCCACTCTACCCCACTCTTCACGGTACCTGTTTATAAGAGGGAAACATGGGAGCGTGAGAGTGTAGTTAAATTCATCGATTGAATATTTGTACATCTATCAGTGAATATGTCTTTCCCTAAAGAGTGGGATACAAAACCGACAATACGCGGCTTTCCAATCAAAATTGGCAAACATATAGTGTGTTACAACTGCCATGGGTATTGGCCTGAAACATATATCAACCCATGTACCGGCCTGTGTCGTAGATGTGTTGTGGCAAGGAATCCAGACCCACTTCGGAAGAGGATAAATGGTTCAACTCTAGAAGTAAGTGACTACCGCCAGCAGTGCAGAGAATGTTCGAAAGAGATTATGTGTAATAATATGGGCATTTCAAGGAATATATGCATAAATTGTGTAGCGACTTGCGATACATTAGTCCAGCGATGTCTACAATGTGGTGAATATAGTGTGGATTGTTGGAACAATTTATGCAGTGCTTGTAGAAATGATTGGCAATTGTGTGAGAATGTCGGCCAATTTCACCCCAACAGAGATGTCCACTTTCGAGAGTGCTGGTGTCTAACCCATGAAGAGCGGATAGAGAGACGGAGGATTCATGGAAATCTTATGCTAACATACACATCTTGAAGTGATTTCAATATGTTGAATTTATGAAAAATAAAACCAATAGTTTACATATTACTTGCATCATTTCTAAGGTTATTATTCTATTTAGTTTTTAATAAATAAAACAATTTTAATACACTATTTTTTATTTTTTATCTAATATTTAGTACAATCATGATAATGTCATTACACTAAAGAATTTTCATCGATCCATGAGTTGTGATCTTCAGAGAACCCCAGCCACTTTACATAGAGGCGATGTCCTTTTCTTTTTAAAACTCGCTCCACCAAATACATATTGGGATCTTTCGTTTTATTCAACTCCAGCCCATAAAAACAGCCTTTGATTGGTTGCCCATTCACATCTTCTAATGCATAAGTTATAGGTTCTGTATTATTAACTTTCACAACTTTGAATATTTCAGCTGTAAAATTTGCTGTATAACCTTTATCGAATGCATTTTTATATTTGCTGATTCGAACACTATCCCCAATTTTAAACGTACTTTTTTTACGTTTCACATGTGGACTCTTAGATTCGGCATACATTGACAATTTAGTAGACTGTTTCACATCTGCAGGTTTTATACCAATCGTACGATGAACTTTGTTGTTATACTGACGAGTAATTCTAGGAAGAATGTTCAACCACTTGTAATGACCTTGAAGTGAAAACTCCTTATAAAGCCAACTCTTCAATGTTCTGATTACTCGTTCTGCAATTGCAGCTTTTTTTGTGCTGAATGTTGAGTAATGATTGATGTTGTGTTTCTTCATTAACGATGAGAATTTCGAATTATAGAACTCAGTACCATGATCAGATTGTGAATTTTTTGGAGTATATTTAGCATCTTTCAACACGCTTGCCATAGATGCAGTAACTGAATCACCAGTTTTATTCTTCAACGGCCTTGACCATACAAACTTTGAATAACAGTTGATAACTATAAGGATGTACCTACATCCCTCATTTTCTTTAGAATATGGTTGCATTTCCATCAAATCCATCTGCCACAAGTCAGAAAAACCCTTTATTATTGTCTTCCGACGGGGGAAATTTCGACGCGCCGGCTTGTGTATTTCTTTCACAACCTGCCATTTTGCATTACTCATATTACTGCTCTAAGACTTCTTCAAGATGATAAAATTGAGGAATCACTTTTCTACTGTTCAGGTGCAAGTGTAACGATTGACTATTAAACTTCAATGACTCGCTCAGTAAAAGTATCAACCAACTTAGCTATTACGTCAGTTCGCTTTTCCACATTACTCAATTGATCAGCTAATGCAGAAGTGATGAGTGCATTTTAGTCAATGATTATTTGCACCTCATTATGTTTTGAATCAATATGTTTTCCGATGTTACGTAGCGTTGATGCAATGAATTCTTGGAAATACTTCAGAGTTGTCTCATTGACTTTTCTAATGTGATCGTCAACATATCCTTTAGTAACAGAATCTTTACTGTCTACAGGTTCACCAACATTTTGAAACCGCTTATTCTGAATATCATAATCACCATTTGGTGTGAGAATGAATCCAACACCAGATCTTCCAACTATTGGTTTACTAACACCACCTCTTCTACGACCAAATTTATCAATTGTGGTATGCATAGTTAGATCGTTTGTGATCGACTGAGCCAGTTTCACACATCATGTTCATGATATTGCGGTCAATAGACTAATCCTTCTTCACGTAATTCCTCAATTATGGCTAATATTTCATTATCATGTCCGGTATGTCCAGCCAGTCGTGAACTCCAAAGTAGTCGAAGGCGATCAATCGATTCTTCGAGTTCATTCCAATAAACATAATCTGTATGCTTATTTCTGATATATTTTTTCTGGGTGGGTATTTTGATCATGCCAGCATCTTCTCTACTAGGGTTTCCATTGGATAATAATGGTAGGATTATTTTTCTATATTTCTTCCAATTATTCGATAGAAGACCTTGTTTTCTCTCATTGTATTTATATGCAGCCTTTGTTAATTTGAGTATATCACCATATGTGGTCATATCGGAAGAGGGGATATTTCTCGATGGTACTTTCATGAATATCAAGTTATATAGTTTTGGAGTGCCCTGATAAGAGCCAATAGTTTTACCATTTTTCATAAACACAATTTTCTCATCGATAAATTCCACATCAGCTACTCCCATTTGTAAATTTCCCGTTTCAGTGTTCATGTGTACTCCAAAGACTGTATCGTAAGAGGGATTTCCTGATAGTAACTTTTTTATATGCTTTTGTACTTCATCACCATCATCGAATACATTAGGTGATTGTGAATCTAAAGTTGTCAATTGAGAGGTTTCAAGATCCTTCGAGGAAGCCCCTTCAAATTTCGGTTTCCACTCACTTTCAATTATAGTTTTGGCTGTTAATGGTGTAGCAGGCTTTGTTTTATGCATCACTTGATTCATTTGAGATGCTCCTTCAGTATTGGCAGATATTACTTTCAAAGGTGTTATTATTGGCTCATAGATCCTCTCGAGTGCTGATTGATCACCAAGACGACTACTTTTGATATAATTGAATTTCTTCCGAACGGCATCCGTTGCTTCAATTAACTTTCTTTTTAAACATATTTCATCATCATTTTTTCCCTCCATAATTCACTCCAAGAATTTGTATAATGAAGTGTTATCTCCACTATCTAGCACTCAAGTGATTCAATTCTTCAAGAACGTCAAGGATATATGAAAGCGTCGAATCCTTTTCGATAACGTCCATTTACCACTTCTCGATCCTTATCAATTACTAAAAATCCATATTTATCTTCCCAACATCTCGCACACATATCTTGAAATTGCTTATATGTTACATCTGGTGATACATGGTCGGAAAAAATATGATTGAGATTCATATCATCTTGTTTGAACATTACGGTAAAATTTGCATTATCTCGTATCAATTGTTTCGGAACTCGTGAATATGTTTGGGCTAAATAGAAACAATCCACATTTTTATGACGACCCATACTGAAATATGATCGTATAACATCCTGTTTCTCGCACATAACATCATCAAAAATGAATATCGAATCAGGTTTGGCGTCTGAAGGCTCAACTATTTCACCTGCATTATTGGCAAAAGTGTAAAAACCCAACCCTTCGATTGGAGATAATACTTCACGTAAATACTCGTATTAAGGTTGACTTTTTTAGTTGACGTATTTAGAGACTTTGAATAAAGATAAACATTTGCGAATCGTAATCCTAGAGGATGCGTTAGCAAAGAAATCATAACATTTGTCTTGCCACAGTTAGAAGGTCCAATAATCAGGCCGCGAATAGAAAGTGGAAGTAAAGATCCGTGACGTTGTTTGACACCGCTTCCCGATCCACCACCCACTTTTTCATCGAAATTATCGATGGAAAATTGCTGCTTCTGCTTCAATATGCGCATTGTATGACAGTTGGAGACTATATAAGCAGGGTTCCACATCGATTCCTTTATTTAAATAGGGGTTATGAGTCGATGCAGATCTACTGAATTGCATTCAAATAAAACTGGTAGAGGATTGATCAATTCCCTCATCAATAATCTACCATTTGAATTACACTTACCTGGCTATCAGTATTGCGGTCCGGGCACCAAATTGCAGAAAAGATTGTTGAGAGGTGATTCAGGTGTCAATCAGCTGGATTTTGCATGCAAATAACACGATATTGCATATTCACAGAACCCCGATAATCTTGCAGCTAGACACATAGCGGATAAGGAGCTTGCAGAAAGTGCTTGGAATCGTGTCAAAGCAAAAGACGCTACTATCGGAGAAAAAGGAGCTGCTTGGCTAGTTACGAATATAATGAAAGGGAAACGCCGATTTGGTATGGGTTGTGACTCATCTCTCAAGCAGTCACACATTCCGAAGAAAAAGCGTTCTATTAAGAAAAAAAAAGTTAAAAAAATATTGAAAGCTTCTAAGGTGATAGCTTTTGGTTCTGGGATCGTTCAGAAAGTGCGTGATGTTCTACACAAAGCGGGTGGAAGTGAATTTGTTGTCAAAAATTCTAAAAGAGCAGCTGAAATTGCACTCAAAGCAGCACGCAAATATATGAGGGCTGCAGGTGGAAAAAAGAAAATTCGCACACCGCGAATCATACCGATTCCTAAAATTGGTGGAATACTACCACTCATTCCAATTTTTGCTGGTTTATCAGCACTAGGTAGTTTAGCCGGTGCTACTGCTGGTATAACGAAAGCAGTTCAAGCAGCAAAAGCGAGTAGGGAGCAGTTGAGTGAGACAAATCGCCATAATAAACACATGGAGGCAATTGCTATAGGTAAACAAGGAAGTGGTATCTACTTGAAGCCTTACCGCAAAGGATTAGTAGTCTATTTGAAACCTCAAAATTCAAAAAACTCATAAATTTGCTACCTAAAAGAGCTCTCTCCAATATCGACCTCAACTATTACGCTAAGAAAATGACGATTCCATATTTTCGGGGGGTATATATGCGTGACGATTTACCAAAATCAGGACCACTCCGATATGAATCTGCCATAGTAAATTTGGATAGTCGACATGGTCAAGGGACACATTGGGTAGCATATAGAAAAAGGGGAACTTCGATAAAATATTTTGATAGTTTTGGCGATTTACCCCCTCCCAAAGAACTGATTCACTATTTTTATATGGGTTCGAATCCTATCAATACTATCACATATAACTATAAGCGTGAACAACGATTCAACACAGTATGGTGTGGCCATTTGTGTTTGAAGTTTCTTCAGAACAAGACATGGAGTTAACACCAGTACAGGATAGGGAGAGTATCAAGAGGATGAGTCATTCATTGATCGCATATTCCAGAGTACGCACTTTACAAAAAATGAGTAAAGAACAACTCGCTGATATGCCGAAAGAGGTGTTGATTGGGTGTGCATCACATGAAATTGCATCTGTATGGGATAAGTTACCACAAAACCTACAAAATGATATTGATGTCTTGAAGTATCAGTACTGTCAAGAGCATTACAATGATTCCAGCGGTAGCAGTAGTAATTCCGATATGAATGATGGTCCACCTACAAGAAAAATTTTTTGTTGTTATTGTAAAGTGAATGATGTGAATGTAGTCACACATAATGATATGGATAGACCACCGAAAAAGCGACGATTGGTCCACAATTTCTGCTGTCAGCAATAAAAAGACATGAATCATCGAAAATTCGTCAGTCATGTCACGCACGTTTTCATTGTCGGGATACTCTAGCGAGTTGAGTGCCAACTTCTACCCACCCATCGAATTGGATACCAATAGTAATTATGGTCTGGGATTACATGGTTTCTACTCCTACAATTCCATATTCAATGTAGATGCTAAGAATAATATTATCGGCTATTCGAAGACAACTATCTCACCTCCCACTATTATAAAAATTCCACCTGGGGCATATGAAATTGATGAAATTAATAAGGTGATTCAAAGATTCATGAAATCCAAAGAAGTGCAACTAGAAAATGGAATTGAAGAAAATATCGACGAAGTATTTCTCCTACGTGCAAACAACAACACTCTGAAATGTGAAATGCGATCGAAATATTACATTCATCTCAAACATGAAAACAGCATTGCTGAACTTCTAGGGTTCGATGACAATGTTTTCAATTGTGGTGAAATACATGAATCAACATTGCCCGTGAATATCAATAAGGTGAGGATTATTCGTGTGGATTGTAATGTCACAGCTGGAGCATATTCGAATGGCGATGAAATCCATAGCATCTTTGAATTTGATATTGATGTAGAGCCCGGTTACAAACTCACCAAGGAGCCACAAAATATTATTTATATGCCAATCCGACCTGGTGGTCGTCAGTAACTCGACAATATCACTCTTCGCATATTGGATGATAATGGTAATCTGATCAATTTCAATGGTGAAAAAATAATAGTCAAATTGGAATTGATAAAGCTATAATAATCATCATTTCTCATATATTCATTCACAACATCGACGACAGTCATTAGTAACAATCATCGTTTCTCATACGTTGATTCAGAACATCGATGACTGTCATTAGTGTATCATAAAGAAAATGAGTAAAGGAAGCATCGATAAGTTTGGTCGCAGAAGTAAGGCAGTTTCAAATACTGTTTTGCGTGGGCAGCCTGGAGTTGGTTTCAAATTAACAACCGATGGAAACTTTGATATGGAAAATAAACGTTTGAAAAATATAGCAGAGCCTGAAGAGAGTACGGATTGTGTTAATCGAGGATATGTCGGTTTTTACATCTCAAAGATGAGAGGAGAATTAGATACTGATATTGACAAAATTAATTTGAAATTAGATGGAGTAGAAAAATATTCCGTATCAGTGAGGGAAGATCTCATTACGCTTGGACTGAAATTAGTAGAATTTGTAAAAAAGTATGAGCATATGGATAAGGATATCAAATCGCTGCAATCTGATTTGAAAAAACAACCCTCGATAAGCATTCAAACGATCGAGCAAAAACGATGGTGAGCAATGATCAACTGTGAAAAAAGTCAATATAAAGCTGAAGTTGATCAAATTGTTACTCAGTATTTGTTACTTCCTAACGCTGAGCAGGTGATATTCATTGATGGAACTATAAATTCTGCGATTATCGTTTCTAAAAATGGGGTTGTGCTTCAATAGTCAGCGATTGCCGCAGCGGCAGCAGTTGAGTCAGCATAATGTATTTGGTGGAGGCTATGATCATGTGCATTTAAAGAAGCGAAAATCCAGCAGTCGATTCATTCCACGTATATCTGCCAAACGGTCAAGATATAGAATAAGTGCTAGTAGCCTGAACTTTCTCAAATCTATTGGCTTGAAGGTGCGATATAAAAAATAGTAATAACATGGCGACAATCACCACAAGTGATGAATTGGAAGTGTTCGAGGAGCCCATGTTCGACCATTCCCTCATCAGCCTTCATGAGCATACATATAAGCCGTATGGTTCACCATATTACAAAAATTCAGATGAAATACGAATTCCAATCAATTATCAAGATCTCATACTCGATATTGCAGATAGTTACATTTATATCGAAGGGAAGTTCACACCATCTGATGCCACAAAGCGGTGCTACCTATCCAATAATGCTCTCACCTTTCTCTTCGACGAAATTCGCTATGAAATGGGTGGTGAGCAAGTGGTTGTTGTTCGAAAACCCGGCATAACTACCACAATGAAAACGATGATATCATTCGGAAAAACGCATGCAAATTCGCTACTACCGATAGGATGGGGACTCGATGTGAATAAACAAGATATATTCGATCCCGTTAGCAATGTATTTAGTGGTAAATTACCCTTGAAGTATCTCATGGGTTTTGCTGAAGATTACAATAAGGGGATAATGAATGTGAAGCAGGAGCTCATTTTGATTATAGCTCGCTCATTCAAAAATTCATTCATTGGGGAAGTCGATGCAGATTTGGAAATCAATAAAATAGAATGGAGAATCAGGCACATTGTGCCGGAAGATCGACAGAAACTGAAATTATTGAATCGCATAAATAAAAATGGTAATAATGCTAAAGTGAAGGTGGCTTATCGTATGTGGGACCTTTATGAATTACCCACACTTCGTGATACATCCTCGGATATATGGGCGGTGAAGACAACCAGCAGCCTCGAAAGACCACGATATATCATCATCGGCTTTCAAAACACCGACCAATCCGAAAATATGTCAAAAGATGTAACGAAATTCACACATGTGAATATTAATAATATTCGACTATCTCTGAACTTTGAAGTATACCCATATGAGCGTTGGAATCTGGATTTCGACAAGAAGTTAGACTCATCAGCTTACTATGCATATGAAAACTTCCAACGTAGCTACTATTATAAAACTATGAGTGAACCGATGATGGATATTGGTAGCTTTCGCAACAACCCACTATTCATTATCGACTGCTCCCATCAACCCGAAGCTATGAAGTCATCCACTGTCGACATCAAAATAGAATTCGAAACACGCAAGGTGAAGTTTCCAGCAAACACCAAAGTATATGCACTCATCCTCCACGATGCTGTTCTATCATATAATGCTCTTAATGGCTCTGTTCAAACTGGATTGTAATAAGATTGACATGTAATATGCTATGAAATATTCGATATTGATGAATAATAAAACACTCAATAATTATGTTATATCTTTTATTCACCAAATAATTAGATACAAACAAATATGGATTGAAACATTATTTTATTCACAAACATATACAACAGATTTCAAATATTTACAACACCATCATTTATCGCTTCTTCCAGTTGCGGGTTGGGACTCTGTGGTTCCAATTGATATTTCTCTATGATATTTTGCGGTAGGTAGGTGCATATGTCTTGAAGAAAATGTTTCAAGTCTGCTTCAATTATTAACTCACAGAACTCATCCAAATTTCTACTCCCATATGAATATTTATGACACAATGCCACACCGAGTTCATACTTCTCACTAAGCTCCAAAAGTTTTCGCACCTCTTCAGCATCGTAACATACACTCAAATCATAATTTGATGAATGTAGAGCATCAAAACTCAGATCAGCCATCTCCCAAGCCATTTTTCTTATGGCGGAATCCAAATCCACTGCTTCCGGCCACTCTTGGGCTGAATATTGCATCCACATATTTATAGAATGGTGAGTTCTGAAAATTCATAAATGGCATTCATTAGTTTGCAAATAATATAAAAAAAATACTCACTTGAAATCTGACTATGTATGTCTATGAAGTGACCAAGTTGATACATATTTTATATTAATCTACCATATTTTCACTATTTACAAAAAAAAAATTCATAATTTCAAAATGTTCAATCTAAAACATTGAATTTCAGCAATGATCGGGTTTTAGCACCAGGATAATCCTGCGAACTTTGACCCATATAAGTAAGTGTGAATTTGGCTTTGGATGAATTCACTTCAGGAATGAAGTCTTCTGGTAATTGCTCTGTGACACGTTTTGGAAGCCATGCTTTAAAAGGAGTATCACTTTCCTCATCCAATAAAACTACTTGAATTGATTTACCATATCGTGTGGAATACATTGACATTTTTTCAATTTTATATTCTTTATCAATAACCAGAGCGTTTATAGGTTTCTGCTCTAAAGCTTCACTTTGTTGAATTATAGAAAAATTAATTTTTTCAATGTCAAATTTTAAATTATCCATATTCATAAATATAGTGAAATTACGGGTAATTAAAATAAAATATATATTCACCTCACTGACGAAAACGCCCTCTCGGATGGGTTGATACTCGTTGTCTTCACTTTGGAATTCGACAAATACTTCTGTTTACCTATTTGGGTATTTTAGAGTGTCTAAACTGAATGTGGAAGCATGATATTCTGAACTTATATAGGAATTACCAACAAGGGAGGGGGCAACGCCGAACCCCACTGTTCAAGGTTATATTCTGTGCACGTCACGATTTCATTCAAGGTCAACATGCAATGCCACAGAGCAAGCTCAAGGTAGTCGAAGTGTCGAACGTCAAGGTCAAACCCCACACTCAAGGTCAAACACCGCATTCAATCTCATACTATGTGTACGACGTTCAAGGTTAGGTGACGTCATACGATATTCTGAACTTATATAGGAATTACCAACAAGGGAGGGGACAACGCCGAACGCCCACTGTTCAAGGTTATATTCTGTACACGTCACGATTTCATTCAAGGTCAACATTCAATGCCATGGAGCAAGCTCAAGGTAGTCGAAGTGTCGAACGTCAAGGTCAAACCCCACACTCAAGGTCAAACACCGCATTCAAGCTTATACTACGTGTACGACGTTCAAGGTTAGGTGACGCCATTCAAGGTCGTGTGACGTCTCAAGGTCAAAAGGGGTGGGGGGGGGCGTTCAGTCGGCATTAGCACCCTACTATTATTATTATTATTATTGTATATTGGGTAACATAGTTCATAAATATAAGCAGTGAAAATAGTGAAAAGTACGGAAATTCAAAAATTTCAAAAAATATTGCTATGGAAAAAGGAGAGTTGTGTAACCATGGGAGAATCAATTTTGGAGAAACATTTAGTATTTGTTATTTTGCCAAAAATAGTTTCAATATTTAGTGGAGACTCATATTGTGGAATGGTTAATTTATTAAATTCTCTAGCAGCGAGACATAATCTCAGTTCACCATTCTTCTTAATTACAACAACTATTGGATTAATATAATTACTGGTACTTCTCTCTATTATTCCATTTTTCAACATTTCATCAATTTCTTGTTCTACTTGTTTTCTGCATTTATATGGAATAGGATAGTTCTTGGATTCGAATTTTTCTACTTCTTCAACTTCTATACTATGTATATATTCTTTTGCTACTCTCGATTCATTCGTAACTAACATTTTATATTTACTCAATAATTCTTCTATATAATCTTTATATTCATAATTACATTTATATTCATTATTATTTTCTATTTCACATTCATCAATCACATTCAGTCTTCCCATATTCAGTTTTTTAGTTAAATTCTCTTCTGGAATCTTATTTTTAAATCCAATCCATCTAATTACCATCTAATTCTATTCCTAATTTTTCATAATTAATCGTGGCTGTATATCAAATTCCATTTGTTAGACAATTAATAGTTGTAAATTAATTTTCTCCTTCTCAATTTCCTCTTTGATATCAATATATAGATTAGTTTCTGCTAATTTTTTTCCATACTCCCATCATGTAGTTTTTAGGCATTTTTGAAATATTATTCTTTGATTCTGAATTTTCTACTATACTTTCTTCAATAAGTGATGCCTCTGATCCTGTATCAATCAGTATTTCAATTAAATTTACTCCAATTTCCCTTTTAAAGTTGATAAACCAAATAATAGTTTCTCATCAAAATTGTCAAGTTGTATAAATTCTATCGGGTGTTCATAATTGTGTTTAGCTTGCTCATTATTCTGGTCTTATGCAAAATTTTGTTGTTGACTTGATCGATGTCTTCGATCATCTACTCTATCTACACTGTTTGCTCATCTATTATAATTTATCATTCTTTCCCTATTATTACCGGGCAAAGTATTCCTCCTAACATGTCCCCTTTCATAAAATTGACCTTCTCTAGCCCTATTATTAGTTACATTATTATTATTATTTTCTCTAATATTATTGCTGTACCCTCTGTTTTCTCTATTATAATTTTTTTTTCACCGTAGTGTGCGCTGGTCAGGCCCTATCCCCCGAAGCCCCGATACATTCGGGAGGGCGCGCCAGCATAATCAACCAATGACCACTCCCCACACCGTGGGGTAAGTGATCATTGGGTCCGAGAATCATGTGCCCTGAGCAAACGCAGTGAGCCAAGAATGACAGCCTTCTGCATCTGTGCGGCTAAGATTTCTGCCTTAGTGCGGTAAGCTGGTATGATTTTGAGATTCGAGAGTAGAGAAGACATCATTCCACCAAGGATTCCAATAATCAGAACGACCATCTTGACAGAGTGATCTGGATAGAGTCTGCGGAGTTCGAAGAGAAAATCTCGATATTTTATCCGTTTTTCCTCCTCTTTTCTGACGATATTCGTCTTGCCAGGAGCTGAAAACTCCACGACAAATATCGTTTTGGTCTGGTGGTCGAGAAGGACTACATCAGGCTTATTAGCTTGTATGAGCCAGAGGGTGGCGAACGAATAGTTCCAATAAATTCCAATAAATTATTTTTATTATAAGTTCTATTATTATTATTATTATTAAGGTTATAGTTTCCTTGATAATCATTAAATTGTCTGTTATTATTATTATTATGAGTATTATTTCTCTCATGGTTACACAACAACTCTCCTTTTTCCATGGCAATAATAAAGATTTTTATTTTATATCATAATAATTGACAGTTCTCTATAAAGTTGTAAAAAAAAATTTTTTAATTTTGAAGTATTTTGTACCAGTTTATAAATGTCTTTCATTGATATAAAAACGATAAAATAATGATGAATGAAGATAACATTCTTTTACAACATTATTGTGTTTTTTCTTCTTTTGTTTACTTTAAGAAATTATTATAAACGAAGTTTTAAAATTTTCAGAACTTTCATCATGCAATCTTCTTTTGTATTTGAGAAGGGCTCCACAAAGCGAAATGATTTCACGGTAATTATTCAAATATTTATTTTACTTTGAACAATAAAGGAAGTTTTAAAAAATTTTGTTAATTAACAATTGTCTAAATTATTGAAAAATTTACTTTAATGAAAAATTCCAACAGGAATCGGATCTCTATGGTGTTTAGATTATATCATAAATTTTTAAAACTTTTCTATTTACTTTAAGTACCTCAAAAAAATATTTTCGAATTACGTACTCGCTTAGAGGTCATGTGCGCAACCTGAAAATGGCGCGCGGACAGCTATTTTCAGCGTTAAATTGAAATTATAAATAATGGAGATACCGTTTCGGGAGTCTGAATTTTTTTCAGTAAATTTCCTCCTATTCATTGATCTTTTTTTCAAAATTCAAAAATATTTATAGTTTACGAACTATAAACAACAAAACCGAACACTGCTTTTTAGGGTCTTCAATTATTTATAACTTTTAGAATTTTTTATGAACTAATTTTTTTTTCACAAAGAATTTGACAATACTCCGGATCGAATGAGCCTAACCACTTAATTTTACTAAAAGTGTGTCCATTTAATATGAATCTAAACTTAAAGCCCAGACTAAATGATTGATTACAGTTGATACCAATGATTGTGAAATTAAAGAGACAACAAAATGGTCTTGTATTTGAATGTGAAATTACTGATTCAACTCATTCTATTCCATTTGTTGTTTTTGTTTTGGCATCAGTGACGTTCGAGAAAAAATATGAAGTCATAGGCAGATTCGAATTCAAGACCTGCTGGCACATTATTGCTGTGCCGTTTCACCACTTGTATCAGCTGTAATTTCTGATAATATTTTACATCAATTGAGTTTATTAAATTTCTCACTTCAAAGAATGGTTGAGTTTGGAATAAGTGATCGAATATATTTTTACTGGTTTTATCGCTTTTGATGAAGAGCTAAATGAAAAATTCAGCTCAATTGAAATCTCCTACGACTTTTACATTGATTTTTGAAAATGGTTAATTTCATCCACAAAACTGTTTCTCAATTAATAAAATAAGCGTTATGCCTCTGAAATTATAACAAAAATGTTGCTGTCGTTTTTATGTATTTGGCATTGACTACCATAAATAGTCATTAGCTTCTTCTGAGTAGGGTCTGTTACTAACTCTCTAAGCCTCACCTGGGAGCATCATGGCTATTTGTAGTTCCGCCAGCCATGTCACGTAGGAGAATCAATCCACCTTCAATTAGATAAATAATAAATGGAGGGAGAATCTGAAAGCAATTATTCATTTAATATTTAATAACGAAGTTTGCCTTCGTGATAATCAGCTATTGAAAGCATGGTTCGAATTCTCTGTCTATATACCGGGTACCAACGAAACCATATATAACACATGTGGCCATTTCTATCGAATATAGCATGACGTCACATACAGAAATATTGTCAAACTCGATGTAGGATGCTAACGTCGAAGTTTGCTTGTTTATTGAATGAAAGTTTTAAAATTGAAGTTTTTGATTCACCCACGTACTTTTTATCAATTTTGTTTAAACGCCATTGTTTATATCATTTATCTCGAAAATCTAAACAGAAATTAGTATTTTTTGAACTTCGACTTCGAAATGACTCTCTTATACTACAAAAAGGTGTCGCTGATAGTAATCTGTTTATTTTTCTCTGCCAGTGAAAAAGTGAAAGTGTCAAAGCTCTCATTATGGGATAATAACTTCATAGAAATTACACTTTTCACCGGTACAGATAAATGGACAGCACAGTATAATTTTTTTTAGTAAAAGAGGTACACTTCGATGTCGAAGTTCAGAAAATACCACTTCCTATTTCGATTTTTGAGATCAATGAAGTGAAAATTGGCATATAACAAAAGTCCCTAAAGAGTTCGTTGATAAGTAAAAGAGTTCAATTGTTGACTTTTATTTAAAAACTGAGAAAATTTCGTCGTTCGTTTCTCTTTATATCGAGTTGTTTGACGTCATAGTACCGCCATATTCAAATAGAAATGGCCACATGTGTTATATCGTTGAAAAAAGAATTTTATTTCTGATCAAATGGTTGAAAAAATATACAGAGTCCTATTGGATTCTGCCAGCTACAGAGTAGCTTTCAACCATTTGTAATTTTTGCGACGGCGCGCGGCGATCTATTCATTAGCCTATTGAAAATACCTTCACGAAGTGAAAACAATTCTAGGGTTTAAGTTTGTTAATTAACAGAGTTTTTATGTTGACCTTCAGTTTATAAAAAATTATTAACTAACAAATGCATAACTAATGGAAAAATTGAGATAAAATGTTTTTTATCGCGGATTATTGTTCATTGACGTATTTAAAAACTACATGAATTTTTTCATTCCTCAATTTTCATATTTAATATGTTAAAAAAAAAGGTTTGTTGCTGTGTCAGATTGACGCCCCGCAGGCTACCCGTTTTTGGCTCTAGTTTCAGGGCTCTGTAAAAATTATAATCAATAGAGGTACTGCTCCGGGAGTCGAAACTTTTTTTTAGCATATTTGATGATCTTTTTTGATCTTTTTTTTTTCAAATTCGAAAATTTGGAGTACTATTCGAGATATTCAGAAGAACACAAACCTCAATTTTTTTTAACTAATTTGTTTACGACTTTCGTAATTTGTTTCAGTGCCTTTTCGAACTCATCCTTAAACTTTCTACGCGACTATATGAATATAATGACACCTTGATCGTTAATTTCGGAGACTATATAAACATTTTAAAAGAAAATGGTACATGAACTAGACTATTGATCTCATTCTTGCCAAGTCCCTTGGTACTTTCATATTTTGGAATCCACAACCGGTCCAAAACCTCGTTATTCATGTTTTTCTGTAAATCCTGAAAAATGTATTTGTGAAACTGAAATACTCAAAACATGAACAACATGTCTTTTTTAGTTTATTTTGATCGAAACTAACTTAAATTACGTAGTAGTTTCCACGACGCAACAATCAAACTTTCATTAATCTTCGCTAATATACATTTATCTCTTATCCACCTTGCATCCACCTGTTTCACATGTGAAAAACTCAGCAACGTTCAATGGACCTCACTTTGCCTTTATGGTGAATTAGTACGTGTATATATGTCCTCACATTGTTAGGATCTTTGAAAAATATATACGGACCTCACTTCACCAGGAGAATAGTACAGTCCTCACTCTGTTTATGTATATTGAAGAAAATTAAATCATTTTCTATTCAGATTTTTACGAGTCCGCGGCTAGGTTGAAAGTCAGAACATCCAGTCAACTCCTTCACCCGGTCCTCACTTGCTTATATATATATATATATATATATATATATATATATATATATATATATATATATATACCACCTTCCTTTGAGTGCTTTGTCCTATATATATATATATATATATATATATATATATATATATATATATATATATATATATATATATATATATATATATACATATTCTATTTCTATTTGCCATAGATCTGCAAAACCTTCAACGAAAATCACGTCTTTCATTAACAACTTGTCGTTTAACATCACTTATTTCATTAGTCATTCTATTTCAAAATGATTAAAGGGAAAAGTTGATAATGTTACTGCATTGAATGATGATATGATAGTGATCATTACTTGTGGATATATCAATATATTATACCTTCTCCACGTAATTCTTTAATCATTAAAATTATTTCATTGTCATGTCCAGTATGTCCAGCTGACTTTGAAGCTACCAATAGTCGTAGGCGAGCACTAACTCTTTCGGTGAATTCCAGTACACAGGTTTAGAATTATATGTTTTCTCCATTTTCTTTCGTTTGAGTGCTCCACCAATTTTACTTCTACTTCTTATTGGATATTGTCGTGAGTCTAATAGAGGTTTGATAGCTTCACGAAATTTTTTAGAATTTGTGTTTTTAAAACCATTCTTCAGATGATATTGTTTATATGGAGCATCCGTTATTTTCAATATTTTGGAATATACTTGACGAGTTTCTTCAAATCATATCATACAAGTCTGGACTACCTGCATTCATATTTTTTCAATTTATTAGCATCCCAAAATGAAATGTTTCCATCTTTGAAATGTACCACTAGACTTCCCATTTTCAGCTTTTGTGTAATAATCCATACGTACACCAAATGTTCCATCATATGCTGGATTTCTATATTTAACATTATTCAAATGTTTCGCCAAAACATCTTCACGACTTTCATTCATATTAGGTGAGGAGTCATGATCCGAGGAATCGATGTGGGACGATGATGGTGTTTCTAATAGAGTTGTTCTCATATCGTCTTGAAGCGTGCTCGTGTCACTATTCACAGATGATACACTACCAAAAGATTGTTTTCTTCCTATTGAAGAACTCATGGGATAATTTAAAGTAGATTGAACATTTCCATGGTTTGACATGGATGATTTCGAAGTAGCGTTTGATGATAATAAAACATTCAATGGTTTTTATGGGCTCTTACAATTTTCCAAGTGTCGTACGATTTTCAATATTATCATTCTTGATAAAGTTGAATTTCTGCCTGACAGCTTCTGTTGTCTCTACTAGTTGACGTTTCGAATTCATTTCACTATTTTCATTTTCAGAATCATTTTTCGTATTCATAATGCTCAATTCGCTGATGAAGTGACCTCTTCAATATTCAGTGATCGAATAAGTTTCAATAACAAGATCATGGATATATAAAACTATCGAATCCTTTGCGATATCTACCTTCATCTATTTTTCCGTCCTCATCAATGACTAGAAATCCATATTGGTCCTCCCAGCATTTAACAATTGGAATTGTTTAAATGTTACATCGGGTTACATCTTGTTACATGTTACGTCTTGTTACATGTTACATCTTGTTTGAACATTATGATGAATTGGTATTGTCACGCACTAATTGTTTGGGTACCCGTGAATATGTCTGTGCGAGATAAAAACAATCAACATCCTTATGACGTCCCATACAGAAATATGTTGTAATAATCCTTTTATAGGTTCCAAAACATTTTGCAAGTACAGATATTTAGGTTGATTGAGTGATTTCGAATATATATACACATTTCCAAATCTCAATCCTTGTGGATTGATATTTGGAATGCGATATCATTGCATTCGTCTTTCCACAATTTGAAGGTCCTATAATGAGTCCTCGTACTGATGATGGAAGTAGTGGACCATGTCTGAATACCCTTTGTCCATTCAATCCACACCCGAATTTCTCATCTAGATTATCTACAGCAAACTTTTCTTTCTGTTTTACAATGCGCATCGTGCCGTGGTTGGAGACTATATAAATGTTATTAGCTTATTCATTTCAATGTGTACCATCAAACGATACGGACGTATTAAAAGTGATCGTAAAATCAAAAGAGGTTATGGTTTTGTTAATGATTTGATAAACAAACTTCCTTTCGAATTACATCTACCCGGAGGTTATCAATACTGTGGACCGTGTACGAAACTGAAACAACGTATATCTCGCAACGATCCTGGAATCAATAAATTAGATATTGAATGCAAAAAACACGATATTCAATATTATAAGCATCCATCCGATCTTGCAGCAAGACATTTAGCCGACAATGAACTTGAATACAGCGCTTGGATAGGGTTAAATCGAAGGACGCGAGTATTGGGGAGAGAGTAGCTGCATCACTTGTCACCAACATTACGAAAACAAAAAGACATATGGGCATGGGTTGTAGCAGCAATAAGAAAAAAAGTAAGAGGAAATAAACGAAGAAAAATAAAAATAGAAAAGTTGCATTTGGTGCTGGGATAGTCCATAAAGTGCGAAATGTATTGAAGTGGGGATCTATTTGTGACGAATAATAGTAAAAAAGCTATCACTGTGGCACTGCAGGCGGCACGTAAATATCTCAAAACTGCCGGTGGAAAGAAGAAAATCCGCACACCACGCATGATTACTGTTCCTAAGATCGGTGGACTTTTGCCATTGATACCAATTTTTGCTGGACTATTCGCACTAGGGAGTTTAGCGGAGCCGCTGCTGGTATTACCAAGGACGTGAATTCAACAAATGTTGAGCGGCTTTAATGGAAGCCAATCGCCACAATAAAACCATGGAGGCTGTAGCATTGGGCAAACGTCAAAAAACCAAAAAACTAATTGAACCCCTACCTCAGAGGCCTCTTACTGATCTCGATCTCAGTTATTATGCACAAAAAATGAAAATTCCACATTTTCGTTGTGTTTTTATGCGTGACAGATTACCCTCTTCAGGACCAAGACAAAACGAGATTGCTATTGTTAATTTAGATGGAATGAGTGGACCAGGAACACATTGGGTGGCATATAAAAAATGCGTTGAAAGAAGTCGCATATTTCGATAGTTTTGGAGATCTACCCCCACCATAGGAATTGACTGGTTTCTTTCGGAAATGTTCGAATGTGAAAATCAAATATAACTATGATCGTCAACAGAAATTCAATACAGTTCTCTGTGGTCACTTGTGCTCACAGTTTCTCTCTGAATAATTTTCCAAATAAAAAAAGGATACAAAACCAAAACTGGATCGGGAGGCTATCAAGGGAATGGAATTTTCATTTATAATGTTTCCAATATATGTTACCTTGGAAAAAATGGATTAAGTGATGCTTGCAAATATGCCCAAGGAAGTGATACTTGCATGTGTTGCACTTGAGATTGCATATGTTTGGAAAAAGTTACCCAAACATATACGAGATGGCATTGATATAATGAATGAAACATAGATATTGTTATGAACACCACCTTGATGAAAATTTAGATTCAGATGTTAATGATGGTCCTATACCTCGAAAATGTATGTGTTGTATTTGTAATATAGAGGATGTGAATATCGATATCAATAAAAATGACAACACCTTTGAAAAAGTGTAAATTGTCCCAAATGTGCTGTTGATGTGCACAACAATAAATTGAAATGTGTTTCAAAATATTCATCAGTCATGTCACGAAAATTCGAGCTACAAACTTTCGGGACAAGTGTCTTGAGTGCGGATTTTTTTCCACCAGTTGAATTGGATAGGAACAGCCGTTATGGATTAGGACTTTTGGGATTCTATGGATGCTATACAATCAATAATATAACTGAAGCTAATAATTTTGTGAGTTTCAGAATCAGTAATGACAACTCATCGATACTCCAAAAGTTTACAATTGAAATTCCATGTGGTGCTTACGGAATAGAAGAGATCAATGCCGTCATACAGAAACATATCATGTTCAGATTGTTTCATGATAAAAAACCAATTATATCGATACAGATGATATTTTCTATCTACACGCCAATAATAATACATTCAAATGTGAAACGCGATCCAAATATGAAATTGATCTGACACATCCAAATTCTATAGCAGAAATGATGGGGTTCGCTCATGACATATTTCCACCAAATCAGATACATGAATCCTCATTCCCAATGGACATTACAACTGTGAGACTTATCCGCTTAGATTGCAATATAATATCTGGTTCATATATAAATGGTGAAAAATCCCACAATTCTTTTCTCATTCGATATTGATGTCGAACCTGGATACAATCTTACTAAAGAATCACACAGTATTATATATATGCCTGTCAGTCCGGAATGTCGTCAATTAATTCATAACATTACAGTGCGTATTCTGGATGGAAAAAATAACCTTATCGATTTTGGAAGTGAAGAAGAGATTTTCATTATTTTGGAATTGAAGAAAATCGAATAACTATTGTTATGGGTTTCATTTACAATAGACAAAATCGTATTGAACAATCCCAAACCAAAACGAGCTGCACTATCAAAAAGAGAAGTGTGCATAAAAAGAAGCTCATTCCACAGTGTATGCTAAACAGTTAGCACATAACGCTCTGTCTGTGAGTGATCTTAAATTTTTTAAATCGATTGGATTGAAAGTGAGAAAATAAGAATGGTGCTCGAAACAAACAGTGAAAAGTTGAATATATTCGATGAACCAGTGCTCGATCATTCTCTCATAAGTTTACATGAGCACACATATAACCCTACGGATCACCGCTATTCAGGAATTCGAATGAAATCAGAATTGCAATGAATAATCAAGATTTTATACTTATTGCCGAAAGTTTCATTTAAATTCACCTCCAAAGATGTAGCGAAAACATGCTATCTCTCGAATAATGCAATTGCATTTCTCTTTTATGAAATTCGTTACGAAATGGGTGGAGAAGAAGTGGCTGTTGTTAGAAAACCTGGGATAACATCTAAAATGAAAACTATGATATCATTTGGACAATCACATGCTAACACATTATTGACATCAGGCTGGGCACTTTCACAATTGAAACAAGATATCTTTAATACAAACAGTTATGTTGTTAGTGGAAAACTACCACTGAACTATTTGATGGGTTTGGCTTGAATGCCAAACAGAAATCGATTTTGATTATCACTCGATCATTCAAAAACTCATATATAGGTGAGGTTGATGCTGATTTGGAAATGAATAAAATCGAATGGAAAATAAGACATATTGTACCAGATGATAAACACAAGCTCAAACTTTTGAGTAGAATGAACAAAAGCGGCCTGAATGCCAAAAATCAAGTTGGCTTATCGCATGTGGGATCTTTATGAACTACCATCATTACGTGGGACTTCTTCAGACATATGGGCCATCAAAACAACTAACGTTCTGGAAACTCCTCGTTTTGTCATCATCGCATTCCAAAGTACTACCACATCTGAAGAAGAACACAGGATATTACAAAATTCACAACTGCTGATATCAATAGTATTCGAGTATCCTTGAATTCTGAAGTTTATCCATATGAGCGTTGGAATTCGAATTTCGATAAAAAACTTGATGCTCCTGCATATTATGCTTTTGAGAGTTTCCAGCGAAGTTATTATGATAAAGATATGAGTGAACCTCTGATGGACATTGGACAATTCAGAGAGAATCCACTATTCATGATCGATTGTTTCCATCAACCGAATGCAACAAAATCATCAACTATTGATATGAAGATTGAGTTTGAGACAAGGAAGACCAAGTTTCTAGACAACACTAAAGTATATGCATTAATTTTGCATGATACAGTTTCATTTGTTACTGACTTATATCATGTATTGTAATTTTTCCTAATTCATATATGACATATTTATTGTTTTGTAATCATTTTCTATTGTATATAATCGAATTTAAATAAATAAAACATGAAAATAATAGAATGTTTTTTATTTGACATCATTTATGATTTACAGGAACATGCAGACTATCTAAAATGACTCCTTTCTCATAGTCATCATTTTCGCGACCATTGAAGATGGTCGCGATTTTCATCATTCAATTCAAAGTGATGAATAATCCATGGTTGGCGGATATACAGGAATCTTCTCAGGTTCCATTCAATCATACCTCACAAAGTTGCCACAATTCCATGTCTTTATCCAAAAATTTGTTACAAACTTCAGCGCCACTCCGATAGTTCTCAGCATCACGAAGACATAATTCGATTTGTTCTCCATTGTAGCCATATACTCATATCATAATTGCTTGCATGTTCAGCTCCATCACCCAACACCTTCAATTTAGACGACAAATATTGAACCGATGATTTGAGATCTACAACATCGACCCAATCTTGACTTGCATACTGTATCCACATCTTTGAATGGTGGAACTGAAATCAAATAAAAAAAACAATTAGCAACCTCCCACTTGTTTCCATGCTATAATACTCACATTCCCATTTCATTTTTACTTATAAAGAGAGTGTATTCAACTAAGTTAGTATAATGTTTATATTTCCATATAATTATCATCTGAATTATCTAATATATGAATATTATTAAAACAAAAAGAAATTCACTGTACATAATTACTGTAACTATTCAATCATATTGAGTTTGACAAGAGATCGCGTTTTCATACCTGCAAAACTTGCGGGCCCTGACCTAAATACACCATCGTATATTTACCACCCGATGAGTTGATACAAGTTATATCGTCATCACTGAATTGCAACGAAATACGTTTTGGTAGCCATGTTTTGAATAATTTATCATTGCTCACATCTTCCAAAGTTAATAAAATTGATTTTCCAAACCTTGTAGAATAGGTTGACATATTCTTAATTATATACACTTCATCAATTGGTAATGACGATAAAGCCTTTTGCTCTAGTAATTCAACCTCCTGTACAATCAAATTATTGATTTTATTTAAGTCTACTTTTGGTAACGGACATTTAAACATATGTATGAAAATATAAACAATTTCCAACAGAAAAAAACACTCACCGTCTTTCTTCTATTACGAACTGAATAACACTCTACCAATTGCTTACTGCTGCAGATATATTCATCTACTGATTTCATAGTGTGCCAGGCGCGGGTAACCCTCACCATTTAACCGTGAAAGGTTCACATTGCTAGTTGCTACCCACTAGAGATGCCTGACGTCACAGCCAACCCACCTCCCAACTGAATGCGATCACAGATGTCGATACGAACAGGCAGTGGTCGTTGTGCTCTCGGAGAGGGCAGACGTTAGCACAGCCCTCGGCCGCCTGCGTGTCACCATCGATAGCGAGGCTAGACCGCTGCGTTACGTCACAGCCTTCACTGCATCGAAAGAGGTGAGGGACCAATGAATACGCATTACTCAGCTAGACGTCATGGAGTGAACATTTTGCTCTCTTACCGTTGAACGGTTGCTGCTGCTGTGACGTCACACCACTTGGTGGATGGAACATTCATTACTTGGAGGATCTTCGAAGTATGCAGACGTATGTTTGTTCATACACAAGCATATGACGAAACCATGGTACAGGGTTCTCTCACATACACAAAATCTCATATGAAAAAAAATCTGAACGATCCATGCATCAGACACTTCAAGGTCACATCATCTTGACTTCACTAAACAACAACAAAAAAAAGCAATTAATACGTCATAGTGGTGGGGGAAGGCTTAGAACCGGCTCAAATCTCCATGATCCATGCACCAGACACTTCAAGGTCACATCGTCTTTACTTCATTATACAACAACAAAGAAAAGCAATTAATACCTCATAGAGGTGGGGGAAGGCTTAGAATCGGCTCAAATCTCCTACTGATAATCCAGATGTTACACAACCGCTTTCAATTCCGTGGCCTTTGGTCAGAATGGATGTTTGCTCCTTGATAAAATTACATAATTTAAGAAATTAATTCGTAACAAATTTCATCATTATCATGGAGTGAATCCTGAATATTTTTCATATTTATTGAAATCAACTAGAATATGATTTTAATACATGCTTTTTCGAAATAATAGTATAATATTTATCGTTTGCAAATTTCCAAAAAGAACATAAGCCACTGATTACTCATGAAAGGCTGATCAGATTCCTTTGAATTGAAAAAGGTTGAAAACCAAATGGAAATCTTCATTTAACAAGCTATCACAAGATTCCACTGTTTATATGACATCTTAATATCTCAATATCAACAAATGAATTTTCAGATACATGTGATGACTGGCAGAGGAAGTGAGTGAAAAATACGTTGAATGTATTTTTCAAGTACGAAATGATTTGAGGAAAGCGTCCAGAATATGAAAAGTTTACGTCAATAGAGAAAATGATTGGAAACTTTCCACCGCCTACAGAGTGTTGGATCGCGATACGTGATCTCATGAGAGACTAACCGATTCAAATTAGTGAAATTTATATTTAATGTCAACAGATGATCTGAAGAATCAGTGAAATCTACAAATCATTCCAGTTGTTGAATTCAATCTGAAACATCAATTTGATGTTTTTCTCACTATTATTTCGTTGAATTTAGGTTTCATACATTTTCAATCAAACCGTATTATACGTCTTTTATCGAATCTGAGAGACTATATTTCTGAATTATTATCTGCATTCAACAGCCGGAAGATATTAATTTCTTGATTGGGGTCGACCATATTTGTCAGCTTCAATGTGTGCGGCTATACTGATTTCGTCCAATGAATGGAAACGTTCTTGAAATCCAATCGATAATTTACTGCACATACCGATTTTACCACCATGATGATGAGTGGTCACTATTCACCGTTCGTAGTTTTGTAAAGTGGATTGTACCGAATATTCAAAATTAGTACTTACCTTCGAATTTTGTTTATGTATAACACACAATTAGTTTTTAACGCATTGATTAATTTCTTATACAACATATAATTCACTTAATCATATTGTATAGATAGACATTCTCCGTATACAAATAGCATACTATTAGCATTTTTTAAAATTATATATGCATCAATTTTATATATGGATTGATGAACATACATTTTGGCATTGCTACTCGATTTTCAAGCTTCATGTGTTTTTCAAGTCAAATAATGAACCGAAGTCACTATGAGTTGCCAAGGTTCTTTAGAGAAAATGGCCACTTCATTCCTCAGATTTAAGTGAACCCAAATACTGGTAAATTGACATTCTACGTTGACTGTATTTTTTGAAATATAGAAGAAACATAATATTTTCATTTTGTTGGGTAGGCTTTCGAGGTCAGTATCTATTAAATAATTGGAATTCACAAAACGGATATTCCACTGTGACCAATCGTCGAACTGTTTGAACAAGTACTTGCTTCGCACCTGCTGCAAAAACTAGAGGGCAAAACGGAGTTATTTGTCAGAAACGCACATTTCATCGGAAGAATTCAAGATTCGAGACTGAAGCCCATGGCAGGTAGGGGTTTTATGTCGTATCTCTGTTTTCCTATCATCGACATATTATTTCCCATAATCAACATATTTCTCATCATCGACATGATGATCGAACAGAATAAACAAGAATTAACATTACTTTTCACCTTTAGTAAACTGAATCGACTGGTTTAGAAACAAACTGGTTTAAAATAATATTATGGACAACAAGGTAATTTCGAGGGAGTTATACATACTGCATTTCATTGAGATTGAATCTTTTTTCGCATTATCAAATGCTCCTTGATGAACAGATTTCAACAAAGTATAAAACATATGGTCTGACGCTTATGGTTGGAGGCTACAAATTATTTGAATTGAAAGTCACCCTGAATGAACTTGTGCAATCTGTTACCAACCTTTTATAGGTCTATATTTCAAAAAAGTCTTCTTTGGCCTAGTTAAGTTTGAATTTGATATTCTATTCATTTCGTATTCGTCTCATTCTACAATAACGATTACCTATCAGTTGAAGTTACAAGTGGTGTTTTTGTTTTTGTATATTGTTGAGAAATAATGGTTATACACTTCAGAAAAGGATTGAAATAGTGAGTTTGTACTACCAGAATGAAAATAGTGCTAAAGCTGATGCCCGTATGTCTAATGATAAACATCCAGGAAGAAATGTACGATACAAATACGTTTCGGAATTATTAAACGAATTTATGGAAACTATATCTGTTAACAGTAAAAAGCATAATCGTTCAGAAGTTGTCAACTAAGTTATTTCGAGAATCAAGAATTAGCCGTTCAAATGTTTTGAGGCTCCTTCATAAGTACTAATTTTGACCTGGCTCAATGCACCTCAATGGAAGCAAAAGCCATTAACATAGAGAGAGAAGTACAAATTTCATCCATATAAGATTATACTAGTTCATAAATTGAACGAAGATGATTTCGATAGACAAATCGAGTTTTGTGAACGTCTCTGTGAACGGATCAACTTGCACCAGAATTTCTTGTATTAAATTTGTTATTCAGATGAATGTACGTTTAGTTTGAATGAAGAGGTGAATCGGCAAAATTGTCGATATTGGAGTGATACAAATACTCATTTATACCGTCAAGTTCACACCCAAGGACCACAAAAACTGAATGTTTGGGCAGGAATTTAAAGTGATCACATCAAAGTACCTTTTTTACCGATGATTATTTTTTGATTGGTGATAAATATTTGGATAATCGAATAATACCGTGCATCAATAGGGCAATTGTGGAGAATATACATTCATTCGAAAATGAATTAGTTTTTCAGCAGTCTCATGCGACAATTTTGAATGATCATGGATGCCTGTTTCTACGTAGCTCCGCTGGATACGGGAATGACTGAATCACTTATGGTTCTGTTACTACCTAACTGAATGGTATCACATCGATGGCCTAATCTGGTAAACTTAGATCAGGAGCGAGTCTACAGAGGAGATAAATGTCGACTTCACGACTCAGCAGTGAGTCTACAGATGAGATGGATGTAAAGTTCACGACTCCAACTGACCTCCCTGTAAATTTAGTTCAGAAGCGAGTTCTTAGAGGAGATAGATGTCGAGTTTACGACTCCAACTGGCCTTCCTGTAAATTTAGTTCGGGAGCGAGAGCTGCGGAGTACGCAGAATCTGTCTCAGGTGGGGGAACAAACCTCTCATGAACAGGTAAGCAAACTTTTGCACTGAAGTGATGATTCACCAAAACCAGAGGTGAAAAAGCCCTACACGGCTGAATGTAAGGCATCGTCAGGTGTAGCTGACGTGCAAAAACCCTCATATGGGAAGTTTGTCGTGGGTATCAAGGTGAAAATCTTGCAACTTGACTATCCGACTACCTCATATACTTTGTGCCTGCCCTGCTGGGGACCTAATCAGGACTTTAGAGTTCGCAGAGCCACAGTACCACCATCTGACATGAAAGACTACTCACTATACACACTAATTGGCTTTGTTAATAAGCTGGGTTTATGTGGCCGAATGTGAATAGGTGTGAGCCAATTTGCAGTTTGCGGTGTAGGGTCGAATAGGTCCACTCACTTTGGACCTAACCTAACCTAACCTACAGAATTGCCACCAAAGTCTTTGGATCCCACTCCTGTAGATTTCTTTCCATGGGGTCATTTGAAGTCTAAAGTGTATGAGATAGAATCAGCATTGAAAGATTTGAGAGAGAATATCATGAGGCATCGCACAGAAATAACTCTCGAAATTCGCAACCATGTGGGGGCGGCAATAAAAGCTCGTTTGTACCATTATATGGTGAAAACGTTTTTGAACATCTAATATAGAATTTTTTTTTCCTTCCCATTGTCCAATCATCTCATTTTGATTTGAAAATTAATAAAAAAATCCTTTTTTCTGATTTATTGCTTCCATATTTGTCTTCAGAATGAATATTTCAAAATGAAGTCTCCTGTATAATTGTTGACCAGTTTTTTTCCTGCAAATCATTGTTTAAAGAGTTATTCAGGGTGGCTCGTTTTCAACTCAAATAATTTGTAGCTCCCGACCATATGTAGCTTCAGACCATATGTTGTTGAAATCTGTTCGTCATGAAGCATCTGATAATGCGAAATAATATAGGTGACATGCTCTGGGGTGTGATAGGGAAAGTAAGATCAAATTCAATGTTAATATGTCAAAATGTGTCCCCCTATTTACTTTTGTTGACGTGTTTTCTTATTTTCCCTGAAAATCATTGTACCGAAAGTTATTCAGTGTGGCTCGTTTCAAATGTATACTATATGTATACCAGTACATATATTACAAATTTGAAAAACTAGAGTATTTCTTGAACACACAGTTCATATGCATATTAAATCCTGATACATTTTGAACATTCTCGAAAAAAATTTCAGATATAAAATTACGATTGGGTTATTGATCCTTATTTTTCAATGATGCCGGTGAAGTTTCCAAGCGTATCTTATATCATTTTGTTAGGAAAATTCAATATCTGAAAGTCAGTACGTTCTATTACTGAAATTCTGTACTATTCTAAGTACATTGTAGAGCCTACGACTTTGAAATGCAACCACTCTTCATCATAAAGCAGTTAAATGTGTGCGAGTTTATTGAGGTATGGCACCTTTGTACACTTGCGACATGGGAGCACCACTCAATTCTGACAAAAAGTCTTCTTTATTCAGTCAATTGACAACACCAAACAAATGTCTGTTAGTCCTTATAATTTGAGCAACTAGCGTAAGTGAGCTGAGAAGTTGAAAAATATAAATGAAAAATGAGGAATAAATCTTTCTACGTTTTTTTTATCAATTGTATTTGTATTTAACGTTTCCTCCTGTATAGAAATTTTCAAACGGATACCTATTCGTATATAAGAACATTTACTGAAATGTTCAATACACTCAATACACTGTATTGAGTGTATCGGGTTACTAAATATATTAAGTTCATTCATAAATACTCAAATATACGATTAAACCAGAAAAATATATTTCGATGAACTTATTATTATTACGATTATGAAAATCACCAATGAACAACATTTATAAATTCACACCATTAAGAAGATAACAACAATTATTCTGATCACCTTTATCATCATAAAGTAGCAGCTCCTACGGCCTGATACACAAACTCACCAGTATCAATTCAATAACTAATTACTGAATATTGTGTTGCATAGAACAAGAAGTAAAAATGGAGTTATTCATACTTATCAGTAATCGCAGTTTACCCGAATTGAGTTGTAAGCTCGATAAGAAAGTTCTATTCATCGAGATATAATCTTGCATAGCGAATATTCGAAGTCACGCTATACATGCCAGAATTTGACAGTAAGCAATGGTTTCGATGGTATGTCGCCGATATGATATATTTAGTACACGAGCACTGAACTGAGCAAGATGTTTTATATAAGGAGGTGATTCCTTTTTTCGAAAATTTTGCGGCGCTGTCAAGTTATTGCTGAAAGTAAGAAAATCTTCAGAAAAACAGAGCACCACAAATGCCATCATAAAAAATTTATTGATGAAATTGAAGCAGAATTATTTGTGACATGCATCACCAATATTGTTTAAAATATTGGTATGGATTGAATAGGAGATTTCAAACACAGCCACTAACTTGGCAAACTTCAAATATCAAAAACTTTTTTTTTTTTAAATAAAACACCCAGTATGTGAAGTCACCATTTTTCGGAACTATTGTATCCCTACGGATTTCGATGAAATGAAAATGTCTCTAAAATTGATACTTTTTGAGAAATTTAGAATTCAACTTACAATTTGTCAAAAATTGTCTTTCTATTTACATATAGGCCAGCTAGGATTTTGACACTCAGTTACTGTTACTGGAATTCACCATGATTGCAGAGTTGAACTCAAAACCGAAAATTGGTTGGAAAAAGTCTGGAAAACATGTTTTTGTTGAAGTATTAGGACCAGAGTGATTCAAAGCATCGCTTTTCAATTGATATATCTGCCTGTCGTGTAGTTTTAAAACCTAGTGACTGCAGAATCTTTTTTCTTTGAGATACTTCTAGATTCCTAGGAATCGCGCATCTTTGAACGTAAGACCTTGTTAATATGTGGCTCGCTCAAGTTCTGACTTCTGAAAGCTTCCTGTTCATAAGGGAACGACAGCTGGTAAACTGAAACGATAATAAAACAAAAATATTAGAAATTCATAACAGATGCTCGAAGTGACCACCGGCTACTTTCAAACAATAATGTTTTTGGTTTTTTAATTCTTCAATGACTCGCCTCAATATGTTGATTGGAATATTTTGGAATACGTCCTAAATTATATTTTTCATGTTTTTTTTGTAAATTGTGGTGTTCTATGAACTTGAATTTTAACATTGCTCCACATAAAAAATCTATTTTTGCCAAATCTGGTGAATGACGTGGTCACTTGGAAGTGCTTCCTCTACCAATCCATCTTTTGGGAAAAGCTGTCTAAATGATTATTAGCTGAAACAGAGTGGTAAACCACATTCATCGTTTGATTCTAATGGGTGAATGATTACTCAACTGTGCTAACTGTGCATTATTGGGATTGAAATAATCACATAATATTTTTCTTCAGTTGTGAGAGGAGTTTCAGTTTCCGAATAAAGGCGAGAAATAGTTTTGCAATACTTCGTAGAATTTTGATATTTGTGATATCTCGGAAAATATTGAGTAATTAGGTGTTGAGTTTGGAATAAATTGAATTGAGAATTATCGAATAAATCCATAATGGTCATTATTATTATTGTTTGATAGGAAAGAACTATTGTATCGAGAAAACAGTTCTCTATCTACAAATGAACGTCATTATTAAATTTTTTTTATATCCGAGTATATATTTTAAATTGAATAAATATGTACTCAAATATGTACTTTGGTGAATAAAAATCATGTAATAAAATATTCCTCAGTAACTTCAAATCATTTTTTGACAAAATCTGGATGAGATAATCTTCCAATTCTTTCATGGGGAGTTGAAATTAAATTAGTTCACATCATCGTTGAATGCTGAGAAAAGTTCTAATGATTATATTTCTACATATAGATTTTCTATACCAAATGATCTTGAGAACAGTACCTACAAATTTGATCCCTGATGTCAAGGAAAGCTGAAAATTCATTAACCTTTTCCTCACACGTGAAATGTAGGTGAGGATTGTGAGAGATAAATAACCCGAGAGTGTCATAAATTTGATTTTCAGGGAGAGCTAGAAATATTTCATCAACATTTCCTTTGATTAGATAAATATCATATTATAAATAAATTATCGAAATTTTGGAGGGTAAGTCATTTAAAACAAAATAAAATATAATGGTAGATAAACTTGAACACATAGTTCCAAAAATTTGTTTATAATATTGATTACTGGATTATTTTTTTCTCTGATGCTTTATTGAAACGAACTGAATCTTCAATATAACATTTTTTTTTTCAGTGTCGCAAGAAATAGTCACAATGTCATTGTCTAATATGGGTCATCACCCAATGACAATCTTTCAATTTTTTCAAAACGTTCAAATCTCAATTTTTAGCTTGTATTTTATTGTAAGTACATTTTCAGGGTTAATACCTGTAATTGTTATTTACAGCTTTTCATTTTAGTTTTCAATTGTATTGGTTCTTTCAGGGATTTCAAATTATTTTAGACAATAAAAGTACGAACTAATGAATTCATAACTGCTGGTAACTCATAACAACAATTATCATTTTAAAGACTGTTCGAAAATCACTGGGTTAGCTGGTAGTGAAATGATCGTATTCACACCTAGCGATGAAAAGAGTGGAAAAAAATCAATGAATTGCCCAAATTCAACAATATACTTGAACATATTCCTCATTACTGAAAAAAAAAAGTAGCGCCTCACATCACGGAATGTAATGAATTAATATCTCCAATTGAACTTTCACACTCGGACTAAACTTTGTGAGAGCTTTTTTCCGTTTTTTTTGGCAGTGGTCTGCAGGTTTTCATGTTAGAATTTTCGTCTACTACTGCGTCCACCTCCAAATAAGCCAGTAGCTTCAGGAAACTTACTCTGTGGAGCGCCCTGCGTGTTCTGATTATCTCCGTTGGTGGCATGATGCGAGTTACCTCTACAGTCGTGTCAACGGGTGGTAAAACTGTCATTTCCATCACTTGTTAAGTAGGCTGACAAGCCTACAAGATTAGATGAATAATGGGCCCAAAAATCATGCGCTTTGAGCAAGCGCAATGAGCCAAGAATGCATTTGTCTGGCTAAGACTTCTGGCTTTTGCGGCAAGCCGGCATGATATTGAAATTCGTGAGTAGAGAGGGCATCATTCCGTCAAGGATTCCAATAATCATAACACCCATTTCGACAGAGTGGTCTGGATGAAGTTTGCGGAGTTTGAAGAGAAAATATCGATATTCTATCAGTTTTCTATCTCTTCAGGGCGATATGCGTCCTGTCAGGAGCTGAAAACTCCACGACAAATATCGTCTTGCTCTGGTGGTCAAAGAGTACTACATCAGGCTCATCAGCTTGTACGAGCCTAGGGTCAAGAAATGAATAGATCCAATAAACTCGACACTTCTCGTTCCCCATAACGGATTTGATATCCCCCGGAGCGTAGGGCAACACCGGTGTCTTGCCAATACCGTTAAAATGTCGTAAGTGGTAAAGTCCAAAGTGAGTGGGTCTATTCAACTCTCGACCAGAACACGCAAGGGTTTATTGTGGCTCACACCTATTCAAACTCGATCAAATGAACCCAGCTTCTTAACGAAGCCGATTAGTTTGTATGGTGAGTTACACCATCAGGCACCTGTGCAACGTCTTCGACTTGGAAGATTCGTCGCAAGTTATTTCTCACTATAAAATGCAGAAATTGATTTCGTTTGGTCTATACGACCAACCGATAAACCGGTTTCGGGGCAACCCTGAGCATGTCATGATGCACATCTTCGAAATATTAATCATTATTCCAACTCCAGAGTATGCTTTTGGAGTTGTTTCCTGGATCTGTCTGCAGGTGGCGCAGTGGACATTCTACTGAATCAACTGCAGAGAGATTCTATGACTAGCTGGAATTATTTTCAGTTCAAAGGGTAAGGGAGCCAGGCTCCAACCTGACCAAATTCAAGATGACTTCCATTTGGTCGTGATACTCAGACGGTTCTCACCGTTCTGAAGAGACCATGCCCGATATTGATGATGGGAAAATCACTTCGAAACCGGTCTATCGGTTGGTCGGATCGACCAAACGAAATCAATTTCTGCTTTTCATAGTGGAAAGTAAACTTGCGACGAATCTTCCGAAGTCGAAGACGTTGCACAGACGTTGCACGTATTCCTCGAGTTCTATTCCTTGAATATTCTAAATAGAATATACCTTACATTAACCTATATTCTAAGAATATTTCAAAATATTTCAAGAATATTTCCAAAGAATATTCTTAAAATATATCAAAGGCTCGCCAGAAGCACTTCCAGGAAATATTCTCCAAGCATAATACAATATCCTCAAATGTATATTCATGAAATATACCTGGAATATCTATTGCTATGTGGGGAGAGAGCTGATAGGCTTAGTGTCATTCATCCTCTCGGCACAGATACACACACCTTAGGATCAAGTCATCGTTGTGATGCCATTCAGTTAGGGAATAACAGAACCACAAGTGTTTCAGCGTATTCAGCGGGGCTAAGTGGAAGCAGGCATCCGATGACCGGTTTGTTCAACCCCCACATCCCAAGCCAATGCACTTGCCAAAAATATCATGCACCTATCACGCGACAGCGGTAGGTGTTCGTCATGGCCTGCCATCCTGGTAGGCCATGATAAACCCTTGAGTTTCTGACATCAGTTCACTCGACCTGAGGTAAGCGAGGGTTAGGCGCTTTGATGAGACCCCTTGCACTGACTTATCTTTGTGCTGATGCAGAAGTGAAGTAATCTCTGCGAAATTTTGTAGGCCGTCTGCTGATCGGGTTCCAACTCGGTGACGAAGTTGTGATCACTTCGTTCAGTGTTGAAAACTGAATTGAGTTTACCAGCTGAGTAGAATAGCTAAGAGATTATGGGGCAAATGGCAACACCGCCTTATGAGAAATACCATGTAAATTCGGAGAAAAAAAGCCAAACTCCGTTTTGCAAATTGTTGTCCCAACATGGGAATCTCAATGTTGAAGTATTAACCTGAAAATTATCAACTTGAGTTGTGTCAAGGTAGGGTTAAGACGAATTGTAATTTAAGACATGAGTATTGGAGTAATATGAACTGGAGAGAGTAAATAACGTGCATTTGTATAGGTAATATTGTCAAATCTCGTGAAGTATCAATCTGAAAATTATCAACTTGAGCTGTGCCAAGGTATGGTTAGGGCGAATTGGATAAATATAACAATTGACAGTAACGCTCCCTATTATAGCAAAATTTGACCTCATATTTCCGCTTCGAAACCTCATTGAACTATTGAGACAGCGTCGGAATGCAGAGTTAAAGGTTATAAAAAAATTAGAGATAAGTATTGAGGAAAGTTCATTGCAAGTATTCAAATGATTCAACATGAATCAAACCACTATCCGATGGAATTCAAGATCTGAATCTTGTGCAATGTTATAATCATTATGACGAATGAAAGAACAGTTATTATTCAGGTCTATTTCATGTAGGGAAAACACTGAAAAGACTGAAATTGAATTACGGAATACATATTCGGAAGAGAAATATTTTAGGATTGAGAAAATCTTGGGGTTTGGTTAGAATTTAAAAATTGTCGGAAGAGACAATTGCTTTGATGAGCCGATTTTTTATAGTTTGTACCTGTATTTTTTCGTTACGTATAACAAAAAAACTTGTCGATTTTGATATTGCACGTAGCTTTTGCATTCCGTTACGACCTTCACAGCATATTACATCGGCGTAACTATAACTGAAAAGTAGAATATGCCATCACTTTGATCGAAAATAAATTCATTCACTTCTCATTACCAGATTCAGCCATCAAGTTTGGTTTGACTTTGAAATAAATCCAAGGTTATTATCTGTCGACGTCATGCTAGATGGATGTGTGTGAGGTACCCAAAACAGCTGCGTAGACTCAACACATAACATTGTACAGGAGAACGGGCAGACATTTCTCACGCATATGCATGTCTAACATGAACTACCACATATTTAATGATGGTTCAAAATGCTAATTACATTACAATTTGAAGCAACATAGTAGATGATATCGACGTAACTTCAACTGAAAAGTGTGTGTGTATCACCCACTTTGGTCTCTTTTTCCCCACACAGTGGCAAGATCTAATGGTAAGTTTGGTTTTAACCTTGAAACTTAAGGCTAGGTTGTTTTCGAGGGTCGAGTTTTATGTATGCCGATGACACAACAATCATTGTGACGTCCACAGGTCTGAATGAAATTGAAAATGAAACAAAACTAGTGATCAATGAATTCGAATGTTGGTGTAGAAACAATCATTTAATGAAAAATGAAGATAAAACAACATTTATCCAGTTTTCAAGTAAGTATCAGCACCCTCTCCAAATAAATCTAGGTTTTGAAACAACAGAATATACAAAATTCCTTGGAACACAACTTGACAATAAATTGTCTTTCAATAATCACATCGAATACTTGTGTACCTTTCTGAAAGAAAAATGTATTCTGCCTTCCACAATAAAATCAAATTTTTTGAGACATAATCTCTTGGATATATACTATGGTCTAGTGTATTCTAAGCTCAATATAAATATTACCATTTGGGGATACTCATCGGAAATAAAAAGAATCTTCATAATGCAAAAACGCTTCATTCAGACTAACTTTTGATCTCAAATACAGAGAATTTTTTAAGAAAACATTCCAAGACAAAAAAATTTTCACATTACTATTTATTTATCTTCACAAAATATCAAACTACGTTCATGTACATTTTCATTTGCTAACAAGAAATGAGGAAATTCACTCTTATCAAACGAGACGTAGGAACGACTTCCATCAGGAAAAAATGAACCGTAATGAATACAAAGGTTCACCACTTTATGCCGGGAAATATATCAACGTACACGCAAAGTCACTTTTTAAAAAATATATTTTAATTACAAACTGAAAATTCGAAATTACAGAGATGTTTACTGTATGAAATCTAGCAACTGACTGTATGAAATCTAGCAACTAACAATTCATAAATGGAGTTCAGTCTTCAGGTCGATTCAGCAACATCAGCATAAAATGGCTTCAGCGATGCTGGATAAGCTCTTCTCCCTTAAGGTGGTACAATGTGATTCCTTCTCTCACAGATTCAACTTCGGAGGATTACTGAGGAAGTTGAATATTCTGCAACTCTATGGATCCTGGGGGCTTCTTCTGGAAGGCGGATTGATGTCTCTAATCTTTTTGTATATGGCATACGCTAGTAGAACTGTTAGAATCCCATAAACTATATTTGTCCAAGCACTATATAGCTTATAGATTTTTCTTGAAGTGCAGGGCGGTTTTCTATGAACCCCGTTCTGATTTCATGTAGGTCATCCAAGTTTATGTTGTTCAAGTGAAGGCTCAAGTTAAACTTCTCTCTTGGAATTTCTTGTATATCTGAATCGGTAAACAGGATGGGTTGGCTTTGGGTATAGATCTGCTGATAATTGATGACAACTTATTGATTTGTCGATATCTGGCAAGTATTTGGGATGTATGAACCTTTGACTTTGATGGCTTCTTCTTGCTGGTGACATTTTAGTCTGTTTCTTCGGTAGGTAAGAGTCCAATCCATTGGTTGACTCTTCTGATCGTTTGAATATTGGTTGATTGATTTCCAATCGCATCTTTTGGCATATGGCATGGTCGGTCCTCAATGTTCATTGGATTTCGCAGGGATTTTTGTCTCCAATTTCCAATAGTTCGACCGGGTCACAGATGTAGAATAGTGGAAGTACTTTCATACAAGGGTCGCCCATATATGATTAGTACAATTCGTTTTTCAAAAGGTACTTATTTTCTGGAATTATTGCCTTAAAATGACTCTCATTTGGTATAAGAATTGAATAGAGATGGTGGAAGTTCAGTTCTAGGTGTGCGGAGGTATGCGGAGGATGTATGTGATTTTGTTATTCAGTAGGTAACAATCTACATTTATCAATTTTTCAATCACCATAATATTCTCAAGCCTCATTTTAACTGGTGTTGATTTTTCTTCAATCTATTTTGAACAGAAGTTATTTCCCGTAAATGGTCTTTGGTTTTCATGATACTTGGATGCATCATTCCGATTTTTGTAAAAGATACAGAGTCTTGTAGAATAGAGATGATAATTTCGAACATAGTAATTAGTTCATTTATTATGTCTTTAATGAAATCTGAATTTTCTCGATAAACTTTATTATTGACTATTTCAGAAATTTTATTGATTTTTATTTCAATCAATTTCTTGTTATGATTCATTTGTTGAATGGTGTTGTTAAATTAGAGAGACAGCGAGAGAATTTTGCCTTATTATGTTCGATGACAATTTATCTTGATTTTGCCTTAGTTCTTGAATAAGTTTTTCATAGCGTTCGCCATCGCTTGCATCTAAATTGACACTAATTGCTTTAAAAATCGATCCTAACCCATTGATTATTCCTCTTTTATTTCTCATCGGATGAGGAATTAGTTATATCAATTTATTTTCGACATTGGTCTCCATAAGTTTTAATATTTTTAAGTAGTTGGACGTATCTTTTTCATATTCTGAATTTTTCGAGATCAAATTCAGATTTTATTTTAAGTCTATTGATTTCTGATATGATGGGATTCAATCATAGTAGTGTATGATAGAATTACATATTCTCTAACCTTTGCAGTTTCAACTTTGACCGGAATTAACCCAGGATTGTTTTGAAGGTTTTTAAACGTTATCTTATCTTGTGTCGCTAAGATTCCGGGTAATTTGTAATGATAAGCAAGTGTTAGTTGTCGAATGAATAAAGTCGTCTAAGTGGACGTTTTACATTGTCCATGTGTACCTTTGCATGTTTCGCGGTGGATATCACTTCTCTGCGTTTGTTAGTCATTTCAATTTCCTCGGGTTTCAAGAATTTAATCGCGTTCTTTCGTCTCAGATATTTTTTGGTGTAAACTTTCTGTTTAGTTTGATTATTGCCGGGTCGTCTATTTTTATTAATTTTCTCAGTAATTTGTTGTTTCTTTTTAAGTAAACTGGCAATAATTTGAGAGTATAACAATTTTACTCTGTTTTCTGTGTTGTGATATATAGTCATTCAATAAGATTTGATCGAGTTTGATATCGAATGGTTCATTGGAAGTTATATGTGCATTTATGATATCAATTGGTTTGAGTTTAGTAGCGGAATGAATTGAATGATTATAAGCTAAGATCAAATTATTTTCATTTTAATGGGTGTATTTGAAAACCCTTTTGTATTAAGTAGTCGTAGATGTTCGATAATAGTTGAATGAAATCGTTCAATAATTCCATTCGACTGGGGGTGATTTGGGGAACAGAAGTGGACTTTGATTTTATGAAGTGCTAAAAGTTCAGTAATTACGGAATTTTTAAATTCGGTTCCATTGTCTAGAATAATTTGTTTGGGTACGTCATGGTGAGAAAAATAACTTTAGCGATTTTTGTACTTGTCGTTGCGTTCAGGATATAAGATTGGGCGTATTTAGAAAAGCTATCTATGATGGTTGAAAATTTTGATTTTTCGAAAGTAAATACGTCTATATGTACAATTTCAAATGATTTTGTGACTGTTGGAGTAACATTTATTTGCATTTTGACAGGGTTTCTGTCGTATTTGCATTGTTGACATAGTTCACATTCATTTATGAAAGTTTGTATGGAACTTTTCATATTTATCCAATAGTACTTTTCTTTGATTCTTTGTAGGGTTTCACGATGATTAGATTTACCTTCGTGATAGTTTTTAATGGTTTTCTCAATATTATTTTTTCTCTTAATATCTATCAGCTTCTTTGAACATTTTTTAAGCTTGATAGATGAATTTTTAAAGTATGTTTGTAGAATAACCGAAAATGGTTCATATATTTCAGAATTCTCAAGATACAAGTGGTATTGAATATCAGGACTAATATACTCCTTAATGAAATTGATTACGTCGTTTTCGAAATTATTTTTTGAAAGCTGAACTAGTTATGCGTTTTTCTTTTCCAATAAAATTATTATTTTAGTTTTTGCTGGTGAATATAAAATTGGTAATTTATAGCGTAATCTACAATTGGGATGTTTATAATAGGATGTTGATCAGCGTTAGGGTGGATGGTATTGCATTTCGTCATCTTGGTTGACAGGGGGTGTTTCATTGTTGTTTTCAGTTATTGGTCGAGTATTTTCGGTAACTGATTTATTTTCGATAGATGGTCGGTGGTTAGTGATAGGTGGTTGGTTATTTTCGATAAGGTAGTCGTTTACAGTATTCGCTGTGTCATTGTGGTCATTACCAATATTGACCGTACAGGTTCACCAATCGTTAGAATGTCATTGGACGGTTGATATATAGGAGTGTTCAAACTTTGGTCTGTTTGACTTATTGGTACTGGTTGTATTCCGAAGAAAGTTGTTGGGTTCCCAGACGTGAGGATTCAACTATTATTTCATCTAGTTTATCCCAAAATGATCTGGTTTCCTTTGTATGAATTTCAACTCGGGAAAGTGCGTCCGCGTTTGTATTTAATCTCCCCTTCTTATGAATTATCGAAAATTGGTATTTTTCGAGCTAGATTCTCCACCTCATCAATTTTGAATGTGGATCTTTCAATGAAAATAACCACTGAAGTGGTTTGTGATCAGTGATAATATTAAATTTTCGCCGTACAGGTATGGTCTGAAGTATTTTGTTGCCCATACGATGGCTAATAATTCCTTTTCGTTTACTGAATATTTCTGTTTAGAATCGTTAAGGGTACGTGACGCGAAAGCCACCCGTAGATCTTTACCTATAGCCTTGCGAAAGGACCGCTCCCAAAGATACATTTGAGGCGTCAAAACAGCGATGAACCAAGTTGATATCAGTTCGAAAATCAGTTAATCGTAGAAACAAAAATTGCACGAACGATTCGAAACAATTCTGATAACCTACCACGACTGCGCCAAATATATCAACGTACACGCAGTCACTTTTTAAATAATATTTTTTAATTACTAACTGTGAAAATTCGAAATTACAGAGATGTTTACTGTATTAAATCTAGCAACTGACTAATTTAAAAATGGAATTCAGTCTTCAGGTCAACATCAGCATAAAATGGCGTCAGCGATGCTGGATAAGCATCGATGGTGGTACGATGTAATTCGGGGGCAAAATATTTCGACTCATTACCACACAGCATCAGAAGTGAAACAAATTTTCTCAAATTTAAGGAAAACATCAAAGAATTTTTTGATAACAAGTTTTTTTTACTCCCTGGAAGAGTATGAAAATAATAGTTTTGTTAACATGTGCTGCTATTGATAAAAATGATATCAGCTAAAATATCTGTTGTGAAATGTGACGTGTCATATATACATTCATGTATCAAAAATGATTAATTGACTTCTCCGCCAATGTCAACGGAAATTTGTAGACATGTAGTGTCATCACTTGACATCTTACAGGAGAACAGACTGATATTTCTCACACATATGCATGCCCTTCATGAACTTCCGCATGCTTAAAAACGATGTAATAATTAAAAATGTCACACTAGGTTTTTCTTTTCAAAACATAATTTATCACAAATGAAACTGAACGTGAGTTTATTCACTGCTAAGGTTGTGCTTACAGAGATTTGCGGAGTTTCCGAAAGAGATGCGTAGGGTCAACACATGCCATTTTGCTGTAGAATAGATTGATATTTCTCACACATGCATATGCTCGCCTAACAAGAACTTTCACGTATTGAAATACAATCTAATCATTTGAAATTTAACACTATATTGCAATATCTGACGGTGGAGTGTGGTTTGACTATGAAAATGAATACATAGTTCATTCTTCGCGAACATCATGCTAAACGGGGTTTGGAAGTTCTCCAAAACAATGCATACAGTCACAACAAACCTATATATGTTGGATGTTAGTACTGGATTCGGCAAAGTTGACCACATATAAATACCATTATGAGTACATGGCTCCTAGGTTTGGAGAAAATTTTTGGGCAGTTTATACTGACACAGACAGTTTGATTTATGAAATTATAAATTATGATCCATATGAGATGATGAAAAATGATTGTCATCAGTATTTCGACACCAGCGATTATCAATCAGATAACATCTACAATATTACCCGGGTGAATAAGAAAGTAATTGGATTGATGAAGGATGAGAACAACGGAAAGCTTATGATCGACTTTATTGGACTCAGATCTGAATTATACTCAACTGAAACTGCAACGTCAGCAGATCAAATCACTGATCTGAAAGAAAGATTGAAGCAGGAGAATTATGAAAATGATGAAATCAAACAAATTGTGGCCAATTTCGGAGTATCCAAGGAAGCGAACGGCGTTAATGTTGTCATAATGTTGTCAAAACAAAAATCACTTTCGAAGATTACGTGGCCTGTTTGGAAAATTGTACCGAAATAGCAATCACACAAAAATTAATAAAATCCTATAAGCATAGGGTGCATTTAACAGAACAAACGAAGATTGCTCCTTATCCTAACGATGATGAACTCTATCTTATTCTCGAAACCTACCATACTCTTCCATGGGGACATTACTCAATTCAAAATCTATGAATATTGATTGATAACAATATCAACTTCAAATTATTCTCGTCTCAAATGAAAGGTTTTATGTAGGAGTGGAAATCACATATCACATTGAAAGTTTTTGTTAACATATTATCCTGTTGCTGAGATACAGGTGTATTTTAGTGAGTCAAAGCAGAACTATTTCACTATCATTTATTTCAAATTGAATCATACACCTATTTTCTTCCGAGAGGGGTTTTATATAGGGCTTCTGGCGATGTTTTTCTCCTCTATAATATAAAAAACAAACGCTCCGGCAGCTCTATCTCCAGAGTGGTGTGTAAACGAGCAAAAAAAACTGTTTCAACGATGAACTCACAACCTGATGATATCAACCCCTTTGTTCTCATTTTTTATGGTAACATATCTTGGTCTCTTTCTTCGAAGGAAGGGCTTATAAGTATCTATTAAGTCGATGTATTTCCTGAAAATATCAAATTCAACTCTCCTGTCATATTTTTTGTAAACAGACAACAATAAAAAATATTTATATATCATGTAAGATCTTGTTCATCATATATTTTCGGGTAACATTTTGTAAGAAGCTGTTTTGAATCATCAGTTAATTTGAATGTGTTTTTATTTGTTCAAAATATTTTTGGAAAAGAAAGTTTTTGCCTTTCTACTACTCCATCTTGATACAAAAAGAAGGATGAGGGAGTCTTCCAAAGAAAGGAAGGAAGTAACTCTATACATGGATGTGTGGATCATGCAAATAAGTAACTTTCAGACACAAACTGCAAGAAAGTCCTCCTGAAACAGCTACTTTCATATAAACATTGAATTATACGAAAGAAAAAATTCCTCCGGAACAAATACTGAATTATACATGAACACTGAATTATACATGAGATACTTTTCTCTATTCAGTTTGTATTTCAAACATTCGTTGTGGAATAAAAAATCAGATATAATTCACATGAGTTCTACTTCAAATGAGTTCTACTTCAAATGAAACAAATTGCACTTACATAGAACACTGCCACACTCACTGGTATACACCGATGTTTCGCCTCAAGACACTTGCCCTAAGGCTCTTCAGTACCAAATTGGATAACATTATGAAAATACACACGCAGCTATACACACGCAGGCAGCTATAGCTACCTGCGTGACATCCGGGTCCAGGAAATGATATAAATACGAAGGTTATCGAGTGTCTTGCTATAGATAAAGGAGTTTTTTAATCGGACATAGCACTCAAGGAAGTGGCAAACCATACACACGTGTTTCAGGCTTTTGGCCCACCATCAGTATGGTGCAGCCAAGTGTAAGGATGAGCAACACTTGGTTACCAGAAGAAATAAATACAAAGGAGGCAGCTATAGCTGCCTCCGTGGTGATTTTGATAGTTTTCTTGTAAACACAAGATCTATTAAGTGAAACCACAAATGTGCGGCTGGCTCCTGCTGGTGGCTCCGTGCATTTGTATTTATTTCTTCTGGTAACCAAGTGTTGCTCATCCTTACACTTGGCTGCACCATACTGATGATGGCGACGTTTCGCCATCTGAGATGATGGCGAAACGTCGACTATCGAATAGTACACAACGAATGAACACATGGAAAAACAACACATCATATATATATACATATATACATATATATATGTATATACATATATATACATATATATATATATATATATATATATATATATATATATATATATATATATATATATACATATATATACATATATATATATATATATATATATATATATATATATATATATATATATATATATATATATATATACATCGGTGTATACCAGTGCGGGTGACAGTGTTCTATGTAAGTGCAATTTGTTACCATTCATTTAAAGTAGAACTCATCTGATATCTGATTTTTTATTCCACAACGAATGTTTGAAATACAAACTGAGTAGAGAAAAGTATCTCCTGTATAATTCAGTGTTCATATAGAAGTATTTGTTTCGAAAGAATTTTTTCTTTCGTATAATTCAACTTCTTTGCATGATCTACACATCCATGTATAGAGTTACTTCCTTCCTTTCTTTGGAAGACTCCCTCATTTTTTTTTGTATCAAGATGGAGTAGTAGAAAGCCAAGAACTTTCTTCCCAAAAATTAATCACTCCTAAAAAATATAACTCCTTCAATTCATTCAAAATATTAGCAAAACAATTGATACGCTACAATTGTAATGTGATTGTTTCATTCGAACACTATGATAGCAATATCCATCATACCAATTTTCAATTATGTAGCTCCATATTTGACTTTTGATGTAATTGAAGATATTTATGTAGAATAGTGGGACGATAGATGTGGTTGATTGGTAATTATGAAAGATTTCCATCTCAATAAGGACTAATATTGAAGAGGGTTTGCTGATAATAACATGTTTGTTCGACTTGGCATTTTCTGTAATATCGAGATTCATGATTAATGGAGTGCTCTGCTATGGAATATACTGCAATTTGGTCAAAACTGAATTTTTATGTGTGATTTCGTCTCTTTATATCAACAATATGTATTCATGTTATTTTTTAATTGATCTCAAACTGAAATAGATCAAAACTAGTTTCAGTTACACACTTTTCCAAACAGCTTTCATACAGATGATTCAATGGTTATGTTTTTGGTTATTTTGGTAGTGAAATAGATCAAAACCAGTTTCAGTTACACACTTTTCCAAACAGCTTTCATACAAGATGATTTAATGGTTATTCCATCTATCGTCGTGAAGTCAACATGGATCTTTCCTCCGTGTTATGGTTTTGATTCTACAAGATGATGTATGTCATAGAAAAAGTATGTTTCTATCAAAAATAACATTTTGAACATCAATAAAAACACATTCAAGTTAACTAATGATTCAAAACAGTTTCTTACAAAATGTTTACCAAAAATATATAATGCAAGATCTTACATAATATATAAATATTTTTTATTGTTGTGTGTTTACAATAAATATGACGGAAAAGTTGAATTTAATAATTTCAGGAAATACATCGACTTAATAAATACTTATAAGCCCTTCAAAGGAAGAGACCAAGATATAATACCATAAAAAATGAATACAAGGGATTAATATCATCAGATTGTGAGTTCCATCGTTGAAACAATTTTTTTGCTCGGTAGAGCTGCCGGAGCGTTTGTTTGTTAGATTATAGAGGAAAAAAACGTGGCCAATTGCCCTATATAAAACCTCTCTCGGAAGAAAATAGGTGTATGATTCAATTTGAAATAAATGATAGTGGGGTTCGTTTTTCCAATAGTTCTGCTTTGACTAACAAAAATACACCTGTATCTCAGCAACAGGATAATATGTTAACAAAAACTTTCAATGTGATATGTGATTTTCACTCGTGCATAGAACCGTTCATTTGAGATGAGAATAATTTGAAGTTGATATTGTTATCATCTATATTCATAGATTTTGAATTGAGTAATGTCTCCTTGGGAGAGTATGGTAGGTTTAGGGAATTAGATAGCGTTTATCATCGTTAGGATTCAGAGCAATCTTCGTTTGTTATGTTAAATACACCCTATGCTTATAGGATTTCAATAATTTTTGTGTGATTGCTATTTCGGTATAATTTTTCAAACAGGCCACGTAATCTTCGAAAGCGATTTTTGTTTTGACAACATTATGTTCAACGCCCTCTGCTTCCTTGGATACTCCGAAATTGGCCACAATTTGTTTGATTTCATCATTTTCATAATTCTATTGCTTCAATCTTTCTTTTAGATCAGTGATTTGATCTTCTGACGTTGCAGTTTTAGTTGTGTATAATTCAGATATGAATCCAATAAAGTCGATCACAAGCTTTCCGTTGTTCTCATCCTTCATCAATCCAATCACTTTCTTATTCACTCGGGGAATAGATGTTATCTGATTGATAATCGCTGGTATCGAAATACTGATGACAATCATTTTTTATCATCTCATATGGATCATAATTTATAATTTCATAGATCAAACTGTCTGTGTAAGTATAAACTGCGCAAAAATTTTCTCCAAACCTAGGAGCCACCTACTCATAATGGTATTCATATGTGGTCCACTTTGCCAAATCCAGTACTACCATTCCAACATATATAGGTTTGTTGAAAAATATTTTAGATTTTCCCAATTCAATGGCCGCCAAGTTTTCATCGAAGACAGTCAAACTGGCTTCGGCACCCTATCGCCCATCCCAACTCGTGTTACAAGGCGAACATCAGAGTGCTTTCTCAGATTTTTCATAGCTTTCCCTGAAACAAATATTTATATATATGAGACAGAAATTGAGTTCTGAATATAGTAGTACATACCAAATACGGCATTATTCATTAGTTCAAATAGGTTCCCAAATCATTCGAAGCTTCAACCATGTGGACTGCTTGAACTTTAGAACACGATGAATCTTCTTCAAAATGAGACCATATTCTAAGGCCTGCTTGAGATTTCTCACATACTTTTTCTTCGACTGGAGAGTAGCCATCAATTTAAATTTTTTCACATCCGATGTACTTTCGGCTCGAGATTTTTTTATCTTAGGATCCACATGATCGGGGCAGAACGGTAAATCCTCATGCATATCGTGAAGGTTGTTTGGATACTCCAGATCAACATCTAGTATATAACCTTCTGAGGCATCATCAGGCACATTTGTGATATCAATGTTGGTGTCCATCTACTCAAACCCGCCGTATGGTAGATATTGAGACATTGCCCAAACATATCGATTATTAACATCGCAATACATTAGGTATGAGTCAGCATTGGCTTTATTATAATTGTCACCCATGTATTTGTTATTAGCTCTGACTCTTCGCTTGGAGCAAACTTGACTCAATCCCATGTATAGCCAGGCAGAGTGAAATAATGGGCAGGATCCGAACCGTAAGTTTTATGACAGCTTGAGCGGGACTGCTCGAAGACATCAGCCAGAAGCATAACATCCGTCTCCAAATACAGATCCGTAATTCCACCAATGTGCTATCTTGAAAGTAGCCCATATCAACTTGGCACGTGAGTAAGATCTCCTAGGACACGGTTTATCCTCCAATTTGTTGTAAAAGGTTTCGATAGGGGGTAAACAGTCTTCATTGAATTTTTCGAAAGAATCGATATAGTCATACGGCATTATACCTTTTTTTGTCAAAATCTGCTTTTGATCATTCGAGAGGTTGGAGAACTGTGATAAGAGATTTGGAAAATCTGACAGATATGATACTAACGTATTCAGCGAAGAATTCATGGATCTGAATGAGTCAATAAATCTGAAGTGGATATTGCTACCTGAAATACTTTTAGTGAAGGAGATATACTTTTCCTTCGTTATCGGCAGAACGGCGACACTTCCATTGAGATCTAATGCAATATTTTTTATAATAAAATGTGCATCATACCCTGATGAGTTATGAAACACGATGGGGATTATTTGATCATCTTGATAGCTCATATGGCACTCATTGTGTGATGGTCGCGTACTTTTTTGTCTGATATATTGAATGTCTTGTCACATATATGACAATGAGATGCTACCCTGAAATCTGTTTCCTGGTTGGCTGATATATCTATATCGAATGGACACTGGAACACAGTTACAACAACATCTTCAGCAAACTGACCTATCTCGTCGGCAAACCATTTCATACAATTTTCACCACGAAATGATCGATAAAATGATGATAGCGTATTATCATAAGAGCATTTCACATAATATACAATAGATGCTGGAATGTGTCGTTGATATTTATTGCCATCTTGTGCAGATACCAATACACTCGGCATATATGGCGAAAGGCGATGTAATTTTATTTTTGAAATTTTCGAACCTCAAAATATATTTTTCCTCCATAGGTAATTTTGGTAGGCATTCCTTTGTCTTCGAGCAGTCTTCAAGGTGTTTATCTAACATTGGCAAAAAATATGTATGGCAAAAATATTTTTTTCTATTATGGTTGTCGAGTTGATTACTCACCAAACTAGATAGATCTTTTATTCAAACAAAGTGTTTTCTGGTTGGTGACGTAACATCATAGACATTTATTGAATCCTCACATCTTTCATCGTAATACATGTCTTGAATCATGAGTAGATTCACATGTTTGCTTCTATTTTTTGCTAGGGTCAATCTTAGTGGTATTACTGTATACTTGGATTCAGAAAGTTTCAACGTGTAAACGTCGATTGAGAGATCATTTTGCTCTTCGTAGTGTTGCATTTCTGATGGATACATCATAATATAACATGAAAAAAATTGGTGTGAAGCATGCGTGTGAATTTGTGAAAAAATGTGTGCATTATGCATGTGTGCAATTATGTTTCGAAAAGAAAAACGTGGTGTGACATTTTTAATTATTACATCGTTTTTAAGCATACGGAAGTTCATGCATGCATATGTGTGAGAAATATCAGTCTGTTCCCCTGTAAGATGTAAAGTGAAGACATACATGTCTACAAATTTCCGTCTAGCATGACATTGGCGGAAAAGTCAAAGTCAAATTTTATTAATCATTTTTGATACATGAATGTATATATGACATGTCACATTTCACAACAGTTATCTTACTAATATCATTCATATCAATAACAGCACATGTTACACAAAAATAACATTTTCATACTCTTTCAGGGAGTAAAAACAACTTGTTACCACAAAAGTCTGACTTTTTTTTTGAATTTGAGAAAATTTGTTTCACTTCTGATGCTGTGTGGTAATAAGTTGAAATATTTTGCCCCGGCATAAAGTGGCGTACCCTTGTAGTCATTACGGTTTATTTTTTCCTGATGGAAGTCGTTCCTACGTCTCGTTTGATGAGAGTGAATTTCCTCATTTCTTGTTAGCAAATGAGAATGTACATGAACGTAACTTAATATTTTGTGAGGATAAATACATGGTAATGTGAAATTTTTTTTGTCTTGGAATGTTTTCTCACAAGATTCTCTGTATTTGAGATCGAAGTTAGTCTAATGAAGGGTTTTTGCATTATAAAGATTCTATTTATTTCTGATGAGTATCTCCGAATGGTAATATTTATATTAAGCTTAGAATACACTAGACCATACTATATATCCAAGAGATTATGTCTCAAAAAATTTGATTTCATTTTCAGGAAGGCAAAATACATTTTTTTCAGAAAAGTACACAAGTATTCGATGTGATTATCGAAAGACAATTTATTGTCAAGTTGTGTTCCAAGGAATTTTGTATATTCTATTGTTTCAAAACCTAGAATTATTTGGAGAGGGTGCTGATACTTACTTGAAAACTATAAATGTTGTTTTATCTCCATTATTCATTAAATGATTGTTTCTACACCAACATTCGAATTCATTGATTACTAGTTTTGTTTTATTTTTAATTTCATTCAGACCTGTGGACGTCACAATGATTGTTGTGTCATCGGCATACATGAAAACTCGACCCTCGAAAAAAAACCTAGCCTTAAGTTTCAAGGTTAAAACCAAACTTACTATTAGATCTGGCCAATGTGTGGGGAAAAAGAGACCAAAGTGAGGTGATACACACTTTTCAGTTGAAGTTACGTCAATATCCTCTACTATGTTGCTTCAAATTGTATATGTATATCATTCTTTGGAGTGGTGAGTATTCGAAAAATGGACGCTCTATGTCTTATTTCGCTTCAGCTGAAGAATCATCATATTTCGATATTCACCCTCGCTTACGTAATTCTTCAGAACTCAAACCGAGCTTGAACTGAAACTCCTTAAATTTCAGTTCTCAATAACTTTCTTGGTATAGCTCTTGCTACTGTTTGTTTCTATCAAATCGACTGTGAAACCCCTTCGCACATTTCAAATGATATTCTCAACAATAGCTATATTGCGAAACTTTCTGAAATATAAAGGAGATTCAAAACTTTCATATGGAGAGACAATACGGAAATGAAGGAAAATGCTCTCAGACCGAATAGAAATATACCATGTTATTCAAAATAATGAACAACCTTTTGTGGAATGGAGTATATGATAACGATAATGGTGTAATTATTTGTAGGGGTTTTCGAACGTAATCTGATGCTCGACATACTTGAATCATAATATACTGAGTTACATGAAAACCTACTTTTCAGAAAACAGAGTACATCTTTTTCATGTAACAAAAAATCATCAGCTAGTAACCTGATGATCGAAAGAACAAAAATATAAGAAAATTCAGCAATATACTATTTTTCTGTTCTGATAAAGATATTTTCAATTATCAGTCTTGATTCACGTAATACTGATACGGTTTGCAAATAATCAAACCTTCCACAAATGACAATGGATAAATAAATAATTGAATGAAATAAAGAGAAAACCAAACGGTTACTGCTAATATGAATCTTCAAAGATTCCAATTAGTGAATTGTCGAGTCTAGGAATTTTGCCTCAAACGAAATGAGTGATTGAAAAAAATCAATTTCAGTACTGAGATTCTTCATATTGGCTGATGTTTCAGAATGAAGTTATTCCTTATTTTCGGAAATTGAAATAATTTATCTTGATTACGCCTGTTTAGAAAATATGTGAATTTCAAAATATGCTCCGCTGCCTTCTATCATCTTGTCTTTTTTTCCATATTCACGATGTTCAATCATTCAGGTGTCTGAAGGTTTCACCTTTATAACATTTTCCATAGAATAATGGTATTAGTGTATAGGTTATGTCGTAATTTTTTTTGTTTTAATTAATAACGGTTTGATGTAGGGAAAATACTACAGTAATATTCATTACTACACCAAATAGTATAATATACACATATTTATATACACAAGAGTATAATAAGCTGTTACAATCTCTCGTCGTTTCTTCCGTATTCTAAATTTTTACTAATTGTATCTGTAACCTAATCTCATTTTTTGAGATAAGCTGGGTACACAAGTGTCTAATATTTATGAGTGATGTTGTAGAGTTTACGATGATGAGCTTATCTGAATGTGTGTTTATTGATGATGTAAATTGAGCCTGAAGAACGCATGTGATATAGTTATTAACATTGAAATAGTAACTTAAATTTTCAGTTTCGAGTAAAGTGTTCATTTTTCAATATCATTCCATGACAGTTTTCAGTTAACAGTTTTATGAAAAACTATAAACTTTATGTATGGTCACGTTTCAGTTCAATTTTGGTCTAGTCACATATATGCTACATATGCTCAGTCATATATTGTGTTACCCAGTATGAAAAATATCTGAGGATATTTTTGATATGAAGAATACTTGTGGATTTCATTATATTTGTAAATATGAATTGAAGGGGTTATATTTTTAGGAGTGATTAAATTTTGGCAAAGAAAGTTTTTGGCTTTCTACTACTCCATCTGATACAAAAAAAAAGGGATGAGAGAATCTTCCAAAGAAAAGAAGGAAGTAATTAATTTGGAAATAAGTAACTCTATACATGGATGTGTAGATCATGCAAAGAAGTAACTTTCAGACACAAACTGAAAGAAAGTCCTCCTGAAACAGCTACTTTCATATAAATACGAAAAAAAAAAGTTCTTTCGAAACAAATACTTCTATATGAACACTGAATTATACAGAAGATACTTTTCTCTACTCAGTTTGTATTTCAAACATTTGTTGTGGAATGAGAATCAGATATCATTCACATGAGTTCTACTTTGAATGAATGGTAATAAATTGTACTCACATGGAACACTGTCATCCTCACTGGTATACACCGATATTTCTTTCGCCTTAAGACACTTGCCCTAAGGCTCTTAGTACCAAATTGGATAACATTATAGAAAATACACACACTTCATTCATACATTAAAAAATTGTAATTCATATAGATTTTTGTCGAACAAAAAAGGAAGTATTTTCAATAGTCTTAAATGCATTCTCGAAGTGGATCGAAGTTATAACCATGACTTCAATAACAATGTCTTCTACGTCTTCTAAATCAAGATAATTTTTTTCACGAAATGGTTTACACTTATTAGTGGCAATGGTACGCAACTAACTTCAGCGGAATTTAGGCATTTCACTCAAGTCAATGGCATTTAACATGGTATGACTACTCCGCTCTTTTTGGCAAACTGAAATGGCGCTGCTGAAAATAGCGTGGAATACTGTGCATTTGTCAACAGAAGAAACTGCTGCGAAGTTATTTTTCGGTAGATCTCTGAGAACAAGATTCGACTTATTGAAACCTGAAAGCTTACAAAATTCTCGAAGAAAAAATCGTTAGATTATGACCAGATCAAATGTGACTTGAACAAAGTTCAGGAGATGAATAGAAATATTACAAGGGGGGGACAAAAGTTATGTTTCTTGTTGGAAACATTGTTCTAGCTAAAGACGATCGTTATGTGAAAAACTTTTGGTGAACAGTGAAAATAACACGAATTTTAGGTGAGAATGTATATATTGTCAAGCCGTTAGATTCAACTACTCTTTGGAAAACACACAGTCATCAGATTAAGACAGTAATTTTTCAAACAGATTACAATACGAATTGCGAGAGAGAAGTATTCGTGGTTATTTGGAAGACATTTCTCGCATTTGGAGATGTCGGTAAACTCAATGTGACACTCGTACTTTCTGGTGATAACGAACGTAAATATTTACTACTCGTTACCTGCAGGTATGTACTAGACAATTATTATTAGTTTGACTACTTGCTTGGTGGCTGGGTATTGCTAGGTATGCTAAATTTATATCCTCTTGTTGATGTACCTATACACTCTATAAAATAAATTGTGAAAACGTTTCTTCCGTTGGCTTTTGTTGCTTACTACGTCCCAGCCGAGAACCTACTTGCTTACCTCCTGAGCCCCACAGAGTCCATTTTGTTACATCTTGTTCCAGCAAGAATACTTCGATTCAAGCCGGCCAAGGCGATATTGTGACTAATATTCCGACGACTGCCTCAGGTTCCGCTGACCAAGTGGAAACAACGAAAGATGGGTTAGACATTCGAAGAACATCTGGTATGAGTAATTTATGTAATAGCTTTATTGAGCCGCGAACAAGAAAAGCACTGTTCAACGAAGTTGTGAGTAGGCGAAACAGCATGCCGTCGGCCTTGTCCAAAAACAATGCGGGCATGTTTTCTGCACCTCCGCCTGTAAATTTCAGTTCGCTTGACATGTTTCTCAATTGTACTTCTGCATCACCTACGTTTTTGCCTAATAGAATTTTACTTGGGCCTCAGTCACTATATAATTTGCCACAACCAGTTTTTCCACTAACTTTATTGTTAATAATACATATAATTCTGGTTGAAAAATTAATGTCGAAATCATGTAAATTTTGCTTCTGTAAGTATTTGTAAAAATTTTAATGGGCAACATAATTTTGTTAACAATGAAAACCTAGCAGGAGCCAATGTACCTCGTCAACACCCATTATGGTACCTTCAGCCACATGCCCCAGTAAGGTATACAAATTTTACTTCAACAAGCGCTACAGATATTTTGCCAATTTTTGATGCGGAAGAAATACATCCAATTATGTTAATCAATGAACTAGAACAAGCTGTTTTACATTTGAACGTACCTCCTTCACAAATTCCCTTGGTGTAATAATTTGTTTCAAAAATAGAGCCGAATTTGGGCAGATGCTTTGTTAGATTCGTTTGATAATTTTTCCGATTCAAAGAGAGCCTTTCTCGATCATTTTTGGGGTCCTTCACAACAAGTACACTGCCCTCATAAGGATGAACGCGGTATGTTCCAAATTTTCCAAATTTGAGTTAAGGGCATGATATGGTTCATCACACATATTTTCAATCGGGTAATAACTAAAATTGCCGTATCTTTGATATTTCCTTGTAAAAGCGTTTTTTTTGCCGTATGTACCAAACCACCCATGCTTGCTAAGGATAAACGCAGTATATTTTCAATACTAAGAATGAACGCGGTACAAAGACAATTCACGCCTTAAGATACCGCCGTCTTTTTTAGAATGCAATAGATACCGCGCTTTTCCTTAGTAGCACCAAGAGTTTCGATGGCGACACATGCATGAGTTTGTTATTGTTTTAAATAATTACGAAACGAAAGAGCTGTGCTGGTGCAATTGTTTTATTTTTGCAGTTGTCTTATTATTTTGAATGGTAAGTTGTAATGCAATTCTGTATGAATATTACTTTTTTTTCCCAACACCAAATCTTTATTTTCAACACCTCAACACGTGTTTCGATCACCAAGTGATCATCTTCAAAGAGGAAGATTAAAACTAAGGAATAGTGCGAGCTAAATCCTATTTATGCTATAACTCATCGGGGCATACCAACCTAAATTAATTTTACAATTTTGCCTTATCTATTATTCTACAATATATGTTTATATAAAACAATTTTCAGCTATATAAAAGTTAATTTCACAATATTGCCCTATCTATTGGATAGATAAGGTAGTAGTAGTATCGTAGTAGTTAGTCAAATCAATACTGACGAAATAGAAATTGAATTAGGTGGCCAAAACGGTACTGAAGAAATGGAAATTGAAATAAGAGGTCAAAACGGTACTGAAGACATGGGAAATTGAAAAAATGAAAACTGGAAAAAGTGGTCATGACGTTATTGGAAAACTGAAACACAAGGAAGATGTAAATAACAGTTCCGGTGTAGGGTCTGCTGATGAAGGACACGAGAGTCTCATCGGAGGATGGAAAATGAAAAAAGATGTGCTTGAAACAGTTGAGAATCGGAAAAATGATGATGTCGTAAAAAGTAGTGACTCTGAAGACAACCTACCACTTGCTGAGATAGTTAAGCAAAATTCACCTAAGGTTTAAACGAAAAATGGAGAACCATCCTGTTCAAGGCTGAATGTTAAGAAGCGCCGTCAAACTGATGAAAACTAGAGAAAAAAGAATGCATTTAAATATTTTCTGAAGGAAGAAAAAGGTGAATCAAAGGAAGTTTTTTTTTGGTTTCATAAAAACAATGACTGGCTCTTACATAATGTTTTTTCAAAGACCCCCAAAAATATGACTCAAGCCATGGCCAATAGAAGAGGAAAAACGCCAAATGAATACAAAATCGATGTCGACATGCTTAAAAAGCTTTCCTTTAATTCTGCTCCAAACAGATTGAACCTTCCTAGCGACGTTTCAGTTTCCTTAATGTATGAAGATTTTAAGTCCAAGTTTCCAGATACAAACGATTCTTATGATTTCTATAGGGTTCGTGTTAAGAAAAGTAATATTTCGTTCGCAAAACTTGGCCAAGAGAATTGTGAGGTGTGTGAGGAATTTAAACTCCATGGCCATACAAATGATAACTTTCAAGAAAACTGTATGGTTTGTGATAAATGGCAGTTACATATCAACCTTGCTAAGAAATCTCTTCTTCTAATATCGATACCGTTTACGTTTCCGTTGACCTCTAAAAAAGCGATCATGTTTCCACGGATAGATGGCTTCAAAAGAGTTATCTTCAGTAAAAGACTCATTGCATATAATGAAAGTTTTGTTGCTTTTGACAGTACAAAGAAATTACCACCTTTTGCAGTCCTGTGGAATGAATCGATTTCCGGACGTAATAAGGAGGACATAATTACGCTTTTTTTGCTTTCATGCTAAGCCAAAGAGATGTCAATTGCTTCGTGTTTTGGTTGGATAATTGTTTGATAAATTCTGCAGAGATATCAGCCCGGGAAATTGTGGTGAACTTACTTTGTGCCCGGTCATAGTTTGATGGCCGCTGATAGCTTTCTCCACCAAATAAAACTCTCCTTAAAAAGACAAGAAAAAATATATGACTTTTATGTTTCTGTCAAAGTGGTTAGTGAATGCAGAATGAAAAACAAACCTCAAGTTGAAATTATGATTGTTACTGATTTTTATCTATGGAAAGATTTAAGATCTCAGCAAAAAGTAAAACGCGACAGCAACCGACCTCTTCTGGCAAATATAAAACAGCTAAAAGCAACCGTGGATCATTTTTCCTGGAATACAAAAACTCGTTTGATTCAAACGAAGAATTCTAGACATTAGATTTCTTGCGTAAAAATGCAATGAAAAAATCTGGCTTATTATTCATCCCAGCCTGTCTTTCTGGACCACGAGGCTTTCCCAAAAGTAAGAAAGATGACCCAGTTGAGTTGTTAGATGGTATCATTCCTGCAAGCAGGCAAATATTTTGAAAAAATCTACCCGAATGCGAAGATCAATAAATATTATTTACCTATGGATATAACTGAAAAATGTTTGTGTTATCAAAATAACACCATAAATATTCAACGAAAGTCATTTTTTGTGGAGGGAAAAATCAGTTTTTTTATCGACCTTTTTTGGGTAATTGTTACCTTCCACAATCTGAAAAATATAAAAACTATAATGGAGAACTTTATACAAGTGTAGAAGGGCAAACTTTTCAGTTTACCCCGATAAGTTACTGCGTAAAAATCAAAGTATTTTTCACAAAGAAAAATCTTCTATTCATCAGTAACTTGTCGTATTTAACAATTTTGCCTATCAAAAAAAAATTATAAAGAAATAATACTTATCTTTTACGTTTCGGAGGCCAAAATCTGCCTCCGTCATCAGAAATGGATAAAAAATTCGAAGATATTCGCAGTTATTCCATTTTTGATAGCTTATTTCTTTACTTCTTCGACAGATGTTGAAGAAGATTCATTCCACATCGGGGTAAAAAGTTTGCCCTTCTACACTTGTATTAAGGTCGATAAAAAAACTAACGCCATAAATCTTTTTGAAATAATTTTAATTTCTTTATTTTTCAATGAATTTTTTTATTTAATGAACATACTACTGTAAACTATACTAAATTATATCCGTGCTAATGATAAACGCAGCAAAATAGAAAATCAACACTTACCGCGTTTATCCTTAAAATATTACTCTATATCAATAGAAAATATTGCGGTATGTGGAATTTTGAGGAAAATATAATAATTATTTAAATTTTAGTATATAAATAATAAACAGCCATTGCAAACAAAAGTTATTCACCATAAAAATTTAAGTTTGATGACACACAAGTGAAGGCTGAGAGAAAACACAAAAAACATGTTTTCTCAGTTTTATGTTTTTGTGACATACCGCGTTCATCCTTATGAGTTGCGTATGCGCTTAGAAATCAGCCGTTATTGCCAGATTATTTTCTGTCACTGTTTTCTCAAGGGAAATATTTAGAACCACCTTATCTGGAGCAGATGCTTATTTCCTTGATTGGAAGACACTTTCCACCTCAGATAGCGTCGGCTTTGATAGGTACGCAAACCTTACAGGACGCAATTGCACGATTGCGCCAGGCAGATTATACAACACGTCCGCCTCAGCACTTAGAGGCACGCTATGAAGGAGATACCTCGAGAGTTTCGTAATAATAGTAATAATGGTAAATTCCGAAATGACCCTCAGAAACGAAATGGGAGCGTTTGTATACTTGAACCCCATAACTTAGGCGTTATCGATTCGGAAAACTTATGAAAAGTCATCGATACGGTCCGGCGGTGACTATTTTGGGACGTACCAAAGAAAAAGATGTGTGTAGTAATTTTTATCCAGTGGAAAAGCAAGGCAAACGTTTATTTAGAATGCAAGAAAATTTTTCTGCGTCAAATGATTCAGTTTTTGAATTTGGCGAGCTGACATTAACTCACGAATACGATACGGAAACTTTGAGCACAGTCAATTCGTCGCAACTTGATACACGAATATTGAATACAGAATGTTCTCCAGATATTGAGTTCCTGTTAGAAAAAATCGAATTATCGTCCGATCAGGCTGTTATTTTTAAAGCTGTTTTGAAAAAACATGAACAGCTGTTTTCGGACAAACCTGGACTGGCGTGTGAGTTCTAGCATACAATAAATTTATCTTACCCTAAGCCTTTCGATATCAAGCCGTTCTATTCCAATCGCTCACAGGGCGGACTAGATAAAATTCTCGAGTGGGGAATAATTGAGAGGTGCTCTATCTCGTACGCGAGCCCGTTGATGATAACTGTCAAAAAGGACGGCATAGTGCGTGCCCCATTTAGGCCACCTTCGCCTCAAGATGGATGTTTCCGAGTATTGGCCATTTGTAAAGCCTCTAAAAAATTCGATCTTTTGATGAAGGATATGAGCGAAGTCAAACGTAATGATTCCCTGCTAAGCTGGAGGCGATCTAAAAGGACTTTCCTGACCGTTTCTTTCTTCGAGAGGGACTGTTATTTATCCAGAATCAGGAAAGTAATTTGTTATGCCTTTTCTTGGCCTTGACTTCGTCAATTATTATCACGAATATTATGGTTATTTTGGAGTTTACAAAACTTGGTGCTCTTTGAAAGCAGACGTTTGGCTCACGTTGAACATATTATAAAAGTTTGCGAATTATGTCAAAAACCCAAGATGACAGTATTGCCGAGACCCGCTTCAGAGGCGTTTTTTTCGGAAGAGCCAATGACCTTATTTCGGTCGACCTTTTCAGTCCTCTCCCAAAATCCAGAGGTGGTGTGACTTTTATCTTTGTTATTGTAGACGTATTCTCTGAGCTGGTGACTCTTTATTGCTTGAAACCATGGACTATTTTGTACAGGTGGGTAAACTGTCTCAAATTTTGAGTGACCAAGGAACACAAATGACTTCGCAAAGATGGAAGAACACTTTACAAGACCATGGTTTGGAAGTAATTCATTCGTCCGTACGGCACTCTTAGGGTAACCATGTGGAAAGGACTATGCGAAAAATGGGAAGAATTTTGAGAACTTATTGTCACCAACAGCATTTTCGATGGGCGTTCAAGATCCCTGATGTAATTAGGTTTTTGAGCAACGTCACACATGAAACGACTGGATTTCCTCCCGTGTAATTTCACTTCGAGACTCGAACTATTTCTCCACTCGGAGAATTTTTGACAGATGAACTCTTTTGTAACTTATTCTTTTTCAGGGAAAATTTGCAGAAACGAGCAGAGAGGCGTGCAGCTCGTTTTCCCTCGAGGCCTTACCAGCCGTTCACACAAGGTGAATAGTGCTTCTCAAGGCTAACCCAATTTCGTCCGCGGTTTTCCAGGAGACCAAAAAGCTCATGTTGCTATTTGAGGAACCCTACAAAATCAAGAACGTTTTGAGTTCTAGACATACGTACCAGCCCATTGCGACTCTGAGGTGGAAACAGACACATTTCATATTTGTCACTTGTGCTTTGGGTACCGGTACCTTTGGTTGAGGCACAGCACTGCTGGCCTTTTCGAAATAGTCGTGCATAGCGCAGGTGTGAGAGAGAAGTATTCATGATTATTTGGGAGACATTTTTCGCATTTGGAGATGTCGGTTAACTCAATGTGACACTAGTGCTTTCTGGTGATAACGAATGTAGATATTTGCTACTCGTTACCTGCAGGTATGTAATAGACAATTATTATCAGTTTGGCTGTTTGCTTGGTGGCTGGGTACTGCTAGGTATGCTTAATTTATATCCTCTTTTCAGGGTTGTCTTTTGTTGATGTATCTACACACTCTAAATGAAATAAATTGTAAAAACGTTTCTTACGGTGGCTTTTGTTGCTGACTACGTCTTAGCCGAACCTATTTGCTTCCCCCTGAGCCCCCTAGAGTCTATTTTGTTAAAATATAAATACCGAAAATCTTGATAACAGTATGATCAGATTAAACAAGACATCACCGCCATCACCAAGCACTTCATATATTCGTTCATATATGTCGATTAAGATATTGACTTTTTATATTGTACATATTTATGTAATTTATTACAATTTTGGGCCGTGGTGGTGTAATGTATCCGAGTTCCAATATGCGGCTGTTGCCTCCGGCGCTTCCATGATATCAGTAGTGTGCACATGTTTCTCAATCACGACCCGAAAAGTGGAAAAAGGAGAGACTTCTTGCATGTGTTTGAGATATAAATTTCGTAACAATAGAACCGATACACCAAAGTTCATGGGGTATGTCGGCATCATCTTGAGATTCTAAAGTAGACAGGGTTCATTGGAACCAGGGTTCATTGGAACCACGGCTACAATCTCAACAGAGTGATCTGGATGAAGTCTACGGAGTTTGAAGAGAAAATCTCGACATTTCATCCGATTACTGTTCTCTTTCCAGACGACATTCGTCTCACTCGAATCTGAAAAACAGTGAAGATAATCAAAAAAATCCCCAGCTAATATGGAAGTTGGGGATTCAATATCCTCCGGAGCATAGGGCAACGCCGGTGTCTCGAAAATACTATAAAACTGTCGTATTCAGTGATAAAGTACTCTTAGAGTTACGTTATGTCGATAGATGAGACCCCATATGTTGGACATGCCGACAGCAAGTACATTAGCACTTCAGACGTCTCACGGTATGTACCTAGACACTTTTATCACTACCTCGCGACTACGATCGACTAGGTCGTTAAAATCACTATCGTGGCAGGTCATGACGAAACCAGAAGTTCACGACTTGAGAATAGCGGAGGTCAGGTGCTTTGATAAGCCAAGGACTATGTTAAGTAATATCTGTGACTTTTATCCATATCAAAACTCATTATTATAGTTGATTGTACGATTTTCACTATGAAAGGTTTTACAAAAACCAGTTGAAAAAGCTATTTTATAGCGAAACACGTGTCGCGGTTTTTATAAATCTTTTCATTGTGAAAATTATTCAATGAACTGTATTTTTATGTAGACCTTTTGCAGAATGTGTTTCAATGCGGTTCAGTATCTGAAAAAAAATCGAGTTCATCAGCCGCTTGGCAGCTGTCTCAAAGTGAAATACTCCAAATTCTGGTCTCTCATGGTCGCGAACCATGGAGAAGACGGGGTTTTCGAACTTTTGACTTCAAAAAATCCATTATGTCATCTAGACACTTGAAACTCATAAGTTTACGGTCTCCCTTCTATCGGAGAAAGTACAACCGTGGTACGGACGATTTGAAATGCAAACTTTTATGAAGATGCAACAATTTTTTGAAATGTACGTCGGAAAGATACATTTTCTCTCGAGTCTATTTCACTACATCCAAAAGATGGAGTAATATTGGATCGACAAGTGAACAGCTACTTTATTATTTCCTGACAGCTCCAATGACCATATCTGTTTTTCCACTTCGAGATAACTTGATCTCAACCACCATCTTGTGTACAAGAAGTATGATCTTCCAAACCACATGGCCGAGATTTCGTTCTTTCCATTCGAAAAGCGAGTGATGTATGCAGCGGTGTTAATTCGCCAATGTCAGCTATTTCTACAAGAATATTTTATCCATTGTTATGATTATCATTGTCAGTGATATTATCATTAATATTATTATTTACCATAGAGGTTTCATCAGTCGGGTCCTTTCCCAAAGCTACCATTCGACGGATGACGTGCCAGCACCGATAAAGAAATGACTCCTAATTTTGTACTGGAACTGACCATTTTGATTCAGATGAGGCGTATTTCATCCACAAAGAAAGGGGAAATACTTTTTGAATTCATGTGATGGCACCCACTGAAAATGTACACTTTCACTTCTGATGAATTAACACATGTACGAATAACAATTAATAGATATTTTTAATAGAGATATTTTTTGGGAAAGAAGGTTTTTGGCTTTCTACTACTCCATCTGATACAAAAAAAGGGATAAGAATATCAGATGGAGTAGTAGAAAGCCAAAAACTTTCTTTACCAAAAAATTAATCACTCCTAAAAATATAACCCCTTCAATTCAAAAGAGATATTTTATTCTCCACAAAGGAAACTCAGGCACTGATCAAACATGAACCTCAGCTGTTGACGATGGATGCGTGGCCGTGCCGGCCAGGATGGGTTTCAAACCATATTTTGATTTTGGGCAGGTCTTATTCCACCCTAAAACCCGGGCACCCTCTCAGCAGGCATCTACATAACCGGGTTACTCTAATGTACCCGTGAATGAACAATACGGGACAGAGTGGCAATCCACCTATGGGAAGAAGAGCAGTCAAAGCTTCACCCAAACATAGGGGTAAACCAGCGGCTCATGTCCTCCCCAAGGCTGGGATATCAGTTGCTTTTCAGGAGACGAAGACGGCTAACGCATCGTCGAGAAATCCAGAGAAAAAAGTTGGACTTGGCTCTTCGAAAGCAGGGACGAAAATAGTCTCGTCAAAGGTATCCAAAAAACCATCAGGCAACTCAGAGACGGCAGGTATCCTCACCTCATCATATAAGTCAACTCATTCCATTGATCCTGGAAGAGGTGCATGGAGGTGTGCGAAGACCCTCCATCTTCTCCCTCTTAGAATCAAGAAGTTATAAGTTTGAGGCAACACTTCGTTTATTTCTTTACATAACTGTATATTTTTTGTCTTTGTCTACTGCGAATAAGTATGTGTTTATATAAATCACGGGATGTTTCAACACTCTTTGTAAATTGACGTACTACCCATGTATATTGTGCATATCGTAGTCAATAAAGCATTTCTTTCTTTCTTTCTTACTTCAAGTGCCAAGGCCACTTCATATGTCCTCGGCAAAACTTCAAGGACGAATCAATCAACTTTTCTTTCCTGCAGGAACCATTGACAGGAAATACAGGCCAAGTAATTGGACTCAGCTATATCCCTAGTGAGGTAATAGCGTGCTTTGGAGTGGAACTCAGAGCATGTCTTGTCATCAGGAAGGAAATTGATTATTTTTTGCTTACAGGCACCCAATACGTGGTAGACATCCAAATTTTCCTACCGGCCAGGAAGTTCAGGACGAATATCATTGCCATCTCTTTCTACTTTCTAGGAGATTTGGATACCGTATCCTCAAATCGTAATGGGATGTGACGCCAATTCACATCATACAGCGTGGGGCAGCACGAATATAAACCATAGAGATAGTTACTCTTTGATTATGTACTAGGGAAGATGTCAATGTCATTGTCTGTATCTCAAAAATACAACATGATAAAATTAATAGAAATAAATCTATATTACCAGCAAATGAAGGTTATGAGTACTCATTTTGATTACGTTAATGTTTTCGATGAAGTTCATCTGATGATAGCAGTGACAAATTGAGTGTTTGATGATATTCAGATCATTGTATAATTTCTCCTCAAAGTAATCGTTACAAAGCAGGATTCTATCAATTCTCGAACTGAACATGTATTCTGAGATATTATTTGTAATTGTATCAGAGATGACTGAGAAGCCAGCATTTGACACTCGTTAAAGTACGGCTTCAGTTTTATATCGAAAATTTTACCAATATACCAATTCAGGAGATGGTTGAAATACATTGCATTCCAATGTAACTGAGTGCCTCTCAAATTACGTGATTATTTTTCGTTATCATTCAAACATTCAATGCGTCAATCCTACCATTCCGCTTTCCACTGAGAAGATGATTTCAATGCATTACATCTGTGGGAGTTACGCGACGCCTCTGCATTCACCACTACATAATATCTCATTTAAATTTAAAACAAGCTGATGTTATTATCACTAATGAAGCAAATAGAGTTTTTGTATTCAAAGTAGTTTGCACTTTATATAATTTAACTTTCTCCTGGAATTTTCCTGGAACGTCGCATGATTCCAAGTAAAGAACATTTGCCTAAAGAAATATTCGCTGGGTTGTGCATACAGTACAAGGTTAGCACCTAATGACATCCAAAGAGATAAAAAAACATCATCTTTGTTTGATTATGTGAATTTCAAATTCATTATTCTGTTTTAACATCAAAGGGCGATTTTTGCGAAATGGAGAGCGCTTATGGAATTGTAAAGCTACAAAGTAAGTATTATAAAAATCTTCTACAGACTTCTCATATATCAACAGATTTCTATGCTGAACTATTATATATGTAATAATGTGATAGAATGATGAGCAGCCACAGTCCGTCGCGTATTTCTGATATGTACCGCTTTTGGTGAAAAAAAATGCGTCATGTCACTTGAACAGCTCCTGTGAAAGTATGTATAAAAAAAAGCAAATTTCCAACCTTACTTCTATGTTTCAGACTATCAAGGTTGCAAGTGATATTCGTGTTTCTGTAAAGGATCTTGCAAAATGAAATGGTTTGAATTAGACTGATGGAGTGCTCACTTTAGTTTATTGTCTTTTTAGTTCTGATTCAGATTTTCAATGAACCACTCGTCGAATGACAACTTAGTTTATATCTTAAACATAATTATATTTGCAATTTTGGCAAAACGTGGTTGAACTAGTTATAAGTAGAAGTTATTTAATATACAGGGTGTATATACACATATATATATATATATATATATATATATATATATATATATATATATATATATATATATATATATATATATATATATATATGATGAGCTGTTTTCTCGGGTTTCGCTCCGTGTTCTGTGTATAATATGAAAATAATCCTTATGGGGAGAAAATACACAGAACACGGAGCGAAACCCTAGAAAACAGCTCATCATACTTTATCCGTGAGAATCTTCGAGTTAACATATATATATATATATATATATGGTTCACACTGAATTTATATTTTTAAAAACAAACTTTATTGAATATAATTATTTACAATCAAGTATTAAATATTACAAATAATGATTCAAGATTTCGACGAACTTGGATAGTCGCGAAGTTGTTCAAGAATGAGGCGGCCTCTTGTTCTCCCATATTTATAGGATCAGGAACTGCTGATGTAGATATGCGTTTCTTTGAATGTTCTAGAAAAACCTTGGAAATGTGCTGCATATGCCGAGTCATTTCCTGGGTGACTGCGTAGTGGCTGATGCAATGTTTGTTTATTATGGTGCAATCCTTGGGCAGAGGATGCATTGATTTTTTTGATATAACAACTTCCCCCTTGAAAATGAAGTTGATGCGGTGCTGCAAATTTCTGTCAAGCAAATGTTTTATTTGAGCTTAACTCAATTTGTTCCCCAATGGGTTCCTCTAGGTGGATACTGGGTCTTCTTCTTGGAGCTGGGAGTAATCTTCGTAATGGAGCGAAAGTTCTTCTGGGTCCAGGTGGTTGATCATCATTGCTTGATGTCATTATACCAATTTGCATAGATCGTCTTTTTCTACATTTACAAAATATGTAAAGTACTATTATACTTACAATTATCACAATTGTGAAAATAGTAAACCATGAAACATGTCGGTTTACGAATGGTTCATTTATAATTTGGTCCAACTGATCTGAATATTGATCTAATTTATGTTGAGCAATATTGAGATTGTCTACATTCAATTTACTCAATTTCAAAGGTTTTAACTGTGGTAAGCTTTCTTTTTCTGGTACATCCTTGCAACATTGATATGGTATTAAAATTGGATGACTTTTATAAGTTACATTTTGATCATTTGCAAGTATTTTTGAATACACTCTTGTGTTTCCAATAAACGCATTACAATTATCTTGGAGTTTCAAGATTTAATTGATTTTTATAATTCGTGTTTCAACCTCACGTTTTTGGCAATTTATTGTTAGAGCTAACGGGTCTGATAATGCAATTAGCCAAATATTACTTTGTATTTCATAGACATTATAATCTTTTGCAAATAAAAGTGAAGTTGAACATATTCTAGGAAGTTCTGAAAGTGGTCTCAAAATTTGAGCTTCGCACATTGCGTTACTATCAATTGGGTACGAAATTAACATTTTGACATATATCAATATTATAGTTTAAGTTTTTGCATGAACTTAAATTTTGAAATGCAGCATACAGCATTGAATCATCATCTTTTGCTATGAATTTCTTATTTGTGGGTAAAATGTGATGTAACCCTGATCGATTGTCCAAAATTGGAATGGGGTACAATCTATGAAACAGTATATAATTCAGGTTCTACAATGGTATTTTCAAAATAAAGACAAGTCTTGAGTCTGCTTGAAAAGCTTGTAATTCAATTATGTCTAGGTATTTTGATATTGAAGAAAGTCTTGTTGGTAAAGGTAAATTGTTCCTTTGTATTGTTTGAGCAATTTCCTGAAGGGACGAAACTAAATCGTTTGGCTTTATAATTGATGTGTGAATGATATGAAGTCTGGCAAAACTAATTGCGTTCAGCATATCATTTAAATAATCTTCTAGAAATACATAACTTTCTAAAAGTTGTTCACAAATTTGGATGGCTTTCAACCTTGCGTTTATTAAAGATACTCTGTCGAATAACGTATATATCCATGCTTCAATTTGAATTATATCTTCATTAAATGCTTGTTCATCAACCTGTAATTGTCGTATTGTATTATTAAATTCTTTAATCACAGAGGTTGTGACTGAAATTTGGTTTTTTTAATAAATTTTCATTTTGGTGTTCGTCTTTATAAATCTTGTTAATACATTCATTGAAATATTCGCCGTCACTGGCATCAAGGTTGGGGGTTATTGCTTCCCATACGGAACCTATTCCATTTAAAAGTTCTCGTTTATATCGCTTATTACTCTTATTGTAATCAGTCGCGTCTATTTGCGTCTCTTCATATTTTAATTCTACTGAATCAGCTACTTTATTTAAAAGGCTAATATGTGTGCTTATCTCTGAACTGAAAGTTTTCATTCCTGAATTGTTTGTTTCAGGTAGGTGAATGAGATTACTTAGAATGTTTCGATTATGAACAATGGCTTCTTTTACAGGTGCCATATCTTTTACAACTAATAAAGTCCATTTTTCATTTGATATTTTCATGCTTCCTGTTTCATGATAATAAATACCTATAGTGTTGTTCACAGATACTAGCATATACTGGGCGTTGATTACTTGAATCGTTAGTGCCAGTAGAAGAATCATTCTTGATCTGAAACAAAACTTGGTTTCAGTCTATCGAAATTGACTTTTGTTTGGTTAGTTTCAGGATTTCTCAGTAATGCTGAGTTTTTGAAAATTTCTATCACTTCAAAAGGTCCGTTGAATTAATTTTCTAACTCATTCTTTATTTGGGACTCTTTTACGTATACTTTATCACCTATATTATAAGTTTTTGATTCATGATGTAAGTTACTATCAAATCTTATTTTAGCTTTTTCTTTCTTTCGTTCAGTGTTTGTGCGTGCTACTTTATAATAATATTCCATACGGTTATTAAGATCTCTGACATACTTCGTCATAAGGTCTTTTTGATTATATAAGATTTCTGGGGGTCTACCGGATGTGTGTCCAAATATTAATTCGTAAGGACTAAATCCGTGGGTTTTGTTTAAACTGTTGTTATAACATATAACAGCATAGGGTATAGTATAATAGAAAATGGGTGGTTTTTGCGGTTTTCTGCTAGATTTACTCTTATCATTTCCATCAGGGGCATGAAATCTTTCAAGTGAATGTGAATGGTCAACAGTGGAAAATGTTAGTTTAATATTATAGAGTAAACATATGTCTTTCAATGAGTAATTATTAATTATTTTCCTGAATCGGCATGGATTCTTAGTGGTGTTCCATAATGTTGGAAATATAGTAATAGTAATAATGTGTTTACAACTGATTTCGCTGTTTTATCAGATATAGGGTATGCTTGAGTGAATTTTGTAAGTTCGTCTCGAATTGTAAGGAGATAATTCTTCGTTGGAATTTCTAAAATGTCTATATTTATTTTTTCAAAAGCTGTTTTAGGGGTTTTCGTGATTACTAACGGATTTTCTAAGTTTTTCCTGCAGATTTTTGTTTTTTGACATACCTCACAGGCTTTAATAAAATTTTCAACATCTTTTGTTATACCGTTCCAGTTGTATTTTTGCTTTATTCTTCGTGAAGTTTCATTTATTCCACGGTGTAAAGTGTTTTTACCGTTATGAAACTGGTTTAATATAATTGGAATCTGGTCTTTGTCAGGGGTCGTTACAATGTTTTGACATATTTGGAATGTCATCGTTGTCAGCTAAAATATAGGATAACATTTCTTGTATTGAGAATTCTACATTTGTTTCGAGTTGGTATACTTTGTTTGGTACAAATAAATTTTGATCTTTGTATAGGGAGCTAAACAAGTATTCTATTGCACCGTCATGATCAAAAGGTAATGGGATCAAATAATATTTTCGATCTTTCACCGTTTTACTGGACACAACATTGATTTTGTTATAGAAGAAATCAGGATATTCTTCAAAAATGTCTTCAAGTATTTTGTCATGGATTTCTGTAAGTTTGTTTCGTTGCAGAAAAACAATTATGTTTTTTGTCTAGGAATTGGTCATTAGTAAAAATGAATTCGAAATAGTCAATTAGTGATTTTGATTCATAAAGTTTTGTGAAGTTTTTCAGTTCTTCAAAATTTGTTTCCTGACCTATTTCAGTTTCAGTATCTGAAATTTCTTCATTTTCATTTTCGATTGCTTCATTTTCAATTGCGAAAATTTTTGAATGAAATTTTGCGCATTCTTAATAATTTATTTTAATTCTAGACAAAGCGTCTGCGTTTTTATGTATTTTTCCGGGTCTATAAAATACATTGAATTGGTATTCTTCTAATTTCAATCGCCATCTGGCTAATCGGCTGCCAGGGTATTTAATTGAGAATAACAACGTTGAAGGGCGATGGTCTACTATAAAATTGAATTTTTTTTCATAAAGGTAGGGACGAAAATGTTTAACTGACCATACCATAGCTAGTAATTCTCCTTCTACGGTAGAGTATTTTGTTTCCGCTGGACATAATATTCTGGATGCATAGGCGATAGGTAAATCTTTTCCTATGGGTCCTTGAGATAATACTGCTCCTATTGCAAAGGAAGATGCGTCTGTTGTTAAAATAAAGGGTTCGTCAAAGTTAGGGTATATTAGAATTGGGGTTGACGTTAATGCTTTTTTCAATTCTTGAAATGCAAGTTTACATTCATTGTCAAAATTAAATTTCACATCTTTTTGTAATAAGTGTGTCATTGGTTTCGATATTTTGGAAAAATTTGGGATAAATTTTCGATATAGCCTGCTAAACCTAAAAATTGTTCTATTTCTTCAACGTTTATAGGCTCTGGAAAGTCTAATATACATTTAACCTTTTCTGGGTTTGATTTTTCTCCATCTTTGGTTGAAAAGTGTCCTAAATATGCAATTTCTTGTCTTAAAAATTCGCATTTGTCAGGTTGTATATTTAAATTAGCTTTTCGTAAGCGTTTGAATGCTAGTTTTGAATTTTGCAAGTGTTCGTCTATTGTTGGGGAATGAATTATTATGTCGTCCATGTAGACTAGACATCTTTCGTTTCTAAGTCCGGTTGATATATGGTCTAAAATACGTTGAAGGGTGGAGGATGAGTTTTTCATCCCGAATGGCACTCTCAGGAATTCGTAGTTTTTTCTATGTCTTTAGGATCCATTTCAATTTGGTGGAATCCTGATGCTAAGTCAAGTGTGGTAAGTATTGACACTTTCCTAACTGATCGAAAAGGTCTGAGATATTTGGTAGAGGGTATTTATCGTCTACTGTGAGTTCATTTAATTTTCTATAATCGATTACAACGCGCCATTTCTGTTTTCCAGATGCGTTAAGTTTCTTAGGTACTATCCAAACTGGGGCTGACCAAGGTGAGACTGATGGTCGTATTTTGTTTTGTTCTAGTAATTTTGAAATTTGAGTTTTCACTTCATTTTTATGAATGTGTGGATACCTATAAGATTTTGTTGAGATTGGTTGGGCATTCTCTTTTGATATTACAGAATGTTTTATTTCACTCGTAAATGTTAAAGGATTTCCTTCTATATAGAATATGTCTGAGAATTCTGAACAAAGGTTTTCAATTAATTCTTTTTCTTCTTCATTTAAATGTTCTAAACGAAGCAAACTTTTTATTTCTGTTGAACGATTTGGAAAAATTTCACTGAAATTATTTTGAATTTCGTTTTCATTAAATTTTTCGAATTGTAAGTCTGGGAAGTCAATGGATTTTCCAATTGCGTTTCCATTTACGACTGTTACTAAAAATTCCCCTTTTTCATTTATTTTTACAAGAGCATTTGGAAGTCTGACTTTTATTTTTTCAGCAGCAACAGTATAGCTTCTGTATTTCTAAGTTTCGATTTTAATTTAAATACTTTTTCTACGCTTGGTTCGATTTTTATGTTGTTAATAGGGATTTCGTCTTCTAGGTATTTATAATAATCGTATTTACTTTCGAAAAAATAATTATCAGGGTCATACTCAAAAATATCATTTATTTCAGTCATTGATGTTACAGGGTTGAGAGTGATTTTATTTTGATTTTGTTTCTCTTCCGGTTTTTGGTCATCAATCATTTCTGTTGCTTTTATTAGCGGGATTGTGCCATAATTTAATTTCAATTGTTGATCTTTTATTTCTACTACTCCTTCAAAATGTTCCAAAAAATCACATCCTAAAATTCCGTCAAAATCGATATCTGAATCGTGTATATAAACTTTGTGTTCAACTCTATTTTTTCCAAATGGTAATAATACGGATTCTTTGATTGTTACTTTTCCTTCAGCTACTCCTGTTATTTGAATATTTTCTTTAAATCGTTTTGAATAATTTTCTACAGTTTTCTTTTTGAAAATTGATATTCCTGCTCTGGTATCAATTAGTATTTTAAAATTGCTCAGACTGTTTATATAATGAAGATTGCTTAGAATAGGGCTTATACGAATAATTGTTCTTTGTTCATTGTTCGAACGGGATTGATATTCGTTTTGATGACTGCCGCAAATTTTTCGGTTATGGGCTGTGCTACGCATGATGGGTCTATTAATACCTTGTTTGTATACTGGGTTTGTCGTAATTGGGGATTGATATTGTCTGATTGACTGTTGGTAATTCGTATACATGGGTTCTCTATAGGAAGGTTGTCTATAGGAGGGTTGTCTAAAGACAGGGTATAGTGAAAACCCTCATAGAATTGTTCTTCTTCATGTTGATTTTGATTTTTGAAATAATTGTTTTCATCATAAAATGAATTATTTTCCGAACTGTATTCGTCTTGATGTTGGTTGTCATTATGAAAATATTCGTTTTGGTCATACTCATTATCGCCATTATAATCATTATAATCGAGATAATGGGTTCTCATGTAATGATTTATTTGATTTTGGGGATTTTTCTGAATTACTGTGGGTCTATTTTGTGGTTGACCGTAATTCTGTTGTCTAAATTGATTCGTTTGATTAGGTTGTGTACGTTGTTGTACTTGGAAGTTTGGTCTTGATATGATTGTTGGTAGTTTTGAGGTCTTTGGAAACCTTGTTGAAAATGGTTTTGATTTCCAAAGGGTCTGATTCTGTGTATAATTACTTTGGAAATTATTTTGGGTGTTTGTCATTTGTCTTGGTCTGTTTTGACTTTGATTTGGGGGTAAACGTGAATTTAATCTTTGATTTTCAAAGTATGAGAGCTGTATCTCACGTTTTATTCTAATTGATGCTTCTAACATCGTTGTTGGGTTACTTGCTCGTATAATGTGACCTAATTTGGGTTCTAATCCTGTCAATGAAGTATTTAATATAATTGACTCGATTAATACTCCCTGTGCTATTTTTTGTTCGTGAGTCAAGTTTGAAGCTTGTATGCAAGATAACATTTTTGCATTATGACTTTGTAGTCTTGAGAAAAATGTCAGTGCATTTTCTCCATTTCCTTGTTTTATTCTCTGTAGATCGTGAATTAGTGAGGTTAGATCTCGCGTATCACCAAAGTGAGAATTTAATAAACCTCTGATCTCTTGATAAGTTCCTGGGTTTCTGGAAGTTATCAATTGAGCAGCTTTTCCTCTCAATTTGTTTCTAATGTGGATTGTAAGTGAAGTTTTTTGTTGATTTACGGCCATGCGTTCGGCATGATCGCAAGCATTTATGAAATTTCCTAGCGAAATTGAATCACCATCATATTCGGGAACAATTGAAAATATTTCAGCAAGTTTGTAGGGTTCAATTGGATCATCATTTTCTGCCATTTTTAAATTAAATTTGAACAAGGGTTAATCAAAATTCCAACTTCAATTGTGATGATAATTCAAAGTGTACTCACGCTTTTCCTTATCCTAGTTTCTTATTCTATTCTTCTTGTTTTTCGTTGTGACTTCTAGTTGTTTGGTGTGGCGAGATGAAGTCCTACTTTATGAGCTCTGGCTCCAGCAAGATGAGCAGCGTTCGACGACTTACGCGTGTTTCCTGGAGTGATTTCTTCACAACGGATGGGCAACGGCGACGACTCATGCGGGTTTCTTGTTGCTGAAGAGATCGTCCTGTCCACTGGGTTGGTGCTTGTTCTTCTTCTTGTCGAAAGTCTGGAGACTACCGCTGTTGGGATATCAGTGTTCCTCAAGATCCTACCGACTGCGCCAATTTGTTATGTGGTTCACACTGAATTTATATTTTCAATGACAAACTTTATTGAATATAATTATTTTCAATAAAGTATTAAATATTACAAATAATGATTCAAGATTTCGACGAACTTGGATAGTCGCGAAGTTGTTCAAGAATGAGGCGTCCTCTTGTTCTCTCATATTTATAGGATCAGGAACTGCTGATGTAGATATGCGTTTCTTCGAATGTTCTAGAAAAACCTTGGAAATGTGCTGAGTCATTTGCTGGGTAACTGCGTAGTGGCTGATGCAATGATTGTTTATTATGGTGCAATCCTTGTATATATATATATATATATATATATATATATATATATATATATATATATATATATATATATATATATATATATATATATATATATATATATATATATGATGAGCTGTTTTCTCGGGTTTCGCTCCGTGTTCTGTGTATTTTCTCCCCATAAGGATTATTTTCACAACGTTTCGGCAAAGTCTCATTTGCCATCTTCTGGTGATGTCTGGTTTGAAAAAACCACATTTGTGGTTTCAGTTGATAGATCTCGTGTTCACAAGAAAACTATCAAAATCACCACGGAGGCAGCTATAGCTACCTGCGTGACATCCGGGTCCAGGAAATTATACAAATATGAAAGTTATTGAGTGTCTTGATATAGAAACAGAAGTTAATATCGGACATAGCACTCATGAAAGTGGCAAACCATAGACACGTGTTTCGGGCTTTTGGCCCATCATCAGTATGGTGCAGCCAAGTGTGAGGATGGGCAACACTTGGTTACCAAAAGATAGAAATACAAATGCACGGAGCCACCAACAGGAGCCAACCGCACATTTGTGGTTTCAGTTGATAGATCTCGTGTTCACAAGAAAACTATCAAAATCACCACGGAGGCAGCTATAGCTACCTGCGTGACATCCGGGTCCAGGAAATTATACAAATATGAAAGTTATTGAGTGTCTTGATATAGAAACAGAAGTTAATATCGGACATAGCACTCATGAAAGTGGCAAACCATAGACACGTGTTTCGGGCTTTTGGCCCATCATCAGTATGGTGCAGCTAAGTGTGAGGATGGGCAACACTTGGTTACCAAAAGATAGAAATACAAATGCACGGAGCCACCAACAGGAGCCAACCGCACATTTGTGGTTTCAGTTGATAGATCTCGTGTTCACAAGAAAACTATCAAAATCACCACGGAGGCAGCTATAGCTACCTGCGTGACATCCGGGTCCAGGAAATTATACAAATATGAAAGTTATTGAGTGTCTTGATATAGAAACAGAAGTTAATTTCGGACATAGCACTCATGAAAGTGGCAAACCATAGACACGTGTTTCGGGCTTTTGGCCCATCATCAGTATGGTGCAGCCAAGTGTGAGGATGGACAACACTTGGTTACCAAAAGATAGAAATACAAATGCACGGAGCCACCAACAGGAGCCAACCGCAGTTTTTCTTGTGAACACGAGATCTATCAACTGAAACCACAAATGTGCGGTTTCTATATATAGATATATATATATATATATATATATATATATATATATATATATATATATATATATATATATATATATATAAATATATTTCATATCATACTTTATATTATATCATACATATTATACTTTCTTGGTTTTTCCCAGCTGTCTACCGGTGGCTCTTAAATTGAAATCAAAATTTAAGAACCCCATGTTAAATTCGTAGAATAGATCATTTTCCTAATGAACAAGTTGAAAATTTGTATATATGAAAATTGATATATGATAACTAGGGGAAGAAATAGATTTTCAACTATTTCGTCAAAAATGTGGATTCTTTTCGAGGCGAAGAAGGAAAACGCCACGCTAAATTGTTCTCTCCACAAATTTAAAAAATATTATATGCAAACATAAGAATTGAATATAATTGTATTATATACTGATTATTTAAAGTAAATTCAGTCAAAAGCTTACCAGTCCAGCCACTTCTAGTGAGATATCCACAAGTTTCAGCTCCGTAGAAAAATCACACCACACACACCAGCGTTGGAGGAAAATAAGGTATTTACCTGTTTCATTTCACAACAATATATGCATATATCAATGAAATTATCCAAGAAAATAATAGTAAAATCACATTGAAATCTGAATCCAAAACTCGAGTCTGTAAAAAAAGTGACTTTGAAAAATAAACTAACATTTGCCTGAGTGTGTTCGGATATTCACTTTGAATAGTTCGTTGTAGATTTAGGACATTTTCAGATTCAAGGAATTTTCTCTTTTGGCAATTGATATATTTTTGAATCCAACATATTTTTACTTTTATAATTAAAACTGTTCTACATTTCCTAAGATCAATTGTGTCTTTTTCCAAATTTCTTCACAGGAACATCTACAAGAAAGATCAAATTTGGGTAAGTAATTGTTGTGTTTGTGCCTGAATCCACCTGAGAGGTTGAGAAAAATCTCCATACACTGAGGTATAGGATTTAAACTCAACATAAGAGTCGAGCTGAGTAAAATTTCCATCTAAAGTAATAATAAAAATGATAATAATTGAAAATTTAATTTTCTAAACACACATCAACTTTAATATCATTCAACATCTTATAATAAATTGTCGCCCAACGCGGAGTTTGATTGAACAGCTTGTTTAAACTGCTTGATTAAACAGCTTGATTGAATAGTTTGATTGAAAATATTGATTGAAGAGCTCAATTACTAAGTTTGAATAAAAAAATATAAATAACGTAAAATTAGAATAAATTTACTGAGAAATGGAAACAAGAAGGACTAAGAAGAATCAACAGTCTGAGCCTACAACGGAAGAAAGTGTAGAAGAAGTGCAGGAAATAGGAGACACCAGAACAGAAGAGCCAGCAAGACAAACACCGATGGACATGAATGCATTGTTTGAAAGACTGGAAAGAATGAGGAAAGATGAAACAGAAAGCAGAAAAAAAGATATGGAAAGACTGGAAAGAGTAAGACAAGGAGAAATTGAAAAATTGAAAAGAAAAAGGAATGAAGATATGAAGAAGTTACTTGGAAAAATTGATGAACAGACAAATAATGTTAAGAAGTTAGAAAAAGAAATTGAAATAAACCATAATAATTTGAAACAATAATGAGCAGAATATAAAAGGACTATTGAAGAAGAGGTAGAAAACATTTCACAGGAAGTGGAAGATCATAGAAAAAAAGTGAAGAACAGATTGATCATGTAGACGAAGGATTGGTGTAGGAAGTGAATACAAGGAGAGGAAAGAATGAGAACTTAAATAATAAAAATAGATAGGGGAAATAAATCAAATAGAGAAAAGTTTAAAGAACACGAAAATGATATAAATGAAAAAGGTATCGATATCGACAATAACATAAAACAAACGGAGAGAAATCTAATAGATAGGGAAAAATCAATGAGACCAATTATAACAAAAGGTAACGAATATAAATTAATATTCACTGGAAACATTGAAAAACAACATCCAGTACTTTTCATAGAATTCATAAAAAGTAAATATGGAAATTTGTCATCTCCACAGGCAAATCTGCTACTTTGATACTTGGCTTCCTCTTCACGATCGAACTTGCATTCAACTTTTGTAAATCCATCTGCGAAAAATAAAAAATGAAAGCTTTATGTTTTGATTCACAATATATGCAAATACTATCTCAAACAAACCACGACATGTAAAACATTTGACTGAAATCATTCAACATATATATTCGAGACAAATTTTGGAAATCTAATGATTCAACAATTCTCGCCAACTTCCGATTGAAACACTTACTTTCAAATAGAATAGGTGCACTTGTCAATGGTATCACTTTCAACGGATGCAACTAACTCATTTCGCCATGTATTTGTAGTAAAATAAATAATAACATTTTAAAATGAAACAGAGAGCCTTTGTTTCCTCGCTTTGAGAACTGTGTATCTCCGGATGCAGATTCAGCATTGGCAGTGTCGCCTTGGGTATGAATATAAAAATTAGTGATGACATATTCTGAAATGAAACAAAAGAAAATCAAAGAGTCTTTGTTAGATGCCTATTCAGCGTTGACATTGATCCATGTCACCTTGGATATGAATAGCGCATTATGAATTCTGCATTCGTTTCCCTTTCATTTGATGTGCTGCACGTTGAGATACTATCATTAACGAAGTGTCCTTCTGACATATTGCGCCATCTTAGTTTCTTCTCTGTCGATGAATTTTGCATTTCTTCTCCTTTAATTTGACGTGATGTACGCGACAATTCGACAATTATTAACGAAGATGTGGCTTAGTACCCTTCTGACATGTTACGCCATCTTTGTTTTTTCTCTGTCGGTACACTCTGTATTCATTTCCCTTCCAGTTGATGTGCTGCACGTTGAGATTCATTTATCATTTCTTATCCTTTTATTTGACGTGCTGTACGCGACGATCCGATCATTATTAGCGAATATACAACTTGGAGCCCTTCTGACAGTTGCGCTATTATTTTTGTAATAACTCATTAATTTCCACAAATCATCACACACGCCACCACCTCCCACGCTGACTACGTCACTTTCAAAGTTTTAATGTTTTATCACTAATGTTTTATCATTATTATTATTCGACCCTCAGTCTCCAGTTCAATTTCATCTAGCACAATCAATCGAGCGATATTTGATTCCTCCATTCTGATTGGCTGACCGACACTACTCTATAACAGAAGCTAGGTTGAGTGTTCCACAAGTTTCCTATCGAAGGTCCAAAAAGGTCCTGAATGAAGATCCATAAAAATATACATGGACTTTACCCATCTCCTGTTAAGTGATAAGTGATAAATGACTGTCATATCGAAACACGAAAAACGGTTACGACAAGAACGATGAAACGATAACGAATAAACACACGCAAACGATCGAAAACGCACGCACAACGGTCGAAAACGCACGCAAACGATCGAAAACTCACGGAAAACGGTCGAAACGCACGCAAAACGGTCGCATGCAAAACGGTGGAACGCAAAACGGTCGAAACGTTTGTGAAACGGTCGAATACTTCGCTTTCCACATTTGTGAATGTTAACTCCACAATACGTAATTCTTCGACGCCTTTAGTGCCACCTCCTCCTTCTCCTGATGATGCTAACTTGGTTAACAAAGATACGAGATTTAGTGTCCTTCTGACATGTTGGAACGCTAAACATCGGTTAAACTGGCATGTTTTTTTCTCAAATGATGTATTTTGAAAGGCATTGTATACACATTGATATCATATTTTGAACCGACAAGTTTTTTTTTCTTGAATGATGTATCTTGACGCACCCTGTACACTTCGACGTCATGTTCGTTTTCAATGATATATTTTGAGATACCTTGTAACATTGAGGGATTGCACTTTGAAACGATACAGTCTCATTAATCTGTAATATTTTTTTTTAATGATGTATTTTGACGCACCCTGTACACTTCGACGTCATGTTTTTTTTTAATGATGTATTTTGAGTCACCCCGTATACAATGAGGGATCGCAGGTTGAGTTGTCATTTCTTTTCTTAATACTGATTCATTATTATAAAATATATCATTTCCGTGCTTCCAATTTTCATCAAGTCTTTCACGCTTAATTTTGAAACCAGCAACGCTACATTGCCCCATAAACAACGATTTATTGTACAACCAGCAACGTCAAACCTGCCATGCTGGCATTGGCAGCGTATAACCTCGATACCATCTCCGTCTCTCTTTGCCTCTATTACGTCACACGCGTCTCTCGCTCTTACACACACATACACATCTTTATATGAAATATTAATTATCTCCCAAATCTAAGTATATTTTCCTATCTTAAACACGATAATGACGATTACAACTTTCCTAACATTCTACGGAAATAAAAAAATGCGGTCAAGTATATAAAATGAGTCAATTTCGGTCCCGACAAAACTAACGCTGTGAATACCCAACATTCGCAGTAACTTTCAAAATCTTACGTTGGTGTAGAGGCTAAGGACAATGTCTACTACGCAAACGATCCAGGTTCGAATCTCATAACTTATTTTAATTAGGATCACGTGACAAGGGGGGCCGAGGGGTGAAGCAGAGTCGCAAGAGGGGCCGATAGGTGAGGCGTAGTACTAAGGGGGCCGAGTTCCATGCTTGAATCGCTACGATACTCGTTCCATCCTGCGTCGATGACGTCACACGTTTCTCTCTTCCACTCACTGAAGATTCTCTCTGAAATACCAGCGACGCACGACCTTGAAGTGAGGCGGAAGTCTTTTTGTTCATCTACTCACACACATAAACATCTTCACATGAAATATTAATTATTTCCCAAATATAAGTATATTTTCCTATCTTCAACATGATAATGACGATAACAACTTCCATAACATTCTACGGAAATAAAAAAAGCAGTCAAGTATATAAAATGAGACAATTTCAGTCTCGACAAAACGAACGCTGTAAATACCCAACATTCGCAGTTACTTTCAATATCTTACATTGGTGTAGAGGCTAAGGAAAACGTCTACCACGCGGACAATCCAGGTTTAAATCTTTAAATAAAATCACGTGACTGAAACGTGACAAGGGGGCCGAGGGGTGAGGCGGAGTCGCAAAAGGGCCTGAGCGGTGATGTGAAGTACTAAGGGATCCCAGGGTAAGGGGGCCCAGGGCAAGGGGGCCCACACTCTATGAATATATTCGATACTCATTCCATTCTGCGTCGATGACATTTCCCCCACTCCGGTTTGAGCCAGAAATCTCTTTGTTCATCTACTGTTGTGTATGCCAAGAAAACGATTGTCAAGCGAAGCCCTGTAGGCCCGTCGGCCCGGAAAAATTACCCCCGAAATTCTGCCCTCCAGTGTATCAAAAATTAGCGTTATTTGGAACATTTATTCCCACAAATTTAGTTATTGCTTCTCGAGTGTTAGAAAAAGTGGCTGCTTCCATTATTAGCCTGACTTTTTCAGAATTAGCGTTAAATTTAATGGTTGTGACAACCATATCGGTGGAATAGGTTTCTGCTGTATCTGTGGGTACTCCCTCGCTTATATAGGCCCTTTGTAGATTTCCTATAAAAATTTCAATTTCATTGGCATATTCGGAATTATTTTCGTTTGTTTATTTCAAATTGAGAAGTTTAGAGGTAACTGATTTCGAGCCTCCTGTTTTTATACAGTTTTTGAGTTTGTGTATGATCTGAAGCAAAGTCAAGTCATAGTAGGAGATTTGAGCCGGTTTTAACCCCCCCACTATGACGTCATTGAAGACGTAATGGTGTAATTAGGGTGACCTTGAACGACATGTCTGGTGCAGAAAGAATAAATTTTAAAAGGTGGGGGGGGTATGGGGGTTGGATGGGTTGGAGGTTGGGAGTTGACCTTGGGTCAGATTATCCTTCATGTATACTGAGTACAAACTTTCTTGTACAAAGTACACATTGGAATTTGCACGGTAAAGATATCCTTCATTGACGAATAGATTGCATGCACGGTAAAATGGACGGTACAGGATTCATTATGTGCGTGTCTGTGTACAAACAAACGTCTGCATACTTCAAAGATACTTCAAGTAATGAATGTTCCATCGGTGTGAGCCCTCTAAGTAAGTAGTGGTGTGACGTCACAGCAGCAACTGTTGAACGGTAGGAGAGCGAGATGTGCACTCCACGGCGTGTGACTGAGTAATGAGTAGTCATCGGTGTGCCCTTACCCCCCTCGATGCGGCGATGGCTATGACGTAACGCATTGCTCAACCCTCGCTGTCGATGGTGACGCGCAGGTGGCGAGGACTGTGTTAGCGTCTGTCTTCTACGATGGCGCAACAACCACTGTCTGTTCGTATCGACTTCTGTTAAGGCGTCCAACTGAGGGGTGCGCTTGGCTGTGACGCCAGGCATCTATAGTGGATAACAACTAGCAATGTGAACCTTTTGAATTGTGGTTCGGTTTCATGGTGTGGGTGACTCGCGCTCTTTAACATGAAAGAAATGCCTGGTACACTATGAAATCAGTAGACGAATATATCTGCAGCAGTTAGCAATTGGTAGAGTATTATTCAGTTCGTAATATATATTTCCATCATGACCGTTTTACATAAATCAATAATTTGATTGTACAGGAAATTGAAATACTAGAGCAGAAGGTATCATGATCATTGCCATTTGATGTAATGTGCATAATTAGGAATATGTCAACTTATTCCACGTAATGACGGGAGCTCATAGAGGTCCCACATACGATAAGCCAACTTGATTTTGGCATTCAATCCGTTTTTGTTAATTCTACTCAAAAGTTTGAGCTTGTGTTTTTCATCTGGTACAATATGTCTTATTTTCCATTCAATTTTATTCATTTACAAATCAGCATCAACCTCACCTATATATGAGTTTTTGAATGATCGAGCGATAATCAAAATCAACTCCTGTTTAGCATTGAAGATACTTCTGTTATAATCTTCAGCAAAACCCATCAAATATTTCAGTGGTAGTTTTCCACCGAATACATGACTGTTTGTATCCAAGATATATTGTTTCAATTGTGAAAGTCCCCAGCCAGTTGTCAATAATGTGTTAGCATGTGATTTTCCAAATGATATCATGGTTTTCATTGTAGATGTTATTCCAGGTTTTCTAACAACATCCACTTGTTCACCACCCATTTCGTAACGAATTTCATCGAAGAGGGATGCAATTGCATAATTCGAAAGATAGTTTGTTTTCGCTACGTCTTTGGGGGCGAATTTACCTTCTATGTAGATGAAGCTATCGGCAATATCTAGTATAACATCTTGATTATTGATTCCAATTCTAATTTCATCTGAATTCCGAAATAGCGGTGATCCATGGGCCTTATATGTGTGCTCATGTAAACTTAGGAGGAAATGATCGAGCACTGGTTCATCAAAAATATTCAACTTTTTATTGTTTGTTTCGAGCACCAATTTCCTCACTTTCAATTCAATCGATTTCAAGAAATTAACATATTTCACAGACAGAACATTGTGTACTATTGTAAAGGAAACCCATTACAATAGTTATTCGATTTCCTTCAATTCCAAAATAATGAAAATCTTTGGGAAAGAAAGTTTTTGGCTTTCTACTACTCCATCTGATACAAAAAAAAATGGATGAGAGAATCTTCCAAAGAAAGGAAGGAAGTAATCAATTTGAAAATAAGTAACTATATACATGGATGTGTAGATCATGCAAAGAAGTAACTTTCAGACACAAAATGAAAGTTACTTCTTTGCATGATCTACACATCCATGTATATAGTTACTTATTTTCAAATTGATTACTTCCTTCCTTTCTTTGGAAGATTCTCTCATCCATTTTTTTTGTATCAGATGGAGTAGTAGAAAGCCAAAAACTTTCTTTCCCAAAAATTAATCACTCCTAAAAATATAACCCATTCAAATCAAATAAGATTCCTCATGACTGGGATTAAATCAAATAGGTGAATGAAAGTCATTACGATGTCATCGATGACATAAGCAGATCAAGCTTATTCCGTGACATTCAAAATCGTAATTCATGAATGAAGTGTGTGTATTTTCTATAATGTTATCCAATTTGGTACTGAAGAGCCTTAGGGCAAGTGTCTTGAGGCGAAACACGGTGTATACCAGTTAGAGTGACAGTATTCCATGTGAGTACAATTTATTACCATTCATTCAAAGTAGAACTCATGTGAATGATATCTGATTCTTATTCCTCAACAAATGTTCGATATACAAACTGAATAGAGGAAAGTATCTTCTGTATAATTCAATGTTCATGTAGAAGTATTTTTTTTTTCAAACTGAACTTTATTATTATTATTACAATACAAATTTTACAATTACAAATAATAATTACAAATAATAATTTCAAATTAATAATAATACAAAATTGATAATATTTTTCATCCCCTTTCATATATTGGGACCTTTCACCTAAGCGCAAATGCGCTTGTGTTGTGATAGGTATCCCTTTTTTTAAAAGGAGATTTTTATTCTGTCAAACATTTTATATACATTTGATATTTCTGGAGAATGGAGCTTTTAAGTATATGTGTTCAATATAATTTTTCAATAATAAGTTGATTGTAGCGTAGAAATGATTTTATAGCAATTTTGTATTTCTTCATGTCTATAATATTCCTGGACTCGGGTGGTAGTAAATTGAAAAGTTTTGAGCCAAAGTAATATACAGATTTCTGTGAATGACTTTTTTTGAATAAAGGTAGATGGATAGACCTTTTTATAATAGATCTGGTCTCTTTTTCAATAGTTGAACTTTGGTAATTTACTTTGTTATGAAATATCCATATTAAACAAGAGTAAGACTTCTGATGTTGAATAAGTTGATTTCTTCATACAGCTTTTTTGTGGAAAATAAACGGTCTTTCTTACAAATAATTTTCAGTAATGTGTTTTGCATTATTTGTTCTTACGGGTTAGGATATCTCTCAGGGAGTAAAATTTGTGAATGAGCTGCCTTAGTCTCTTGATCATATACTGCGTATGCTCATCCCATCGTAAATGCTGATCAATTATGACTCCTAAATATTTAAGTTTAATCGATTTTTCGATCGTAGGACATTGGCAGATATTTTGAGCGCAATTTATTTTATGTATCTTCAAAAACTTTTCATTTGGTTGGTCGCTTTTTGTTAAAGTGATTGTCATAAATTTTGTTTTTCCAACGTTTAGGCTAAGAAGATTATAATCGAGCCATGCTTTCATCTTTTTCATTTGATTTTCCGCTTTTCTGTAGACTCCTTGCCATGAGTCCCCTGAGAAGATAATGACCGTATCGTCAGCGTAGGATATAATATGTCCCTGAAAGTTTTTAATTTTACTAATACTATTTATGTATACCAAGGATAGAATAGGTCCCAATACAGTACCCTGTGGTACACCGGCGGTAATTGTTGAGAAATCACTAAGTTCTTCGTTTATCTTTACTCTTTGTGTTCTCTCTGATAGATAGTCCCGAAGTAAATCAAGTGTCAAACCCCGAACTCCATACCTATATAGCTTATGCAAGAGAATTTCGTGGGAAACGGTGTCAAAGGCTTTGGCAAGGTCAAGAAAAATGGCTATGCATCTGTCCGATCTGTCCAGTGCCTCCACGCCGTTCCTCACGAAGTCTAGAACAGCATTTTCCGTATTTGATTTTTTTATGAATCCGTATTGACTATCGGTTAATACATCATTTGCATCGAAAAAGTTGATAAGCCTTTTTTCAATACTGTGCTCAAGATTTTTGTGAAAGTATTTATTACAGAGATTGGCCTATAATTGCCCGGTAATTCTCGATCTCCTGCCTTATATACGGGTGTGATAATAGCCAGTTTTCATTTCTTAGGGATTTTCCCTTTTGCATAACATAGGTTTATCAAATATTCCATTGGTTTAATAATATGCAAATGTATGGACTTTACAGTTTGTGTGTTTATTTTATCCGGTCCAGGAGAGCAATAATTTTTTAATTTAGATATAATATCTATCAGTTCGTTGCATGTTACTGGATTTAGAAAAAGTGTTTTGTTCAAAAAAGTATCCTCCACGAGATCTTCAGATGCAATGTCAGGCTTTTCAATATTTTCCGACATTTTAGCGCCAATGGTTGAGAAAAAATAATTCAAGACGTTTGATTTTTCATGGTTTTCAGACTTGCAACTTTATTGGCAAATCTAGGATTTTTGTTTTTGATTTAGTACTATTTGATATTTCATTAATTATTTTCCAAGTCTGTTCAGAATTTCCTTTCACTGTGGCAAGTTTTTGTTGGTAATATTGGTTTTTAGTACGTTTTATTAGCTTGTTGACTCTATTTCTATATTCAGTGTATTCCCTTTTCAGGTTTTCGTTTTCTTTTTGTTTTATAAATCTTTTCTTTAGTTTGTCTCTTTCACGTATCGATGTAACCAGCCCATTTGTTATCCATGGTTTAATTTTTTGTTTTTTATTTGTCACTTCGTACGTTTTAGTTGATAATATTATATAATTGTTCAGTTTTTCAATGAATATGTCATGAGATTTTTGCACTTCTTGACAGGAGCAAACTTCTTTCCACGTTTCTCCTTCCAGTGAAGTGTTCAATTTAATAAAATCTATTTTGCTATATGAAGTTGAATTTTTAGTGATATTCAAGTTATCCTCATGAGGGCTTTTAATTATTAATGACGTGGCAAAATGATCTGTTAAAGTGCATTGTATAACTGCGGGCGCTATTTTGTAGTTCTTGCAACAGTTTTTCTGGCTCACAAAAATGTGATCAATTATACTACTTGAGTCATTGGATACTCTAGTGGGGACATTTATATATGAGAAAAAACCATCTTCATACATTATACTAAGATAATTTTGTACCTCGTTTGATCTAGTATCTAGTAAATTTATATTGATATCACCAATAATTATTTCAATTTGATTTTTTGAAAGTGATGCTGAATAGTTTTGAAGGTTATCAAGGTATGTCACTATATTTGTAGATGGTGGTCTATACGAAGCCGTTAAGCCGATTCTATTTTTTCTTTTTTCATTAATGATTGAGAATCTTACTGAATTTGTTTCAGTTTGTTTGAAAATTTGTACATCTGCAGTTATTTTATTATTTATGTAAACAAGTAAACCATCATTTTCGTTAAATTTTGAGTCATTGTAGTGAACCGTAAAACCAGGAATATTAAAGTCACTTACTTCATCTACATTCCAGCTTTCAGATAAAACTATTATGTCCAAAACGCTAATATTATCTGCTATATAAATCAATAATTCATCGTAATTTTTCCTTATGCTTCTGATGTTGAAATGCAAAACATTCAATTCTGAAGGTCCTAACCCTACATTTTCTTGCTTGCTCCATTCTTCGAAATCATCATATGTATTTGTTTTTATTTCTTCCTGGCTATCTAATATTTCCAGAAACTCTAACATTTCAAATTATTTCCTATTATCTATTTCACTGTTCAATATTTTCAAAAAGAAAAGAATAGTTTGTAACTTCGAATATTACACAAAAATATCAATGAAAAAAATAATTTGCCAAAAAACTTAAACTAATCCTAATCCCTAATCTATTTTTTGTCTTCTAAGAGCATTTCTTCAGTTTTCCATTTTGATTTGTATATCAAGATCGCTCTTCCCCAAAAAGCTTCTTTAAGTCAGCTTCACAGTTTACTCTATATTTTTTGTTATCCAAACTGAGATAAATTTTACCAGATTCAGTCCACACATTTCTGAAAGATGTTTTTTCCGTTGCTTTGGATACTAGTTGTACCCTTCGACTTGTTAGATCCTCCCTTATTACGATATTTGTTCCCTTTAATAGCTATTTGTTTTTATATATGTTTTGTTTTTTTCACTTTTCTTTCCTATTCTGTAGCATAGGCTTATATCCTCTTCGCCAATATCAATATTCATTTTTTCTCTCATCAGTTGTATCATTTTCAGTCGTGTGTTTTCTTTTGGATCTTCAATAAGATTAAAGATTCTTAAATTACTACTCCGGTTTTCTTGATCCATGTTATCTAACTTGAGTTCCAAGTCAATCTTATCCTTTGAAATGCGTTCAATTTTTTCCTTTAGACTCTTCAAGTCCTCCTCGTACATTTGATTCAGCTCAGTTTGTCGGGTTTCAATCTCGGACATTCTTTTTACTATTTCGGAAATTTTTTCATTTACACTTTTTACGATCGCCTCTGATACCCTATCTGCTATACTTTTTATAAATGCCTGATCTTTTAGCGATTTGTTTATGGCACTGTTAACGGAATTCCTTATTTCTTCGGCAATATCTCGCGTGAGGACCATATTCCAGCTTTTTTTTTTTTTTTTTATTTATCACACTATTTGAAACTGTGATTAAAACACAATATATATTCACTTTTTAGATATTTGAATAGGTTTCTGCGTTGGAGTTAGATTAAATCGGGAGCACGAATGTCTGACCTTACTCACTGGACGACATCACAGAACTCGAAAGAATTTTTTTCTTCCATGTAATTCAATGTTTATATGAAAGTAGCTGTTTCAGAAGGACTTTCTTCCAGTTTGTGTCTGAAAGTTACTTCTTTGCATGATCTACACATCAATGTATATAGTAGAAAGCCAAAAACATTCTTTCCCAAAAATTAATCACTCCTAAAAATATAACCCATTCAAATCAAATAAGATTCCTCATGGCTGGGATTAAATCAAATAGGTGAATGAAAGTCATTACGATGTCATCGATGACATAAGCAGATCAAGCTTATTCCGTGACATTCAAAATCGTAATTCATGAATGAAGTGTGTGTATTTTCTATAATGTTATCCAATTTGGTACTGAAGAGCCTTAGGGCAAGTGTCTTGAGGCGAAACACGGTGTATACCAGTTAGAGTGATAGTGTTCCATGTGAGTACAATTTATTACCATTCATTCAAAGTAGAACTCATGTGAATGATATCTGATTCTTATTCCTCAACAAATGTTCGATATACAAACTGAATAGAGGAAAGTATCTTCTGTATAATTCAATGTTCATGTAGAAGTATTTGTTTCGAAAGAATTTTTTTCTTTCGTGTAATTCAATGTTTATATGAAAGTAGCTGTTTCAGGAGGACTTTCTTTCAGTTTGTGTCTGAAAGTTACTTCTTTGCATGATCTACACATCCATGTATATAGTTACTTATTTTCAAATTGATTACTTCCTTCCTTTCTTTGGAAGATTCTCTCATCCATTTTTTTTTGTATCAGATGGAGTAGTAGAAAGCCAAAAACTTTCTTTCCTAAAAATTAATCACTCCTAAAAATATAACCCATTCAAATCAAATGAAAATCTCTTCTTCACTTCCAAAATCGATAAGGTAATTTTTTTGATTCAAATACGCACTTAATGTTTCAATCAATTGACGACCTTCTGGACTGACAGGCATATATATAATATTGTGTGATTCTTTAGTAAGATTGTATCCAGGTTCAACATCAATATCGAATGAGAAAAGAATGTGATATTCTTCACCATTTATATATGAACCACACTTGAAGAAGACCTGAGAAATCAGCAGTCGCCAATCATATTTTGCAACAAAACCATTCCATAGACTTCAGTTCATTAATATTAGTTAGACAAGTTAACAACAACAGGCAACTAGATGCCTATGAGAGTGTAGAAATAAGTAAACACAATCAAATTATGAATAACGCTGACGGACCTATACCAATATATAGCTTGTTAAAATAAAATAGAATAATGTTGTTGGGTTCACTGATTACTACATAAGGACACATTGCAATAATGAATTTGGATAAGCAACATATATTGTAAAATTACAGATAAGGCAAAATTGTAAAATTAATTTAGGTTGGTACGCCTGGAAGGTTTACCTGTATGGGTTACCTATATAGCATAAATAGGGTTATCGCATTAGTTTCTAGTTTTAATCTTCCTCTTTGAAAATGATCACTAGGTGACCGAAACACGTGTCGAGGTGTTGAAAATAACGATTTGGTGTTGGGGAAAACACTCCAGTTATATTCATTACTACACCAAAGGTTCCAAACAGTTCATCATAAGTTCAGTTATATTTATCGATTGTATTGCATCCCTTGAATCTCAAAAGTCCTTATCCATAAGGGCTGTTCCTATCCAATTCGATGGGTGGAAAAAATCCGCACTCAAGACACCTGTCCCGACAGCTTGTAGCTCAAACTGTCGTGACATGACTGATTATTCTTTTGAAACACATTTCAATTTATTGTTGTGCACAGCAACAACACATCTGAGACAACTTACACTTCTTCGAAGGTGTCGTATTGTAATAAATATCATTTTTATTGATACCGATATTCATATCCTCTATATTACAAATACAACATACAGATTTTCGAGGTATAGAACCATCATTAACATCCGAATCTGAATTTTCATCGGGGTGGTGTTCGTTACAATATATATATTTCATTATGTCGATGTCATCTTGTAGATGTTTGGGTAACTCTTCCCAAACATATGCAATCTCATGTGCAAAACATGCAAGTATCACTTCCTTGGGCATATTTGCAAGCATCACTTCACCCATTTTTTTCAAGGTACCATATTTTGAAAACATCCTGAGTGAAGACCCCATTCCCTTGATAGCCTCTCGATCCAGTTTTGGTGTTTCAAATATAGTCCTAAACCTTCACGGTACGTTTTGAGGTATATTTTACTACCGCGTTTGCCCAATGCTACAGCCTCCAACGTATTATTGTGGCGATTGGCTTCCATCAAAGCCGCTCTGCTGGATTTTGCTGAATTCACGGCCTTGGTAATACCAGCAGCGGCTCCCGTCAAACTCCCTAGTGCGGATACTCCAGCAAAAATTGGTATCAATGGCAAAAGTCCACCGATTTTGGGAACAGGAATTATGCGTGGTGTGCGGATTTTGTTCTTTCCACCGGCAGCTTTGAGGTATTCACGTGCCCACCTTCAATGCCACAGTGATGGCTTTTTTTCTGCTATAATTCGTTACAAATTGATCCCCGCCAGCTTTCTTCAAAACATTCCGCACTTTATGAACTATCCCAGCACCAAATGCAACTTTTTTGATTTTATTCTACTTCGTTTGTTTTTTCTTACTTTTCATCTTATTGTTGCTACAACCCATGCCCATATGTCTTTTTGTTTTCATAATGTTGGTGACAAGTAATGCAGCTGCTCTTTCCCCAATACTCGCGTCCTTCGATTTAACCCTATCCACGCACTCTATTCAAGTCCTTTGTCGGCTAAATGTCTTGCTGCGAGATTGGATGACTGTTCTGAATATTGAATATCGTGTTTTTTTCGCATTCAATATCTAATTTATCGATTCCAGGATCGTTGCGAGCTAAACATTGTTTCAATTTTGTACCCGGTCCACAGTATTGATAACCTCCGGGTATATGGAATTCGAAAGGAAGTTTGTTCATTAAATCATTAACAAAATCACAACCCCTTTTAATTACATGATCACTTTCAATACTTCCGTATCGTTTGATGGTACACATTGAAATGAATAAGCTAATAACATTTATATAGTCTCCAACCACGGCAAGATGCGCATTGTAAAACAGAAAAAAAAGTTTGCTGACGATAATCTAGTTGAGAAATTTGGGTGTGGATTGAATGGACAAAGATTATTCAGACATGGTCCACTACTTCCATCATCAGTTCGAGGACTCATTATAGGACCTTCAAATTGTGGACTGAGATTTAGAAATGTGTATCTCTATTCGAAATAACTCAATCAACCTAAATATCTGTACTTGCGAAATGTTATGGAACCTATAAATGGATTAGGTTCATATTCATTCAGAATAATGCAGAAATAGTGGAACCCTTCGATGCTAACAGAAGTAGTTCTGTTTTCATTTTCGATGATGTGATATGTGGAAAGCAGGATATTATTAGATCATATTTCTGTATGGGACGTCACGAGGATGTTGATTGTTTTTATCCCGCACAGGCATATTCACGGGTGCCCAAACAGTTAGTGCGTGACAATACCTATTTCATCATAATGTTCAAACAAGATGAGACGAATTTACACCACATTTATTCAGATCATGTATCACCCGATGTAACATTCAACAATTCCAATTGATGTGTGTTAAATGCTGGGAGTACCAATATGGATTTCTAGTTGTTGATAAGGATAGAAAAATAGATGAAGGTAGATATCGCAAAGGATTTGATAGTTTTATATATTCATGATCTTGTTATTCAAATTTATTCGATCACTGAATATTGTAGAGGTCACTTCAGCGAATTAGGCTTTAATTTAAAAAAGACAATATGAATACAAAACATGATTCTGAAAATGAAAACAATGGAATGAATTTGTGTTACTGTTTGTTATTCTTACTATTTTTTACTTTCCCGATCTTCTACTACACTTTCATTTCCGCGAAATTATGCAATAGAAGGAATCTTATTTGAAAAAAATAATTACCGTACATTAAAAAAAAAATTTGGTTCAGCTGGATTTCGTGTCACTGTGCGTCACTGTGCGGGGATGAACTTTCAAATCCTTTGCGTGCCAGATCACACACGATTTTCCCGTGTCGTCCTCTAGATCGCAGGACCAAGGCGACACAATCTTCGCAATTCTAAAGGATACCCTTGACTTTATCAGAAAGGGCGTAATTTCTTCGCCAAACTTTTTGTCCGAACCTAAATTTATCGTCCCTCTCACGCAAATTGTAGTACTTCCTACTACGCTGGTGGGCTTCCTTGATACGTTTGGAAACGTCCTCAAATACTTTTTCTAAAGCTTAAGATCTATCTCCGAATTGAATACCAAGTCTTTGTTCTACTTCGTTTGTTATGGTGGAGAACAGTTTTTTTCCTGATAACTTAATCTCTCGACCAAATACCACAAAGTTCGGTGTTAAGTGTGTATCTTCGTGCTGAGCGGAATGGATCGCACATGAAACTTTAGGCAGGAACTGGTCCCAAGTGCGTTATTTATCTGAGACATAAGACACCAACATAGTATTAAGAACACGGTGGTTTCGCTCAAACGGGTTGCCCTGAATTTACCTCCCGTAAACCGTTTTCCGTTGTCAACAATTATCTTCCGAGGTGCCCCAAAAACTAAAATAACTTGTTCTTCCAAAATACGCACCATCATTCCGGCAGTAGCCTGTCGTAACGGCAAAAACAGGACAAACTTACTGAGAACATCTAAGACTGATAATATGTAGGAGTATCCCAATGAAGATCTAGGTAAAGGTCCTACGATATCGACAATTATCAACTCGAAAGGACGAGTAGTCAGTAGATGAGCAAACTTGTTTCTGGCACACTTCAAGGTCGAGGTAAGTATTTCAGAGATAAACTTTAGTGAGTGGAAAGAGAAACCTGTGACGTCATCGACGCAGGATGGAACGAGTATCGTAGCGATTCAAGCATGGAACTCGGCCCCCTTAGTACTCCGCCTCACCTATCGGCCCATTGCGACTCTGCCTCACCTCTCGGTCCCCTTGTCACGTGATTCAAATTGAAAAAAGTTTATAGTTATTAGATTCGAACCTGGATCATCCGCGCGGTAGACATTGTCCTTAGCCAACGTATGATATTGAAAGTAACTGTGAATATTGGGTATTTATAGCGTTAGTTTTGTCAGGACTGAAATTGACTCATTCATTATACTTGACAGCATTTTTTTTATTTACGTAGACTGTAATAATCATTATCATGTTGAAGATAGGAAAATATACTCAGATTTGGGAAATAATTAATATTTCATAAAAGATGTGTATGCGTGTGTAAGAGCGAGAGACGCGTGTGACGTAATCGGGGCAAAGAGAGATGGAGATGGTATCGAGGTTTTACCGGTTGCTGGCGCAAGCAGGTGTTGCCGGTTGTACAATAAATCATTGTTTATGGGGCAATGTAGCCTTGCCGGTTTTGAAATTAATCGTGAACGACTCGATAAAAATTGGAAGCGCGAAAGTGGTATATTAATAATAATGAATCAGATTTAAGAAAAAACATTACAGATTAATGAGGCTGTATCGTTTCAAAGTGCGATCCTTCAATGTTACAAGGTATCTCGAAATACATCATTGAAAACAAACATGGCGTCGAAGAGTACAGGGTGCGTAAAATATATCATTTAAGGAAAAAAACATGTCGGTTCTGAATATAATATTGATGTGTATACAGGGCGTTTCAAAATACATCATTTAAGAAAAAAACATGTCGGTTCAACAGAAGTCTAGCGTTCCAACATGTCAGAAGGACACTAAGTGTCGTATCTCTGTTAAGTTAGCATCAACAGGAGAAGAAGAAGATGACACCAAAGGAGTCGAGGAGTTGTGTAGTTAACATTCGAAAATGGGGAAAGCGACCGTTTTACAAACTTTTCGACTGTTTTGCGTGCCACCGTTTTGCGTGCGACCGTTTTCGATCGATTGCGTGCGTTTTCGACCGTTTTCCGTGCGTTTATTCGTTATCGTTTCATCGTTATTGTCGTTAACGGTTTTTCGTGTTTCAATATGACATTTATTTTAACGCGCTCCGCTAACCAAGTAAGCATCATCAGGAAATTACTAAAGTCCATGTTTTGTCATATGAAGATTCATTTTGCCAATTTTCAGATTCTTGAACGGAACCTAGTGGAACACTCAACCTAACTTCTGTTACAGAGTAGTGTCGGTCAGCTAATCAGAATGGAGGAATCAAATATCGTTCGATTGATTGTGCTAGATGAAATTGAACTGGAGAATGTTGGTCGAATAATAATAATAATAGTGATAAGACATTAAAACCTTGAAAATGACGTAGTCAGCGTGGGAGGTGGTGGCGTGTGTGAGGGTTTGTGAGAATTAATGAGTTATTACAAAAAATGATAGCGCTACTGTCAGAAGGGCACTAAGTTGTATATTCACTAATAATGATCGGATCGTTGCATACAGCACGTCAAATAAAAGGATAAGAAATGCAGAATTCATCGACAAAGAAAAAGAAAAGATGACACAACATGTCAGAAAGGCACTACAAGTCTTCGTTAATGATAGTTGAATCACAACGTGCAGCACATCAAATGGAAGGGAAACGAATACAGAGTGTACCGATAGAGAAAAAAACGAAGATGGCGTAACGAATATAATTTCCAACGCCCAATATGAAATAGCATAGAAAGAATTGCAAATTCAACAAAAATCATTGAAAAAACTTGGAATTAAAAAATGTTGGGTTATGAACAACAATAAGTTTATTCCAATTGCAGAAGCTTAATTCAAAACGTAGAATTTATTGACAAAAAAAATGAGAAAATCATCGTATACTGAAACATAGGATATATTTGGATTGCTCAGGGTGAGAAGATTTCGAATACATCAAAAAATGACCACTTCCGGTTTTCACCTCCGGTCGTCCGATTTCGATGATTTCGACATCAATGGAGTCGTGTACATGCCATGAAACATAATTAATCATTTTTCGAAGTCGAAAGGACCGTATAACCTATTTTCATTATACCAGCAGCAACAGACCGATGTCGGTACTCATTTCAAATGATTTCATTTGTAGATTATATACAGAGTCTAATGTGAAATAGCATAGAAAGAATTGCATATTCAAAAAAAATCATTGAACATACTTGGAATTTGAAGTTGTTGGTTTATGAACAACTACGAGTGTAATCCAATTGCAGAAGTTCGATTCAAAACGTAGAATTTGTTGACAAAATAATGAAAAAATCATTGTATACTGAAAAATATGGTATTTTTGGATTCCTTAGGGTGAGAAGGTTTCGAACCCGTCAAAAACAAGTCACTTCCGGTTTTCACTTCTGGTCGTCCGATTTCGATGATTTCGAAATCTATGGATTCGTTTAGATTTTAAAAAACAGTTAATAATTTTACGAAGACAAAAGGACCTCATAACCTATTTTCGCTATACTAGTCGAAACAGGTCGATGTTGGTACTCATTTCAAATGATTTAATTTGTAGACTGTGGAAAATATAATATCGAGCGCCTGATGTGAAACAGCATAGGAAGAATTGCAGAGAGAATTATTGAAAAAACTTTGTATCGTCACGTACATCATGTCAAATGGAAGAATAAGAATTACAGAATTCATCGACAACGAAAAAAACAAATATGGTGCTACATGTCAGAAGGGCACTAACCCACATCTTCATTAATGATTGTGAATCTCAACGTGCAGCACATCAAATGAAAGGGAAACGAATGCAGAATTCATCGACAGAGGAAAAACAAATCTGGCGCAACATGTCAGAAGGACGCAAAGCCACATTTTCGTTAATAATTGTCGATTCGTCACATACAGTACGTCAAATGGAAGGAGAAGAAATGCAAAATTCATCGACAGAGAAAAAATAAAGATGGCGCAGTATGTCAGAGGGACACTGAGCAACATCTTTGTGAATGATAGTTGGATCTCAACGTGCAGCACATCAAATGAAAGGGAAACGAATGCAGAATTCATCGACAGAGAAAAAAAACGGAGACGATGCCAAGAGGGCACAAAGTTGTACTTCATTAATAATAGTCGCATCATCATATGTAGCACATCGAATAAAAGGGGAAAAAAGCAGAATTCATATGTTTGTTGCGCTATTCAAATCCAAGGTGACATGGTTCAATGTCAACGCTGAATAGACATCTAACAAAGACTCTTTGATTTTCTTTTGTTTCATTTCAGAATATTTCATCACATATTCATACCCAAGGTGACATTGATCACTGCCAATGTCGAATCTGCATCCGAAGATATGCAGTTCTCAAATTGACGAAACAAAAGCTCTTTGTTTCATTTCAAAATATGTCATCACTTATTTCACTATGAATACGTCATGCATGGCGAAATGAGTTAGTTGGATCCGTTGAAAGTGATACCAGTGACAAGTGCACCGATTCTATTTGGAAGTAAGTGTTTTAAGTTTGACTTTTTCTTCAGATGAATTTATTTAAATGAAATGTAATTGAAAGTTGGTGAGAATTGTTGAATCATTTGATTTCCAAATTTTTTCTCGTTATATATATATATATATATATATGTTGGATAATTTCAGTCAAATGTTTTACATGTCGTGATTTGTTTGAGATAGTATTCGCATATATTGTAAATCAAAACATAAATCTTTCATTTTTTATTTTTCACAGATGATTGACAAAAGTTGAATGCAAGTTCGATCGTGAAGAGAAAGCCAAATATCAAAGTAGCAGATTTGCCTGTGGAGATGCCGCAATACGGAGGCGTATTACCCTCACTCAGAAGAATTTTCATCAGGAAAATACGCTATTGTGTTCAAAGGGTTAATGGACATTGGGAAACCGAATCTTGTCGTTTCATTTGAGATTGTACGAAATTGTTTCCAATTTTTCCTTTGTTTTGTAGGCAAAGAGTTTTTGTTGTATACAATATTTTTCATTCGGCTCAAAAATTCTCATTCACAAATATGATCCGCATAAAGCACTGTTTCCATAGAATATTTCTCCTTTACTTAGTACGTGCAAAATATGTGTTTTAAATTCGTTATTTTGAATGACACTTGATTTTTCATTTTCATTATGAGTGTAGCAATTATTTCATGAAAGACGTTACCTTCTCTGTTGACAAAAATATTTTTTTGTGTATGTTTTTATTGAAAAATCGAATTTATTTCAGAATAATACATGTTGCATCGTAGCTTTCCTCGAAGACTTTTTTAAAAACACTTTTTATTTGTTACTTGTTACTTCTTCATTGGTTCATTATTTGTTTCTTTGTTTGTTTTCTCAACCTATACTGGACAGGTTCACCAGGAAACTAGTCGATATTACGATAGCAAGTGACCGTACTAGAACCGTGTTGAATCGCGCCAGGACTCTAGGAGATGTAACGTTAGTCAGGGACCGCACTAGTAATGCAGGCGAGTCCCGAATAATTGAATTTATATGTTTCCAAGTGATGATTTAGAATCTGTGAAACACAGGAAATGAATCTGCGCTTTTAATTAAGACGCACTAGTTTCAGGGTGACCCTTATACATAATGCGCAATAGGGTTATAAAAGATATTGGAGTATATAACATACATCAACGTGTGCAGTATCAGTCAGAGTCATGTCAACAACAACATTCAAAACCGTCGCAGCAACCTTTCCAGAACGAGTTTGAAATCTCAGCAGTTTCCATTTTTTTCAGTCTATAGATGCACATTATGAGGCTAGAATTCGTCGATATTCAGGGATTTGTTTTACAGACCGCGTCTATTCAACACAACCGTAGTGAATTTGTAAGACTTTGAAGATTCATGGTGGTGTGTTCCAAAATTCAAGAAAAACACGCCGTTCTATGTGGATCATTCCAAAGGAAATTCGTTCATATGAGACTGAAATAACGTTGATATTTCATATAAATGGCATTATAATATACTACCAAAATAAATAAAATGCATGTCACACACATCTCTGTTTGAAAATTAAAACTTATCTTATACAGGGGAAGTTGTCGAAAATATGCAATAACGAAAAATTATATACGAGGGTTTATAGTGATGAATAAATATCATATTGGAAGATACAAGGTTGACCAAAACAGGATATTTTAGAAATAAAGAAAATAAGTTAGTCTGTCAGTTGAAATTCTGATTCGTTGGGTCGTTTTAACAAAAGCTGTATTTTATATCTTGAATTTTATCCAGAACATTATTATAGATATAGACTGTTATTAGACATCTGATTTCAATTATATTTGAAAATTCATTTCGTATCGTGTTTTTTTCGGAATTCCCATTCAAAATAGCATCCTTTGATATAGATACCAATTAATGATTGGAACGAGAAAATAACTTTTTAAAAAGAATTTATTTTACAAACTAGACACGACTGTCTCTTACGAGAGCTACAAACAGAATGAAAATTAATATAATGTTAACTGGATGCTAACTGCATGTCGAGATTAGGGATTCCTGAAATATCTCTTACTCAGCTGAATCTCCGTGTGAATGGCCGTGTCGTGAGAACTATGACCACTTAAAATAATGGAATTATTTTGGCGGCTTGGAACCATATCTTCGTCATTGGTATTTTCTTCTTTTTGAGGTGTTTTGAAGTAACAACATCTCAGTATACGGGTTTTAATTCAATTTTTCTTAAAAGCTGCCAATATCAGGACAATTATTATGATAGTAACTCCTGCAGAGACGTCAAAATGGTAGTGTTATTTTCGGAGTTGTTAAATTTGCGGATTGATTTCAATCGGTCCACTATATTGTTGATTTCGTAGAGTTCTTCAAAATTTAGTTTCGAGAAATTTTGTGTTTCATATATTGTTGACTTCTCGATATTTTTCATTTCAGTTTTAGGTAAAATCAGTGGCTTGCCTGTTCCTATTTTCACGTTATTGGTGAAAATCTTGTTTCTCACTTCAATTTGGCAATTTTCTTGGCAAAATATTCTTTCGCTCTGTATCGGAATTACCAGGATTTCTTCTTTAGTGATTTGTTCGATAATCGACTCTGCCACATTGATTGGAAGGGGCTGACAATTATCGGCGACTTTGCCTTCGATCAGGTGGGATGTGCATTGGTCTTCGGAAAAGTAATCTTCTGGACAATAACACGTTTTCCCTAATACTGGGCATGGACTCTCTTTGAACTGAATATTGTGGTTTGCTCGTGCCAAATATGGGTATATTGTGATAAAAATACTGTGATTTTGGATGATAGGATAGAGGTGAAAAAATGTAAGAACTTCGTTTCTGAACGTAATCATTTAAATCAAATGGGTCTGTGTTATTAATGTGACCTTCAATTACTTCGAAAGGTGTAAATTTGGTAACACTATGTATTGAATTATTATAGCCAAGGACAGCTCTTTTCATCAGCTGTTCAGCAGTGAACGATTTCCCTTCTTCCTTTAAGCATCGATAATGTTCAATCAGTGTTGAATGAAATCTTTCAACTGGTGAATTAGAATTACTGTTTTTTGAAGTTGTGTATTGCAGCTCAATGTTATAAATTTTACAAAAATTTTCTAGCTCTTTATTTTCGAATTCGGTGCCTGAATCAGCGTTTATTTTGAGTGGTAAACTGTGAGGGGTAATAAAATTGAGTAGGTTTTCGACTACTAAAACTCCGGTTAGGGATTTTAATGGATATGTCTGATCATATCGTGAAAATGTGTCGGTAATTGTTGAGAAAGTTTCGTTTGAAATTTTGAATATATCTATGTGAAAATACTCAAATGGCTTCGAAGTTGTAGGTGTTAGGTTGAATTTAAATACAGGAGGATTCCGATCGTATTTGTTTTTCTGACATGTTTCTCAATTATTATTATAATTTTGTATATCTTCTGCCATTTTTGGCCAAAAAAATCGTGAACTGAGGGATGTCCTCATTTCATTTATACCTCTATGACAGGTTTTCTCAATGTGATAACATTTGAGTTTCTCTTTCTGTTCTTTCAATGTTTCTACATCGTCTAAGAAAGTTGGACAGTGAACGATTTTGAATGAAGAATTCTTGAGTAAATTTTGGATTGTTGTATTAAACATTTGTGAGACTGCTGGGTTTTTAAAATGGAAGGCAAATGTTTGTTTTGGATCGATATATTCTTTAATGAGTTTAACAATATTCTCGCTTAGAATTTTAGAGGGTATGGTAATATAAGACCGCAAATTTTCGAATACCTTTTCTATTTTACATTTAAGTTTTTCTATACCACCTATAGCTACAATTATTTGATTTTTATATGTATTAACTGGTGTTTCTGAAATGGGAATTTGAAAGGCAGGGTCTTCGAGAGAAGTGTGAACGGTTTGTGAATCCGATATTTTTTCGATTTCATTTAATTTTGGGGGAACAATTTGAATATCAGATAATATGTTAAATTGTTTTTTGGTTCTGGCGCTTCCAGGACTTCATTGAGAACGTTGTTGTCTAAGATTGGAATATTATCGTTATTCAAATAGATGTCGATAAGTTCATTTATGTCTCTAGGATTATTTTGAACTGAAAGTGTTTCGATAGCATTGAAGTCATTTGGATGAGGATTTCCGGAAAGAGCATCCGCTGCTTGGTTACATTTTCCTTTTTTATATTTTACAACATAGTCGAATTCCTCTAATTTCAAACGCCATCGCACAAGTCTTGAATTAGGCTCCTTCAGTGAGAAAAGCCACTGAAGGGGTTTGTGGTCTGAATAAATTGTAAACTTTCTGCCGAAAAGGTATGGTCTGAAATATTTGCAACTCCATACAATCGAAAGAAGTTCTTTTTCGATAATTGAGTAATTAATTTCAGGTGGGTCAAGTGTTCGAGAAGCGTAACAAATTGGGTGTTCATTTTGTGACAAAATGGCGCCAAGGGGGTAATTTGAAGCATCAGTTGTGACTTTGAAGGGTTTTTCAAAATCGGGATATGCGAGAACCGGTTGAAACATTCGATAAATTCTTTAATGTGTTCAACTTTTGCGTTCTTTTTAAGACAACTTGTGAGAGGTTGTTAGTGACTTTATTTCCTGTTGTTTGGGTTTGGTTTTATGCCTTCGTGCGTAACAACATGACCCAAAAATTTTACCTCTTTTCTGAGAAACTCCGATTCATCCAGTTGGATCTTAAATTGTGTCTCACGTAATTTAGAGGAGACCAATTTTGAGTTTTGGATATGTTCCTGGAGTCCAATGCTGAAAATAATCATGTCGTCTATGTAAATCATGCATACCTTATTCTGTAGGTCTTTCAGAACCTCGTCTAATACGCGCTGAAGACTTGATGGACCGTATACGGAAATCTCAGGTACTCGTAGTGTCCGTGCTCTACATTAAAAGCCGTTTTTTGGATTGAATTTTCGGCCATCTCGATTTGATGAAAACTGCTTGCTAAATCGAGGGTGCTAAAGTACTGAGCTTGTCCCAGTTTATCTAAAATGTCGTTTATGTTTGGGAGTGGATAACGATCACTTATGGTTTTATCATTAAGTTTTCGATAATCGACTACCACACGCCATTTTGGCTTCCCGGAAGCATCCATCTTTTTTGGAACTATTCAAACCGGGAAAGACCAGGGACTACAACTTGGTCGTATTATATTTTTTTCAAGCATGTCTTTTATTTGATGCTGAACTTCGCTCTCATGAACGTATGGATACCTATATGGTCTGGTATGTATGGGTATTTCGTCTGTGGTCTTGATTTCCTGTTTGACCTTGGAGGTGAATGTGAATTTATCTACAGGTTTCAAAAATATCTCTGAAAATTTTTTACAGAGTTTCAGTATAGCATTTGTTTCTTCCTTGTTCATGTGGTCTGTTCGTATCAAATCAGCGATATTAATTTCGGTTGCCAGTTTAGGTGAGTTCGTCCCTGTATTTTCGAAAGTTCCGTAAGAATACATTTCGAAGGTAGAGGATTGAAAGCTCTTTACAGGAAGTGGTTGTATCAATTTCACTGATAATATTTTATCGGTGGGGTTTTGTACTTCCATAAGGGCGTACCATTTTTTGAAGTTGTCAATATTTGCGGAATGAAAAGATCATCAAGTGTTCCCTCAAGGGTAACTGTGACAGGCAGATATTCAAGTACTCTTTCTTGTGGATTGACAGAGAAAAAAAAACTCGTATCTGTGGACTGTCTGAACTTGAAAGGAATTTCAACATGATTTCCTATCAGTCTCTTATTTACAAGGTCTATATTCAGGTGCATATTTATCAAGTCTGATAATCCTAAAACTCCATCAAAGTAATCGTGGAAATCAAATAAAATAAAAGTAATTTCATAGTTTGGGTTGAACAATGGAAAAGCAGGTATCGAGGCTTGGCTAAAACTCCGTCAAAGTAATCGTAGAAATCAAATAAAATAAAAGTAATTTCATAATTTGGGTGAACAATGGAAAAGCAGGTATCGAGTCTTGGTACCTAACTTTCTGACTTCCTAAAGCCGTTTTGTTAATAGTATTTGAATGATAAATTTTGTTTGAGAATAATTTTTCGATAATAGATGGTTTAATAATCGATCCTGAACTTCCAGTATCGATTAGTGATTTAATAATTTTATTTTTGTAACTAACTTCGACATAAGGTAATGCATTGTTACAAAATGCATTGATTTCATCACAATCTATGTCGCTTTCACAATCTATGTCGCTTAAGTATTCATTCTGAAATTTTTTTTTTTTTCTGAATAAACAGCATTTTCTGAAGAGTATGCTTCTTCACTGAGGCTCGGATTATCATAAAATCATTGATCTGTGTCATTCTATTGGGAAAATTCATCGTATTCGTTAGGAATTAATTCCTCAGATATAAAATTGACTTGCGGTAAACATTTTTTGAGGGTTTCGGTAATTATTAGGGTTCCTAAAAGTGCTGTTTTGTTGAGAAAAAGGTCTTTGAGACATTTTTGTTGGGCTTCTTGATGTAGTGGACATGGGTTCCGGTTTCATTAATTGATTAGATGGAAAACTTTTTGGTTTAAAAACATTCTGAGGAGGTACGAAAACTTCTCGGTTTGTAGGGTATCTTTGCGGTGTTATATGTCTGGGTTGAATTTTAATAGGTTGGTTTGGCCAATTAGGTCTAGTTGAGAATTGTGGATTGAAAAAATGTTGTTCATTTTTTGAAAAATAATTTGGGTTAGAGAAATTTTCGTTTTGAAAATTTTGTCTTTGAGGTTGTATAAATTTAGGGCCATTTTGTTTAACGTTTGGCATGATGGATTGTCTACCGAAAGTATTGAACTTTGGTTTATAATCTTTTAACGAACCATACATTTTTTTAAAATTTTCGAACTCGTTTACATATGCCATGGCATCTTCCAGTGAGGCTGGCTTTTTGAGATGCATATTATTTGTTAAAATACCAGGACAACCAGCAATGAAAGTACTGAGGGCTGATACTGACTCTTTGAACTACGATACTTTTGGTTAATTGAATTCTACTACCGGAAATCATTAGGTCTTCTCCCCTATGGGGTCGACTTCTAGTTAATTCTTGAACTGAACAGTCCAAATCTCTCCTATCCGAAAAACATTGTTTCAGAGCAGATTTCAAGGCGTCCCAAGTATTAAGTTCGGTTCTGTTACCAACCATATACTCGCCTTTACCCGTCAATTTTTCTTGAATACATTCAAGAACGCGTTCATTGAGTGAAGCATCATTAAACATATTGTACGCATTAACTATAGCATCGCATCTACTGATAAATTTGTTCAATGTATTGCTATCACCATCAAAAGTTTTCAAATTGTTTATTCTAGTTTTGAAAAGGTTCCAATCTATTTGAGTTGATTGGGGCGGAACTGGTGGAACCATTGTGGGTTGAAAAGTATTATCAAAATTTTCAGCATGATTTGCTAAACTTTCTAGAAATGATAAACTATTCAATCGTGATGAAATATCTTCAATTTCACTCATAAATAAATAATTGTTTCTATCAATAAATAGTTACTTAAAATTACTCGTCTCGAATAGACAACAATTTATTCGCGATGACCGATACTATATATCTTCGCCGAAGTCCTTATACAGAGGGTTCATGAAAGCAAGAAGGAAATATTTGGCACTTACTTGTAAGTTACAATTTCTTCTCCGTTGATTCCTTGCAGCTTCCCTGGGGCTCTGTCGTCTCCTTGTCCGCTCGTTCTGGGTGGTCCTCGAAGGATTCTTGTTGAATTTGTGCTGAAGGAGTTGAAACTCCACGACGCAAAAAGTTCGTTTTCACGCTGCACAAATCCTACCGACTGCGCCAAGTAAATGATCGGAACAAGAAAATAATTTTAAAAAAGAATTTATTTCACAGAGACGACTGTCTCCTACGAGAGCTACAAACAGAATGATAATCAATATAATGTTAACTGGATGCTAACTGCATGTCGAGATGAGGAATTTCTGAAATATCTCTTTCTCAGCTGAATCTCCGTGTGAATGACCGTGTCGTGGGAACTATGACCACGTAACTTACCGAACGAGTCTATTATGTGTAGATAACCTGAGTTTTATTTGTATGACAAATCAATGTCATTAGGTATAGTGACGAGCCCATTATAACAGGGAGTGAGACGAGTTCTTGGATACATAAACATAACAAAATAACGATACGATAATGCCTTTCTGACATGTTGCGCCATCTTTGTATTCTCTCGTCGATGAATTCTGTATTTTTATCCTTTCATTTGACGTGCTGTACGCGAAAATTCGATTATTATCAACGAATATACAACTTAGTGCCCTTCTGACAGTTGCGCCATTTTTTTTTCTCAATAACCTATTCATTTACACAAATCCTCACACATTTTCTACCACGCCACCACCTCCCACGCTGACTACGTCACTTTCAAAGTTTCAATGTTCTATCACTATTATTATTATTTTTCGACCCACATTCCCCAGTTCAATATCATCTAACACAATTGATCGACCGATATTTGATTCCTCCATTCTGATTGGCTGACCGACACCACTCTGTATCACAAGTTAGGCTGATTGTTCCACAAGGTTCGGTTCAAGAGCCTGAAAATTCGCAAAACTAACCGCCATATGACAAAGCGTGTACTTTAGTCTTCTCCTGATGATGCTTACTTGGTTAGCGAAACGCGTTGAGTGATAAATGACTGTCATATTGAAATACGAAAATAAAAAACGACAATAAGACGAAACGATGATGAATGAAGGCACGTAAAATGGTCGGAAACCCACAAAAAACGGTCGCACGCAAAACTATCGAATACTTTCCCCATTTTCGAACGTAACTCTACAAAACGACTGAGCATTAATTCTGCCAAATTTCGAGAAAGAAGGGTTATAGGGGGTTCCAAACAACGTATTTCAAATATTGATTCACTCTTTATATATGCGCTTATATTTCGTAGAATTTTCAAAACGATTTTCACCACACTTTGGCAAAATTTCCAACATGTGTGGGCTATTATTTCTGCAAACTGAAACTCACTTTTCAAATGTGACTGATAAATGAATCGCAAACGTGTTATGATTTCGATATATTTTGAGGTAATAATATCCAATATCGAACGAATAGTCATAAGGAAAATTATTTGCTTTGCAACCGTTTCTGACGAGTGATCAATGAATACCGAATGAATTTCTTAATGACTGTTGATGATCTTGACCTTCCCCAATATTTATAAACATTCATATTATGTTGAAGTTGTAAGTTTGCTTCCGGTCACCGTACTACGACAAAATGCTTGATATGTATTCATGCAACTGTATTTGAAGATGGTTTTATATTCCTATATATATTATAATCGTATCAATTGTGATGACTATGAACTTGGAATAACGAAAGATGGAATTGTGAATACTGAGTGTTTTTTTTTCAGAATATCGAAGTTGAGGTTGAAACATCTTTCGATTCATGTATTCACTTGAATGGATTAGAATTATTTTATGATGATTTTTCATATTTGTCTGTATCGTTACTTTGTTATGTTTATATTTCCAAGAACTCGTCTCACTCCCTGTTATAATGGACTCGTCACCATACCTAATGACATTGATTTTTCATACAAATGAAACTCAGGTTATCCCCAAATAATAGACTCGTCCGGTATCTATATCAAAGGATGCTATTTTGAATGGGAATTCCGAAAAAACCACAATACGAAATGAATTTCCAAATATAATTGAAATTAGATGTCTAATATCAGTCATCTATAATAATGTCTTGAATAAAATTCAAGATATAAAATACAGCTTTTTTTAAAACGACCCAACGAATCAGAATTTCAACAGACAGACGAACATATTTTCTTTATTCCTAAAATATCCTGTTTTTGTCAACCTTGTATCTTCCAATATGATATTTATTCATCACTATAAACCCTCGTATATAATTTTTCCTTATTGCATATTTTCGACAACTTCCCCTGTATAAGATAAGTTTTAATTTTCAAACAAAGATGTGTGTGACATGCATTTCATTTATTTTGGTAGTATATTATAAAGCCATTTATAAAAAATATCAACGTTATTGAGATTGCAAATTATAGTTTCGGGCCACGGGAACCACTTTTTAAAAAGACTTTATTTACATTTACGGACTTTATTGTACATAAGTTACTCTAACAATCGTACTAACAGAACTGACTCTTCCTTCAAGATAGGTAACTTTTATAAGTTTATTATAACTTAGTCAGCATTTGATAAATAAGCATAAAGGAGGGTTTTATATACATAACTCCTCCATCCCTAAGATGAAAATAATACATTAATATTATTTTCATCAACCTTTTCTAATTGAATATTTTCTTGGTTATTTTTTCTTTTAAAACATTTAAATTTGTTCTTATATTTGGAATGTAAAATAAAATATGTAAGAAGTATAATAAATATAAATATACAAATATAAATTAAAGTATAAGAAGTGCTGTCTTCTTCTAAGGCTTCTAGTCGATGTAATTGGGTTTTTTCAGCGAGGTCCTGAAGTCGGGTTAGTTCGTCGAGGTTTACTCTTTCAGGAACTTCCATAGGGTCATTTTCAGGATGTAGCTGGATAGTATCTATTTCGGGTAACTGTAGAGGGTTTCCTTGAACGGAAGTGGCGTCGTTGGAATGAACTTCGCCTCTAACAGTGAGGTTACATTTATGTGGGATATGGATCAACTGTGGTTGCCTGATATTTTCGTATTCATGCTCCTTACAATTTTTCTCAATCATGATCTTATCAATGGGGATAATGATAATGTAGGCATCGTTGACAGGTTCTATTATGTCCTGGTCTAATTGAATTTGAATCGTCTGGCATTGATGATCGGTTTTACCAATTAGTAATTTCGGTAAACAATCTTTTTTTGAAATTTGGTTGTCAACATGGTATATGCAGGTATTTTCAATTCTCGTACAGGGTTCATCTTCATAATGATGGTAAGTCGAGTTGAGAATTATATAGGGTTTCAAAGGAACGATAGCTTGGTTGAGTATTGAAATTGGGAACAAATGGAAGTAATCCTAAACATTTTCAAGAAGTATTGGAAAATGAATTGCAAATATAATAATTTCATTTTTATAATTAATTTCAATTTTTAGTAATTTGTTATATTACTGAATGTTTTTAAACACTGTTCACTCCGTTTGTCCTTCGAAACCACATGTAGAAATAACATTACGCAATCGAGCTACTCACTCTTTAGGTGTTCCACTAGGTAGTTTACGTAAATCAAAAAATTTCTCCCGACTCGCAAATACGGACACTGTTGGTTTAAAATGTCCATCTAATAAGTTGAGTATGTCCTTGAATGATTTTGATTCCGGCTCGATGGAAAACTCATGTCATGCACAAGTTTGTATGCTTGTTCATTTAACAAACTCAAAAGAATGGCTCGCTTACGGTCCTCTTCTTTGATTTCATAAGCTCGAATATAATTTTCTAACCTTTCCCTATAAATTGACCAATCTGTCTGGACAGGATTAAATTCTTGTAAATGTCCCGTATATTGCACTATTGTCTCCGTCATGTTGAGATTTACTAATATTATTAGGTACTCTCACTTGAAATTTTCCTCATCGCCACTTTGTGATATATTGTCCTCAATTTGAAGGAAATCACAACAAAAATGATACACGAAGTGTGTAACACAAGCCTTCATTTTTAACTAACTCTAAAACACAAAAACAGTTTGAAATATAAAAAATGACCTCGAATCCGTACAAGTACGCTGCCTTGTACAGTGTGTCATAAGAATATAAGAACATATATTGTTCAAATTCAAAGGTATCAAAGGAATTGAAGAAAAACAAAGTAAACTCAAATTACGATTGAATGATATTGTACGTATAAGCAAGTACAAAATATTTTTGAGAAGTCTTACACTCCGAACTTCACCACGGAGCTCTTCAAGATTGTTAAAATCAATAAAACCGTCCCCACGACCTATAATCTTGAAGATATGAATGAACAACCTATTAGATGATGTTTTTACGAAGAAGAGTTATTACGAACCAAAAATCCTGACGTATATCTGATTGAGAAGGTGTTGAAGAAAAGAAAAAATAAAGTATATGTAAAGTGGTTAGGCCTTCCTAGCGAACATAATTCTTGGATTGTTGAATCAAATATGGTTCAATGTATGAATAAGTAATGTTAAAGTACAATAATGTTTTCATTTCAATTATATGTACTTGAATTGAAAAATATTGCAGCGGTAAACGTTGCCCCAACCATTCGCAACGTTCTGTGTATACCAAACCAGAATGATTGTATACTCCATTCCCGTTTATATTTTTTCAACTAACACAATACCATTATCAAAACTAATCGCTGTCACTTTGAAATGCACTCTCCAACTCTTTTCGCCAATTATCTCTCACTGATAATGCTGTCTCATAAAGTTGAGTCAAGCTCTGCCTGAGCTCGTATTCTCGAACATTGATTGAATTGCTCATCTTTCACAATTTTTGAACGGAGTTTATCTGAATCTTTGCACATTTTAACCAATGCAGTCTTCGCTAATGCAATCTTGGCATCTAATGCTTGAAGACTTTCCTTATTGACATTAATAGCTCGCTCACTCTTTTCTTGTTCAGCAATGGCCATCTGTGCCTTTACAAGGCGGTATTTTGCTTTTTTTTTAATATCCCCAAACCGATGCAGTGGACTGAAAGAAGATAGCGATTCAGCTTCCAAATCACCCTTCATTTCTTTAGGTACACGTTTTGTTTTCCTCCTCGATCAGTCACATTTTGTTGTGGGTTTTTTCTCTCGCACACCACTTTTCGATTGTTTCTTTTCTTTGAAATCAGTGACAATCGATGGAGATGCATCAGTAACCTTCCTCATGATTGCTCTAGATTTTTTATCAACACCAAAAGAAAGGGTAGATGAAGGGTATTTGGGTGGTCATAATTGCGAAACGATTGGATTTTCAACAACAATTTGCTCAGTTGGTTCAAGCACGTCTGCAAGATTAATGAAGTCGTTAATATCAAAATCATTTATCGACTCTTGACTCGATAAATGTAATACTGGAATATTTTCGAAATCAGTATGATCGATATCAACAAGTGGTAAACCATTCTCAGCAATCAATAGCGGCATATAGCTCATGATAATGATTATTTAGGTCTGAGGAATATGATATATGATAGCAATAAAATGTGAATACGAAAGATGATGATGTAACTGATACTTTACCTTTTATAGAAGAGAATAAACTAGCGTATGCGCTCTTTCATCAACTAGCACATGCGCTCTTTCACTAAACTGTTCACGATCTTTGTCATTTGAGAGGAACACTTTGTTGCATGCATATTCAAAATGTGATAAAATTATACAAATAGAGTCAAAATAATGTATTTATTATCAACAGAGGACAATGAGGGTAATAAAAATCAAAAGTGTTAATGTGTCTCTGTTGATGTGGAACGTTCTTTGATTCTCTTTCCCAATATTTGTTGTTCATGTGTCAGACACCTACATTGAAAGAAATGAATTGTCCTATTGGGGTAGAATTGACCAACCTTCTCACATAGATCCCAAGTACTTCTACATGTAGTGCATACATGATTCCAACAATTCATTGAGTATGTATCGCAACGAAAACAACGTTGCAGCAGAGCTGGAATAGCAGCAGCACAGGTAGTACAAATATTTCTTCAAATACCCATATTATTGAACACTTCAGGCACTGTGACTGTCGCTGACGATATTGTGATTTTGTCCGCTTCGATGGATGAGATGGAGGCGACAGCTGAATCCGCTATTCACAATCATTGCACATACCAGAGCATGGATTGATGGTTTCCTCAGGTCTACTTATTTGGGCAAAAGTAGCACATAATAGCCCCTGCAATCATTATTGGGTAGACGCAAACTTTTGGTTTTTCATTCCATTCTTTTGGAAATGGGTTCGACGGTGGGGCTTGGGACAGAGTGTGCGCAGAGGCGAAGATTCAAGAACAGTAATTTACCATGTTGATTCAATTACTACGGCATCTGTTGTTATCGGTTCTGATTCTATTATTCTAACATTTGGGTTCACGTCGACTCCTGAATACCACAGTCCATCTGATGAACTAAGTTTATGTTTTTTCTCCAAATCTAAAACTCTCTGTTCCAAAGCGTCATATTTTTCCATTTCAGATGCTGTTATGTCAGAAATTTTTATTTCTGCATCACTTTTAAGATTATAATATTTACGAGTCAGAGTTATTCGAGCCTCCGCAATTTTATCGTCGAATGCTTGACGTGCATCGCGAGCCACATCACCTATTGTAGATTGTATTGCAGCTTGTAGGGCTAGAAGTATGACCTCTTTTGTTCCATTAATTCAAGATATGAGACAATTACACAATCGCTAATTATATTTCTCGTTCACACAAAAGGGTTTTTAAAAACTTTTTATTTGAACAGAGTAACAACTAATAACTATGAAATATAAGTACTGGCTATTACAAATCAATTGCACCTATTTATATATAAATTATTGCCGACTTTGCAGGTATCAGCAAAATAATTGATGTCGTCTTCGGGTCATCGAACAATATCCTGCTGATGTAAGAGGTTATCGAACTGTAACTCGCTCTTGTCAATTGGTTCGCTTGTATTTTTCAATATTTTTCTTTGCATGTTATAATGATCATCTATTGTTAATTTAAATCCATTACCGGGGGGACGGAGGACCTCGAATGAAATTACCACCCCATTTTCTTTTTCTACCAAATTCATCTATTGTTTTAGACATTGTGCACCCACGATGATTCTTTTCAAACGGATATTCCTTCCATTTACATTATGCTATATACTTTGAAGTAATTGGTTAGGGAAATGGAAATAAAACAAATAAAATTTATATCATTTTTATATTCATCAAAGTAATTTGATAGAAGTAATACATATATGTACACAATATATTAATATCACATTACAGTTTGCTACACATTATTATTCATTAATAAATACCTACATGAACATCAATATTGAATTTTCCGGTTTTGACGACATTGAATGGTATTTCAGTCATTGAACTCGGCAGACAGTAAATTAATTAGTCGATCCAGTGGACTCTCCTGAGGATGTGATTGTTGAATAATATTATTTATCCAACGAAAGTTATCATCCGGATCGTTTTGATAAAATTCAGTCTCATTATGACCCTAAGGAAGAGTGTGACTGGTATTCGGAATGATAAATAGTTTATCGTCGTGGTATGATGACAATGCAACTTTATTTTTCAATTCAGTATACATATCATGCAACACGCTTCTGAATGAATCCATCTTTCTTAATATCAAAACACCATGTTCGACGATTCTATATAAATATATATATATATATATATATAACTGAAAATGAAGGAGAATTAGTTGCTTCATTAAAAATATATATATATATATATATATATATATATATATATATATATATATATATATATATATATATATATATATATATATAGTAGCCTGTATATATACAGGGTCCTGCAACAGTGGCGCGGTGTTCCATATCTCTATATAGGAAGCAGATAGGAATCTAATTTTCTATAATATTACCTTATTGCTCGTGCTCGACAAAATAAAAATATTGGCGGTCACACAGGGTGTTCGATTTTTTCTGGGCGAATCCCAACTGTGTCTTTTTAAATGGCAACCTATATTTTTCATCACTTTTTCAGTTTCTTCATAGAAAATAAAATGAACTTTATGTATATCTGCACTTCGAAAATATTGATGGTTTTCGAGATATCTAGCATGACAGGTTTTTTTTTCCAATATTCGTCACTCAGAATATTTGAAATTATAAAGTGGTGCCAAGTCCAGTTGAAATTTTTTTTTGGTCGAATATTCTACATTGGTAACTCTCTCAAACGATATATCTGAAATCGACCTGTGATATACAGGGTATGAAAAACCGCTTGCCAAATATTGTAAATGAAAATTTGCAAAATCTACCTTATATTAAATGGAACACCCTGTATATTATTGATCCATAAGAAGCGCCAACGAAACCTCTACAAATTTCATTAAGTATTCCCTATGGCTAAGTTCAATAGTTTTTCTTAAATGAGCATTTCTTTCGAAAAATGGTCATTTTTTCAAAGCGAAATCCATTTGACGACTGATAAGAATATACAAAAAATACCCTTTCCTTAAAATATCGCCCATTCCTAAAATTACCTGTTGCTAGATAAACAAGTTGCGAATTACACCACAAAATGGACGTTCTTGAATAGTTACAATAATTTCAAAAATCTCGGAATTTGTGCCATATTCTTTCGGTCTAAAACAACCTTTCAGCGAATGAAATATTTATTGGAAATCAAGTAGTCTGGCAAATGACAGAACAAAATATTTGGCTGCAAATGAATATTGAAATTTTTAGTCAATCGTGAAGTTGAACTGTCGGTATAATTTCATCAGAATGTTGTTATCAAAAAGTGATTTGATTGATATGATTTTCATATTAGGTGAATCAGACAGGAATTGTTTATTGGCAAGTAGAATTTATTCTCAACGGTATCCAGATAGAAGGCATCCAGATGAAAGATCTTTCCGAAAGGTCTTGGGACGATTCGTTGAAACTGGATCTATTAATTATTCCAAACATGAGCGCATCAAGCCAGCTACTAATGAAGATAATGAATTGCAAGTTCTTCTTGCTGTTGAAGAAGATCCTAGTAGGAGTCAACGACAAATTGGGGAAATAGTGGATATAAGTGAGAGATCAGTGCAACGAGTATTGAAGAAACATCGCTTGCATCCATACCACGTTCAGTTACATCAAGAACTACTGTATGCTGATTTCGAGAAAAGAGTGAGATTTTGCAATTGGGCCATGAACAAAATTCGTCGAAACGAATATTTTTTCAATAATATTTTATGGTCGGATGAATCGACATTCCATAAAAATGGATTTGTAAATCGACATAATTACCATTATTATGCGACAAAAAATCCTCACTTATTGAGACAGGTGGATTATCAACATAGGTGGTCGATAAATGTCTGGGGAGGCATCATTGGAGAATATGTAATTGGTCCATACTTTTTTGAGGGACATATGAATGGTGCAATGTATCTCAATTTCTTACGAAATGATATACCAGGTTTGTTAGATGATATTCCTCTTGAACTCCGCAATAGAATGTGGTTACAACATGATGGTGCACCTGCTCACTATTTGGCAGAAGTGAGAGATCATCTAAATGAAGTATTTCCCAATAAATGGATAGGACGGAATGGGCCTGTACGGTGGCCCGCTAGATCACCAGATTTGACGAAACTAGATTTTTTCTTATGGGGATACATAAAAAATATGGTTTACGTTGAGCCACCAACTTCTCCCGAAAATATGCGACTTAGAATAACGAATGCTTTTCGCAGCATTACACCAGCTGTCTTGCGCAGGGTAGAACAGTCTTTCAAACATAGACTTCAGCTCTGCATTCAAGAAAATGGAAGACATGTTGAACATATTTTATAAAAGTTTCATTATCAACCTTAATTAAACTCTCCCTTTTGTAGTTTTGTAATTTGCCAGTTGACAAATTTGAATATCTAGAACTCAAGCTCTGAATGAATATAATAACATGAAAAAAATAGTTATTTATAATGTTTCTTTCTTTTAACTTGTTTGGTTTGATATTGCACGATTTATGAGTGAAATTCTGCATCCAATGAAAAAATAATTTTCCATTTAGCAAAAAGTGATAGGTACATACATTTATTTCGTTAAAAAATATTTGTTTGGACACCTTCTGATGTACAAAATTGAAACAAGATATCTTTCGTATATTTTTATCAGTCGTCAAATGGATTTCGCTTTGAAAAAATGACCATTTTTCGAAAGAAATGCTCATTTGAGAAAAACTATTGAACTTAGCCATAGGGAATACTTAATGAAATTTGTAGAGGTTTCGTTGGCGCTTCTTATGGATCAATAATATACAGGGTGTTCCATTAAATCTAAGGAAGATTTTGCAAATTTTCATTTACAATATTTGGCAAGCGGTTTTTCATACCCTGTATATCACAGGTCGATTTCAGATATATCGTTTGAGAGAGTTACCAATGTAGAATATTCGACCAAAAAAAAGTCTCAACTGGACTTGGCACCACTTTATAATTTCAAATATTCTGAGTGACGAATATTGGAAAAAAAACCTGTCATGCTAGATTACTCGAAAACCGTCAATATTTTCGAAGTGCAGATATACATAAAGTTTATTTTATTTTCTATGAAGAAACCGAAAAAGCGATAAAAAATATAGGTTGCCATTTAAAAAGACACAGTTGGGATCCGCCCAGAAAAAATCGAACACCTTGTGTGACCGCCAATATTTTTATTTTGTCGAGCTCGAGCAATAAGGTAATATTATAGAAAATTAGATTTCTATCTGCTTCCTATATAGAGATATGGAACACCGCGCCACTGTTGCAGGACCCTGTATATATATATATATATATATATATATATATATATATATATATATATATATATATATATAGGGTGTCCTTGGACTCCCTCTTTTCCTCTCGGGAATGTATAGATGGGGTCAAAATATTACCAGTACTTCATATAACTTTTTTTCCTAAAAGTCTTGGTAACCAAGTTACGGGCCCTTGAAGTTACAAAATCAAAAACGTTTTTCTTTGATAACTTTTCAAGTGAATATTCAAAATCATCCAAATTTTGGTAATTGACTAAACAAATGAATTCCGTCGATGAGCTTTCATGCAGGAGTCAGTTGTTTTGCTACAAAGTCAGGAACGGACTACCCCCGATGGTCCACACCCCAAAACTTTGAAATGACAGATATTTTTCAATATTTTTCAACAAAATAAGGTTACTTGGACAATTTTATGAATAAAAGTACTCGTGTGGTAAGTCGATCGGAGCAACGAGTCTTGATAAAAATGTAGTTCTACTCGACGACATCAAACCCGCTCGTCCACCATTATTTGAAATGAATAATTATCAAAGCAGAAATAATAATGATAACGTCAATTCAACAACATTTATAACAGGAATAATACAAAGTATGCCAAAATGAAGTCGTAAACAAAAAGTACAGTACCTATATGGAAGTTTAAGTCACAATTGTGATAGCAGATATTTTTTCAAAAGAAATATCAAGTTCTGTAGATTCGTGGTGTTTCTAAACTAACAAGCTACTCTACTATGAAATATCGAATTCATTCCATATTTTGTATGTACATAATACGTGTGGAGTAATCACGTTTCGTGTTGATCAGTTATCTAAATCTCATGAAACTCAACATTCGAATGTTTCAAATTCTTCTTCACAGCTAAACTGTTAAGGAGTTTCACTGATAATTATAATTTTATGGGAGAAATTCTTTAACACGAATCTAAATTTAGCTGAAAAAACGCACATCGGAAAAAATATTTACTATACTAATAAAAAGCAAACGAATGAACTACAAAAACGGCTGCACATGATCAGGTGAAAAATATCCAGGGAATAATTATGTTCCATTTCTTTCACAGATGTTGACAAAAAAACCTTTCAGAAAGTTTTGATAAAAAATGAGAAACTGGAATGCGATTTTGTTTTGTTGAGTGGTGCGTTGTCATATGACTATCATTGTATTGTCAATATTCTATAGGATATTTTGAATTTTTTTGATATGGCCGAACAGTTTACATTCAATGGATATGCAGATATGCATGTATTTTATGGACGAGCATTTTGTAATGCTGCAGAAGCTCGTCGTCTGTATTCCGAGCATTTTCCCAATCGAACGGTACCGTCAAGAGAAACATTCGAGCGTGTCGATCGCAGCTTGAGGGAGACAGGTATGTAATAATTGATAATTAATTTGAGCACGTTGTTTTATTTCGATATTATTGTAGGTACAGTTTTGCCAAAACGAGTTGGTGAGGACGCTCCTAGGACTGTACGTACCGTATTGGAGGAAAATATTTTGGAAGCCGTCGCTGATGATCCTTCAATGAGCATTAGAAATCTATCAGAACAGTTCCATACATCTAAGTCCACTATTCATAGAATAATTAGGGAACCACTGCTCCACCCATTTCACATCCAGAAGGTACATGCCATGAAACCTCAAGATTTTCCAGCACGACTGGAATATGCCAATTGGTTCATGGATAGGCAAAGAGAGGATATGACTTTTATTATTCGAGTTTTATTCACTGATGAAGCAGGTTTCAGTAGAGATGGAGTTATCAACTCTCATAATCTCCATATATGGGCCGAAGAAAATCCCCATGGGATATTGCAAACCAAACACCAACGGAAATTCAACGTGAATGTTTGGGCTGGTATCATAGGAAATCATCTTATAGGACCATTCGTTCTACAGGACCGATTGAATGGAGAACGTTATTTGGAGTTCATTCAGAACGATTTGAATGGACTTTTGGAACATGTTCCATTGCAAACCCGAAGAGATATGTGGTTTATGCATGATGGCGCTTCTCCTCATTTTAGTTTGATTGTGCGTGACCATCTGAACCATATTTTCCACAATAGATGGATTGGTAGAGGTGGGCCATATTCATGGCCATCGCGGTCTCCGGATTTAAATCCATTGGATTTCTTTCTGTGGGGGCATCTAAAAAGCCTTGTTCATAGAATCTACTTAATTTTAAGTAATTCACTGTTTTCCAATTCCTTACTCAAATGAAATATTATTTTCCTGTGTTTTCATTTTTAGTTCGAATGGATGTTCCAAATTTGGTATATCGATTTGATGTGAATGTGTGTAGAAAGTAGCAAGTATTAGAATAAATATGATAATTCACGGAAGCTCATCAATTTTTTTTTTATCAAATAGACGTTACAGTTTGTTCAGGACTGTTGTATTAAATATTCATTATGCATGTATTTCTTCAAGCATTACGATATCCATTTATCACTAGTGAATAATGAAATCATTACAGAAAAGCAAGTAGGCAAGTTCGTTGAATATGTCAATTCCATCCACCCGTCAATAAAATTTACCACTGAGAGGAAGGTAAATAATTCATTAAATTACCTTGACTCAACCATTACAAAAAATAACATGAATTTGCAATTTTCCACAAATTATCTTACACGGACAATATCATACATAATTCCTCTACGCACTCTTACCAGCATAAAGTTGCTGCATTCAATAATATTCTTCATAGACTATTGAACAATTTTCAGAGAGAGCTGAGTTTGATCAAACAAATCAAACAAAAACTACAAAAGCAAGCCATGGACCATATCTACCCAAATTCAAGGTGCGATAACGTCAGTTATAAGACATTGTCATTTTTGGCTGAACCAACCAATAATATTTTTTTGAAGAAAGACTGCGTAAACTTAGCTCACAGAAATAGTAATAGTCCGAATAATAGTGTAAGTGCATTTATTAAAAACAATAAAGACAAAACTTCGATATCGGATAGATCAGGAGTATATCAGCTGAGTTGTGGCTCTTGCCCAAAACTGTATAATGGCCAAACAGGGAGATTATTTTCCAAAGAATTAAAAGCTTAGATGTAATTTTGTGAATAGAAAGACCAATTTCACATTTGCAAACCACCTTTTAGCAGAAGTACATGAGTTCAGTCATGAATATGACATGTTATATTTAGAAGAGAAGAGTTTGAAATTCAATCTTCTAAAATGTCAAGCAATCAATAGATTCAAGAATTCGGGTAACTAACTAAATGATCAATTAGAATTGAATAACCGTTACTGAATATTTTTCAAATGTGGGGACTGGGACATAAGCTCAGGTCATTTAATCCATTACAAACTCAAGTACTTGAAATGTAGGTACTTTAAATTTTAAAATTAGGTATACCAAGCATTAAATTTGTAAAATATAGTAGATAAAGATACGCCCGAAGAAGCCATTGTATGGCGAAACACGTGTCGCGTTTTTATAAAACTGTTTAGTGGAACATTTTTGGCTGTGAGTTTTAGAAAGTATTTTGAAGTGTTTTGTGTGAGAAACTTTGCCAAAAATCCGACAGATATAATTCAACGCGACAAAAGTTGTTTTCTGTTAGGAACTTGACAATAGAAATAATTGTTTTATACGTTTTTGTGAGAGATTGTATCAATTAATCTAAAAAGTCGTTCACTTATACTTCAAGGTCCTTCTTCACAGTAAATTAGAAATCAACCCTGAAAAATCATCGTTGAATTCCTGATAAAATCACTTATCCAATAGATGGCATATATGGGGTTATTTTGTTTGATATTTTGAAGAGGAGTGTGTACGCATCTTAGCGATACCTTATATTATTTCACAAAAATTAGGTGTTTCGGGAAATTTACATTACTGTCTTATATATGGAGATATTGAACGTGGTTCCTTTTGAAAAAAATTCCCTATATGCAATCAATTATTTATATTTTGAGCTATTTTGGAATCATCCGTATCTCTGAGTATAGGTTGGAAATGAGTCAAATCACTTTTCAGTATCGCCCTTCCATTTTTTATTTTTATCATTCATTTTTGGATCCATTTTCAACCCGTTTGATATCTTGATAGAGTTTTTCAACACACTGATCTCATTTCAGATCATCAGACACGCACAGTTTTGAAAACAATAAAACCTTCTCAAAAACAAACTTGGTCTAAGGAGCAAAACGAAATATAGTCAAAAAGTTTTTCGCTCCGAAAAAAAAAGAAGTGCTAGGCTTGAAATAGTTCTTGTTTGTATCTAAAATATAAGGAAAAGAAATATTCATCATTATTAAAAAATAGAAACTGGGCTGCAATCAAAGAATACGTTTACTGTTGTTATAGAAAGAAGAAATAATATTAATAATTTACATTTGATATTTTTTTACCCATGTTGTAGTTTCATTTCATTAGAAATTATGTTATTTTTTCATACTACGTGTTTATTAGTTTACCGAACAATTTTTGTCAGCAGTTCTCAAATTGAAGAATAATACTCCATTCAAATAAATGTTTATTCAACCTGATCAATTTTTTTCTGTGCTGAAATATTCCAAGTCTTTTTTATTTTGATTGAAATGTCTGCTGCAGGTTATCATCGATGATGATATGACGTATTCATCGTCACGAACAGTCAACATGATAAAAAAACATTGGTTTAATCTTCACTTCATTATGTTCAACCTGAACAACATCATACCTCCAAAAACTGAAAGGGAGTTTTCGAAAAAACTATTGCTAAGAAAAAGAGAATTGAAACTTATTACTAATATCTGTTTCACAAATTATATCTTACCTTATGCTAGTCACTCAGAATTTCGTTTCGTCATAGAAAACATACTTAGTGCGATTTTTACCTAATTTTTGAACTAAATTATATATCAGAAATCCGTAGTGCTGCTGCGGATTTTTATATAGAATTTATTGAAACTGTAGACATTCTGGATATTCACTATTCATTTCTCAATAAATTCATTACCAGATCATTCATCACATTTTAGATTTTTCGTTTGTGAAAAAAATGTCATTTTTCATCTACTCATTTCTACTCAGTCACACTTCGATTATTTTTGTGCAGTCAGGTTTTCAAATCTACAATTTCAAAGTCAAATCCGAAGTTTCCTGCTTAATGTCTAAAATTGATTTACATAACGCGATTTCTGTTGAGGCGTCCATGCCAAATAATTAGAATTTGAAAATCTACATTTGAAAATACAAACAGGAAACGGTTTAAAATATGTCTGTCGCACCCCTACGAACGACAACCCTCAGAAGTATAAACTTGTACTAGCTATAGATTAACGAGGTCTTACATTTTAACGTGTGATTCCGAACACTATATTGATATTTTCAACTTATAACATATTCAAATTTTTGTATCTAAGATAGTGCAGATGTTAAAATTGCTTCGACAAGCTAAATGGAATAACGCACTGTTAGTAATTATATTATTATTATCCTAACTAGAACGGAAACAGTACATTTCCGTACTCGACACCGTTATCCGAAAAACCTGATTTCGGGTAAGTAGTCAAATGTGGGAAAGTATGAGTTCAGATCAAGCATTTTTCTACAAGTGAATATGTTACGAAGCTCTGATAAAACTTTTATATGCGAAACAATTCCTGATCTAAATTGCTTGTATAGATATAGGGTGATGCACGCACACGAACGCTTGTACAAAAAACATACAAAACAGGAACTTTTTCATAAAATTCTACATCTCTCAAAAAATTTTCCATTTTTATTATCGAATTTCTGCACCACGACAATCTAGTTAGAATCATGAAATGCAAGTGCAGCGTTGCCCGATTGTGGGCTGACCAACATGCTATCCATTGAAAGTGTTCGTATAAACCTGGGCTCACAAAGACACTATTCACATCAGGTGTATACAATTACACAGCCACGCCTCCTGGCGAAGTTTTGTGAAAGTAGGTGGTGTATCAGCTATGTGTATATGGTGTAATGGTCGGCCCAACCGAAAATTTGCTAAACGTCATTTCACATGATAACATGTCCAAAAAACACTATATACAGTGGGAAACGTTGGTGAGCCCGAAACCGGGACGACCGACGTTTTCGAGGGCTGACCAGAGTTCACATCGTATATTCTACGGGCTGACAAATGACCGTTTACATATATATATATATATATATATATATATATATATATATATATATATATATATATATATATATATATATATATATTCATACTTCAATGTAAGGAATCACAACACAATAATTACAAATAATGAATGTTCCAGTTTGAAGAAAAAACAACAACACTTCGAATGACAATTCAGTTATTCATCTCAACAGTCAACAAATTATTCAATTGGTCTAAGGGGCTCTCTTGAGAAAAAGAATGAATGATTTCAGACACCCAACGAATGTTGTCATTAGGATCAGTTCGATGAAACTATATCGCTATGAACCCATGGAAGAATTCGAGTGGAATTCGGAATGACGAATCTTTTGTCGTTGTGATATGATAATGCGACTTCATTTTTCAATTCAGTGTAAATATCATGCAACACGCTTCTGAATGAGTTCATCTTCCTGAATATCATACCTCCCTCTTCAAAAATTTTTTCATAGTCTTCACATGTCAATTCATTCTTTATAACATATCGTTTGATGCCTTTGGCCTTCTTCACTCCACTATTCACAGACATTACGTAATATGCTTTGGCACCTGTACCGTAAAAGCTGATTATTGGATCATTTGGAAATTCATCTTTGGAATTACCCAGAACTGACTTTGTCACTGGAATATTGAATTGGTTTCCTATTTTATAATTATATGTATCGAACTTATTTATATTATTTTTGATAAATTCATAGAAATTGTCTATATTCACTTTGAGAATGAGGGAGTCGGTATCAGTGTAGAGTAAGGACGCATCTTCTCCAAACTGTTGTTTGATCACCCATAGAAAAAATCGTACATGACTGTTTTGGATAATTCTAAAAAGGAAAATCTCAAATACAGTAATATATCATGATAAACTTTTACTCCATCCAATTGAATGGCAACGAAATTTTCTGTAAAAATGGAGCATTTTTTAAAATTTGGTCACGATATGGGACAACTAGCACCCATAGTTCTCTTCATATTTACCCAATGTGTAATGAGTAATAATGAACATCAATTCTATTGTCTACGTTTCTCATTGTTTTTCCATAGACTGCATTATTCATTAGTTTATAGAAATCTTTTTCAGATTTGTTATTAGACGGATTACGCATTTTGGTATTCAAATCTATATAGGGCTTCATACAACATGATTGCTTGAACCTCAATACTCTATGTGTCTTCATCACTATCAAATCATGATTGACAGCTTGCTGTAAGTTTCTATAGTGAACAATATATTTTCTGTCATCGTTTAAATTTGGAATTAATTTGGGAACTTTTGATTTTGCATATGGAGGTATCAAACATTCAACTGAGAATGGAAAATTGGAATGTTCATCGTGAAGTTCTTCGGGATAATATATATCCACTTCCAATACATATCCATAAGGACTATCAACATCCACATTCATTATAACATTCATCTATATGGTCACAACCTGTTGGTTGTGACCATATAGATTTGTTGCATCCAAGTATGAAATGAATGAAGATGGTTCATTTGGATTATAATTCGGTAAAAATTTATTGTTCGCTTTATGTTTCCTTTCACTACATTGACTGATTTCACCACGTATACCTTTTTGGAAGAAGTGAACCATATCAATGTCAGTTAGTAATTCCAATTCAATATTCGTATATTTCAACACGATAATCCGGGTGCGGTGAAGTATTGTGCCGGATCCAATTTATATTTATCAACAGATATATTTCTGAAGTTTTCACATAATATTAACACATCTGATTTTGAATATAAATTAGAGTATTCACCCAAATTCTGACATTCGAACAAAATACACACAAGTTGGGCTCTCCCATAATTATTATTTGATATATGTTCACAATTGAGTATATCATAAAATTGATTTTTGGTTGGAAGTCTTGGATGATTCAGTTTGTCGATCTCGTCAACAAAACTATAGGGAAATACACCTTTCTTTCTCATTGAATTGAAATTTTCAATTTGTGGGAAATGTTTGCGCATCTCGATACACTGATCAGATGCTAAATTTGCACCTGAATTCTCCAAAGAACTAGACATGAATCTGGAACTATCAATGAATCTAATTTTCAAATAATTCTTTTTCACCCTACCATCTTTATCCGTATAGGAGTGTGTAAAGAGATGTTTTGTGAAAGATATATATTTCTCATTAGTTTGTGGAATGAGTAGATGAACAAAGAGACTTCTGGCGCAAAATCCCATGTATTTTCTTATGGAGCTGAATTTTCTTCAATTTTTGGTTCAAACAGGGGTGGGGGAAACGTATGACGTCATCGAAGCAGGATGGAATGAGTATCGTAGCGATTCAAGCGTGGAACTCCGCTCCTCGGCCCCCTCAGTACTCCGCCTCACCTATCAGACCCCTTAGTACTCCGCACTTGGCCCCCTTGGGACTCCGCCCCTCAGACCCACGTGTCACGTGATCTTAATTAAAAAAAGTTTATAGTTATGAAAATCGAACGTAAGACGTCCGCGTTGTAGACATTGTCCTCAGTCTCTACAGCAACGTAAGATATCAAAGAGAGATGGAGATGGTATCGAGGTTATAACCTCGAGGTTATAACCAGTTGTAAAATTTATCGTTGTTTATGAGGCAATGTCGCGTTGCCGGTTTCAAAATTAGGCGTGAGCGACTCGATAAAAATTGTATGGTAATGACTAGGAGGGCTTTTAAGTTTTAAGTGCGTTCCAACATGCCAGAAGGGCACTGAGTCTCGTATCTTTGTTAACCAATTTAGCATCATCAGGAGAAAGAGGATACCCAAAAGTGTCGAGAATTTAAGAGTTGTGGACTCAACGTGAGGGCAATAGGGCAGCGAAGTATTCGACAATGACATTTCAAAATACGTTGTTTTGCATAAGTTTCGACCGTTTTGCGTGCGTTTTCGATTATTTTTTGTGCGTTTTCGACCATTTTTTGTGCGTTTTCGACCGTTTTTCGTGCGTTTTCGATCGTTTTGCGTGCGACCGTTTTGCTTACGTTTTCGATCGTTTCTCGTGCGTTTTCGATCGCTTTGTACACATTTTCTATTTTCATTGGGGGTATATTTTCATAAGGCGGTGAGGATAGATGAAAAATAATAAATGATTTTGAATAGAAATTTATTATACATTTTTATTTTCGTAATATATGACAAAGCCATCTGTATAAAATATCTACATTTCGGAGACTGCAATTGTAGTTGGATCGGTTGCGAATGTGATGCATACAGGGTGAGACACCTTCGTTGTTGTCGAATGTAGGAAACATCCATGTTGTATTGTCATAGCTCTCCAAATTCACAACACGTGTAGGTATATTCAACTCGTGAAAATTTTCAGTTAGAAAGACATGTTTTTGATGTCCCCGCACATAAATGAGAACGACATCATGTAGATTTTTCGTGAGGATGACATCCAATTCATTATATTCCACAAAGCCAGAGGAATACCTCAATCCGTGAATGTTTCGCTCCAAGTAACAGGTGGTACGGCGATCTTCTTTACTCAAACAGGAAAATGGTGTGTTTGGCAGCAGTAAAAAGTTACCACACTGAATTCCAATCCTAATGGCTATTTCTTCAGGATAGAATTTTTGCTCGACGATGAAGCCTTGAATATCTACAACAGCTATTCTCATGTTGACTCTTCGATTGATACTGAAACAAAATGACATGTTCAGTCCCATTTTTAAATAATTTCGTTGAGTGGGAGGTGTTCTATGACTGTATTGTGCACAATTATGCAATAGGCTGTAGTATTTTGAGGAAATCCCTCGGATGCTTCGATTTCAAGATTTACATCAACACTGGAACTTTTGATGCTCTTATCCCTTCTGGAACAATCGATGACAAAGAGAGCTTTGTCCGTAAAGATGGTGGAAGTGAGAAGAGGATTATGTTGATTAGTCAATTCGTAGCTGAGACCAAATTGTGAGTAGTTGAAATAAGCTTGCAAAAAATTCCTCTTTGCAAAATTCAAATGCATATTTTCCTTGGGGTAATTCTCAACGTTGAGAGTGAGCATTATATTGGTGATATTCAAATTACTGAATATTGTTGGATCATTGTTGACTTTAGTGTAGTCACGATTTTTTTGGAAACATACAATCACATAGCGAGGGCGTTCGAGAAACGAGGAAGTCTTGACGGTCCATATTTCATGTTTTGCACCTTATGTGAGAGTAGGTAGCATATGAAGTTCCCATTTTATGAACGGTATGAGAATAGGAGTGTCTGCTTGGATAGCTTTCAAAAGTTGCAATTCAATTTGATCATGCGGAAAGATTCGTTTAACTTTCAGTTCGATATTTTCAATTTCCAATTTAACTCCCGTTTTCGGTGTTAGTGCAGCAGGAGTATCTTCTATTTTGGAACAGTTGCTATCATCTCCAGCTCGTACTGATGGAATGGTATGTTTACCGTAGGAAACACACTGATAATAGTTGAAAATATTAAAAAAATGCTTGATGGGTATGAGCATGTTGAATGTTAGATGAGTTGTGTTGATGACGCCTGTATTGTTGGGAAAAGTCCAACCGGAGGTGGCCAAGTGTTTGATATTTTCGTCGGTGTAGATGGGAAAGCATCTAACAGTACTAACAATTCCAAGATCACGAACTACTTCCTATTCCTCACCACTCTGCTCATAACTAGCAGATTGAAACATAAAAGCACCAGCATTGTTTACGAATGACACCTTACCGTCCCCTTTGGTCTCCTAAACTTTTCCACTAATGAACAGCAGACTATCGTACAAAGCATTCTAGGCATCAGATTGATTGATATTGATTTCAATAATAACGTTATTGCGAAAAGACTTGACATAAGGATAGTAGGTACGCCATTCTACCTTTTGTATGGACTCATCGATTTGTGGTTTCCGGAAAATGTTGAACACTTGATTGGACAACATGATAACCAAGACATTACCTACCCTCCCTGTAGACACAAGTATTTTTTAGTGTATGTTTGTACTGAAAATCGAATTTATTTCAGAATGATACATCATCAACCTGTGCAGTATCAGTCAGAGTCATCTCAACAACAACATTCAAAACCGTCGCAGCAACCTTTCCAGAACGAGTTCAAAATCTCAGCAGTTTCCATTTTTTTCAGTCTATAGTTGCACATTATGAGGCTAGAATTCATCCATATTCAGGGATTTGTTGGACAGACTGTGTCTATTTAATATATACACAACCGTAGTGAATTTGGAAGACTTTGAAGATTCATGGTGATGTGTTCCAAAATTGGAGAAAAACACGCCGTTCTGTATGGGTCATTCCAAAGGAAATTTGTTCAGCTGCAGTTTCAATAACGTTGATATTTTATATAAATGGCTTTATAGTATACTACCAAAATAAATAAAATACATTTCACACACATCTTTTTTTGAAAATGAAAACTTATTTATACAGGAAAAGTTGTCAAAAATATGCATTAATAAAAAGTTTTATACCAGATTTTATAGATATGAATAAACATCATATTGAAAGATACAAGGTTGACAAAAACAGAACATTTCAGAAATAAAGAAAATAAGTTTGTCTGCCATTATAAATTCTGATTCGTTGGGTCGATATAACAAGAAGTGGCATTTTATATCTTGAATTTTATTGAGGACATTATTTAAAGATGATTGACATTTGACATTAAATTTCAATTGTGATATTTGGAAATTCATTTCGTATTGTAGTTTTTTCGAAATTCCCATTCAAAATAGCATCCTTTGATATAGATACCGGAGGAGTCTATTATGTGTAGATAACATGAGTTTCATTTGTTCGGAGTTCTGAGTTCTTGGACATATAAACATAACAAAGTAACGATACAGACAAATATGAAAAATCGTCATAAAATAATTCAAATCCATTCAAGTGAATACATGAATTGAAAGATATTTTAACCTCAACTTCGATATTCTGAAACAAAAACACACAGTATTCACAATTCCATCTTTCGTTTTTCCAAGTTCATAGTCATCAAAATTGATACGATTATAATATATATAGGGATATAAAACTATGTATGCACATCAAGCATTTTTTCGTAGTACGGTGACCGAGGGCAAAGTTATAACTTCAGCATAATATGAATGTTTATAAATATTAGGGAAGGTCAAGATCATCAACAGGTATTGAGAAATTCATTCGGTGTGCATTGATCACTAGTCAGAAACGGTTCCAAAGCTTTCGGAATACAATGCAAATAATTTTCTTCATGACTATTCGTTCAATATTTAATATTATTACTTCAAAATATATCGAAATCATAACACATTTGCGATTGATATATCAGTTACATTTGGAAAGTGAGTTTCAGTTTGGTGCCCATACATGTTGGAAATTTTGCCATGTGTGGTGAAAATCGTATTGAAAATTCTACGAAATATAAGCGCATATATACAGAGTGAATCAATATTTGAAATACGTCGTTTGGAACCCCTCACAACCATTCTCTCTCGAAATTTAGCAGAAATAATGCTGGGTCGTATTGTGGATAGAGTTAACGTTCGAAATTGGGGAAAGTGAAGTATTCAACAGTTTTGCGTGCGACGGGTTGCGTGCGTTTTCGACCGTTTTACGTGCCTTTATTCGTCATATCACTTAACGAGTTTCGCTAACCAAGTAAGCTTTGTCGTATGAAGGTTCGTTTTACGAATTTTCAGACTCCTGAACGGAACGTTGTGGAACACTCAGCCTAACTCCTGGTTCAGAGTGGTGTCGTCAGTCAATCAGAATGGAGAAATCAAATATCAGTAGAATGCTGGTGTTAGATGAAATTGAACTGAAGAATGTGGGTCGAATAATAATAATAATATTAGTGATAAAATATTAATAAAACTCAACTTGTGTTACAGAGTGGTGTCGGTCAGCCAATCGTTTGCGTGTATTTATTCGTTATCGTTTCATCGTTCTTGTCGTAACCGTTTTTCGTGTTTCGATATGACAGTCATTTATCACTTAACACGTTTCGCTAACCAAGTAAGCATCATCAGGAGATAAAGTCCATGTATATTTTTATGGATCTTCATTTCTTTTTGGACCTTCGATCGGAAACTTGTGGAACACTCAACCTAGCTTCCGTTACAGAGTAGTGTCGGTCAGCCAATCAGAATGGAGAAATCAAATATCGGTCGATTAATTGTGTTAGATGATATTGAACTGGGGAATGTGGGTCGAAAAATAATAATAATAGTGATAAAACATTGAAACTTTGAAAGTGACGTAGTCAGCGTGGGAGGTAGTGGCGTGGTAGAAAATGCGTGAGGATTTTGAAAATAAATGGTTTATTACGAAAAAAAAATGACGCAACTGTCAGAAGGGCACTAAGTTGTATATTCGTTGATAATAATCGAATCTTCGCGTACAGCACGTCAAATGAAAGGATAAAAAATGCAGAATTCATCGACGAGAGAATACAAAGATGGCGCAACATGTCAGAAAGTCATTAAGTCACAATTTTACTCATGATATTTGGATCTTGACGTGCAGCACATCAAATGGAAGAGAAACGAATGTAGTATGTATCGACAAAGAAAAAATAAAGATGACGCAACATGTCAGAAAAGAACTGAGCCACATCTCCGTTAATGACAATTGAATCTCAACGTGCAGTATACTGAATGAAAGTATGCAGAATTCATCGACAGAGAAAAAAACGAAGACGACGTAACATGTCAGAAGGGCAATGAGCCATATTTTCGTTTATAATGATTTGTTCTCAACGTGCAGCACATCAAATGAAATAGAAAAGAATGCAGAATTCATCGACAGAGAAAAAACAAAGATGTCGCAAGATGTCAGAAGTGCACTAACCTGCTTCTTCGTTAATAATATTCGGATCGTCATGTATGACACGTCAAATGGAAGGGAAACGAATGCAGAACTCGTCGACAAAGAAAAACAAAGATGTCGCAATATATCAGAAATGCACGAACTTGCGTCTTCGTTGATAATAGTCGCATCGTCACGTGTAGCATATCAAATGAAAGGAGATATGTTGAATTTATCAACAAAGAAAAAACAAAGAGACAACCAGAAGGGCACTGAAACATATTTTCGATAATAATAGTCGGATCGTCGCTTTTGACATGATTCATTCACTCAAGACTGAAATGTTTAGAAGATACTAACGAAGATCTTACGATGACTATATGTTCTGTTATGCTTTGTTAGGTATATCGAATGATGCGTGCAATTTCGTCAATTCTAGCAACCAGATCATTCCAAGACATATTGGTGTCCATTTGAACCCCAAAAAACTTATTGAAGCAGAAGGTGGAATACCAAAAAAATAGAAGATACAGTACACCAAGTCAGTGAAGAGCGGCATTTTTCTGATGTTTGAATTTCTTAAAATTTTCCAAATATCTGTAACAGAAAGACAAAACTCAGCTGCGGAACGCTTTTATCTACTAAAGTTGAGTATGTGTTGGTAGTGTGTAACGAAGTTTTCCATCAAATTCACTGGTTGCGCCCTCTGGAGGATGTTCTTCGCCATACAACATAGATGGAAATATTTCGAATCCGTTTAATACAAGGGGTCTGAAAATATAAAAACACAACGTTTTGACGCTTTGTAGACATGTTCGATGCTCTATGAGTGATTTTTGACTAAAACTCATTATCCATATATTGCGCGCAATCGCGATAATATTGAATGTTTGGTGGTCATATAATCGGGATAATAATGATAATATGGATACTGAGTGTTGGTCAAAAAACACCCATAGAGCATCAAACACGTCAATAAAGCTTCAAAACGTTGTGTTTTTATATTTTCAGACCCCTTGTTTTAAACGGATCCGAAATGATAAACAATAAATATTGCCATCTATTGTGTATCGCAACAAACATCCTCCAGAGGAAGCGACCAGTGAATTTAATGGGAAACTTCGTTACACACTACCAACACATACTCAACTTCAGTAGATAAAAGCGTTCCGCAGCTGAGTTTTGTCTCTCTGTTAGAGATATTTGGAAAATTTGAAGGAATTTGAACATCAGAAAAATGCCGCTCTTCACTGACTTGATGTACTGTATCTTCTATTTTTTTGGGGTTCCACCTTCTGCTTCAATAAATTTTTTGGGGTTCAAATGGACACCAATATGTCTTGATATGCTACACGTGACGATGCGACTATTATTAACGAAGACGCGGGTTCGTGCATTTCTGACATATTGCGACATCTTTGTTTTTCTTTGTCGACGAGTTCTGCATTCGTTTCCCTTTCATTTGACGTATCATACATGACGATCCAAATATTATTACCGAAGGAGCAGGTTAGTGCACTTCTGACATGTTGCGCCATCTTTGCTTTTTCTCTGTCGATGAATTCTGCATTCTTTTCTATTTCATTTGATGTGCTGCACGTTGAGAACAAATCATTATTAACGAAAATATGGCTCATTGCCCTTCTGACATGTTATGTCGTCTTCGTTTTTTTCTCTGTCGATGAATTCTGCATACTTTCATTCAGTATACTGCACGTTGAGATTCAATTGTCATTAACGGAGATGTGGCTAGGTTCCTTTCTGACATGTTGCGTCATCTTTGGTTTTTCTTTGTCGATACATTCTGCATTCGTTTCTCTTTCATTTGATGTGCTGCATGTTAAGATCCAAATATCATGAGTGAAATTGTGACTTGATGCCTTTCTGACATGTTGCGCCATCTTTGTATTCCCTCGTTAATGAATTCTGCATTTTTTATCTTTTCATATGACGTGCTGTACGCGAAGATTCGATTATTATCAGCGAATATACAACTTAGTGCCCTTCTGACAGTTGCTCCATTTTTTTTCTAATAACTCATTCATTTCCATAAATCCTCACACATTATCTACCACGCCACCACCTCCCATGCTGACTACGTCACATCCAAAGTTTTAATGTTTTATCACTATTATTATTATTATAATTCGACCCACATTCTTCAGTTCAATTTCATCTAACACCATCATTCTACTGATATTTGATTTCTCCATTCTGATTGACTGACGACACTACTCTGTACCAGGAGTTGGGCTGAGTGTTCCACAAGGTTCCATTCAGGAGTCTGAACATTCGTAAAACGAACCTTCATACGACAAAGCGTGGACTTTAGTCATCTCCTGATGATGCTAACTTGGTTAGCGAAACGCGTTAAGTGATAAATGACTATCATATTGAAATAAGAAAAAAAACGACAATAACGACGAAACGATAACGGATAAACGTACGGATAATGGTCAAAACGCACGAAAAACGATCGAAAACGACCGAAAAATGATCGAAAACGCACGGAAAACGGTCGCGTGCTAAACGGTGGCACGCAAAACAGTCGAAACGTTTGTAAAACGGTCGCTTTCTCCATTTTCGAGTGTTGAATCCACAATACGTAAACTCTTCGACACCTTTGGTGCCATCTCCTAACTTGGTTAACAAAGATACGAGACTTCCGATATATTGGAACGCTAGACTTCTGTTGAATCTACATGTTTTTTTCTATAATGATGTATTTTGAGATACCTTGTAACATTGAGGGATCACACTTTGAAACGATACAACCTCATTAATCTGTCATGTTTTTTTCTTAAATCTGATTCATTATTATTAATATATCACTTTCGCGCTTCCAATTTTCATCGAGTCGTTCACGATTAATTTCAAAACCGGCAACGCTATATTACTCCATAAACAATGATTTATTGTACAACTGGCAACACCTGCTTGCACTAGCAACCGGTAAATCTCGATACCATCTCCATCTCTCTTTGCATCGATTACGTCACACGCGTCTCTGCTCTTACACACACATACACATCTTTATATGAAATATTAATTATTTCCCAAATCTAAGTATATTTTCCTATCTTCAACATGATAATGACGATTACATTCAACGGAAATAAAAAAAAAATGCTGTCGAGTATGATGAATGAGTCAATTTCGGTCCCGATAAAACTAACGCTGTAAATACCCAACATTCGGTTACCATCAATATCTTACGTTGGTGTAGAGGCTAGGGACAATGTCTACCGCGCGGACGTCGTGGGTTCGAATCTCATACCTATAAACTTTTTTTAATCAAAATCACGTGACAAGGGGGCCTGAGCGCTGATGCGGAATCCCAAGGGGGCCGAAGCCGGAGTACTGAGGGAGGTGATAGGTTAGGTGGAGTACCAAGGGGGCCGAGGGCAAGGGGGTCCACGCTCTTTGAACCTCTACGATATTCATTTCATCCTGCGTCGATTTCGATGACGTTTCCCCCACTTTAAAGTGGTCCAGAATCCGCCTTGTTCATCTACCAATCTGGTCGAAATTTTGATACTTATCATTGTTATATGTAGTCGTTATACCCCCTCCAAAATATCTTACAAAAATTCCATTGGAGGTTTGAGATTACCGAAACTATCAAGATATTGTACAGCATTGCCGTTTTTAATGTAAGCTACCCTATGAGTGCCTGCTTTCAGTTGAGAATTCAAGTTCAATACAGCACATTCTCGCAGCCGAGTATTACGAGTTGGCAACGTATCGCGCATAAAGACTCCACGAAAATGTGGAATTCTCAGTTGACAGGCACATTTTTTAATTTCCGAATCGTATAATGCTCTATGGGGTAGCTTCAATAGGAGTTTTTTTACTTTTTCAAGTAAAGACTTCGCCCTTTGTGTTGCTGTTGTTTTTTTAGGAATAGACCAAATCCTCGAGGTGTTTTGCGTAGATACAAACCGAAACCTGAATATTCCATGGCTTTATTGTGACGTTGATCTTCTTCAAGTTTCGTTTTGGCATTTTTAGCATCTATTACGGTTTTTGCGATAGCTCCTGCTCCACCTGCCAACGAACCCAAAGCTGAAAGGGCAGCGAATATAGGTATGAGAGGAAGGATTCCTCCAGATTTTGCTTCGAATGGTATTATCCTAGGTATCCGTATGTTTTTACGTCCTCCAGCTTGACTCAATGCCATTTTAGCAGCTCGCAAAGCCGAATCAATAGATTTCTTAATATTGGTAGGATGTGGCTTTTAATTTTCAGTAATTTTTTGAAGCATATTACGTCGAAAGAACAACCCCATACCGAACTTACGATTCGCTTTCATTATTGTAGTTACAAGTCAAGCTGCAGCTTTTTCACCAAATCCGACACTTGATCTGCTTTATGACGGTCTTCTAAGGAGTCGCTTTGAGAGTACGCGATATCGTGATTTTTACAATATTCGTCCATAGGATTTACACCGCGTTCCAATCTCTGTTTCAATTTGGTTCCTGGACCGCAAAACTGATAACCAGGTCGATGTCAACATTGAGAATGATTGGGTGACGACTGTGATGTTTTTATTTATAACCGTAGCGCACTCATTGTCCAACATTACATCATGAAAGACGTTTAACAAGACAGTTTAGACTTTTTGAATGAAGCCAACAATAGTAGTGTGGTTGGGAAGTATGGTATATTATTACCCCAGTGGTTCAAAAAATTTTCAGTAAAGTCAAGGGGTTGGTATATTATCCGTTCAGGGAAAATAAGGATATCATAAGCCCACACGAAGCCAAATCGAATTCCATAATAATTTTCGATAATGTCGCATGCGATGGCCAACAGAAAATTCGCTAATATTATTCTGTATGTAGGCATAAGGACATTGACGCCGCCTATCTTTGTCAGACATATTCAAAAGTCCCCAAACAATTGATACGAGACAATTGCAATATGATTGTACTTTTCAAACAGGATGAAATGAATTTGAAACATGTATTCGATAAACACGTGTCTCCCGACATGTCTTTCGAAGAATTCAAGAGAATGTGTGCCGAATGTTGGCAACATCGATATGGAACCGTTGTAATAATGAAAGATTTCGATACGAATGGTGGACGTTATCGTCAAGGATTCGACAAATATATGAGTATACACAGTGAGTGATGTTGTATCATTCAACATCATCAAACCGTTGAGCAAAGAAGTTGATGTTATTCGAAAGAATAAAATCAACGAAATTGCACGCATCATTCTGAAATTGGGCAAATCCGAAGAAGTAGAGTCATTGCAAAGATTTTTCAAACCTCTGTCTATTCCATTGGGGAAAATAGCGAATGAAACAGCAACACAGTTAGCTGAGGCCAAAACCGAACTCAAACAAGAGACAGTGAAAGAACCTGAAACGACTCCATTCCAATCCCACGTACATGTTGCAGGTACAGATGAGGATGATAATGATGAAAATGTCTTTAGTGGGTTTGCAGAAGACGAACAAGATGACAACGTTGCGTCAGGCATAAATGAACAAGTTTTAAAAGAATAAATCGATCAATATTCGATAATGTCTCAACCGTACATTAAAAAACATTGGGGAAATGACAAGGAAATCGACAAAGTATACGGTCCCATATATGATGAGTATCTTCAAAATGGTTCCTAGGCCAAAAGGAAATCGATTGTGACAAGCGTAGCGGATACATAAAATTGGCTGGGTATCACTCGAAAGGAACACCCGGTATATACGAACTGTTATTTCTCGACATGCCTGAAAATTATATTACTGAAGATTTGAATGTTTACAAAAAGATTTTGGATTTATCGAGCGCTCACAAGAATCCGGCTGGGCATCTAAAATGCACTCAGAGATACAAGTACACCAACATAAACAAACCGTTGTTTCCTACAGCAGGAAATCGTCGTAAAACTTGTACTAGGTTTTTTCATCCTAAAACACCTCTTACTACTACTACTGCGATGACATCTTGTCTACCCAAATCGTCACCCTTGCAATGAGAAACCCATTGAATACATACATTGGGAAGATCCCAACGAGTTATGCGAACGTCTCGAATTATTGCTAGCCTCTTGTGATGCAGGAAATACTTCACACAACAATGAAATCATCGCCATTTTGAATGAACTCAAAGAAGCAAAAATAATTCTATAAGATACACTACGTTCCCCAATACATTATCATTTTCAAAATGGTTATCGATAAGGTTGGACGTAGCGACAGCAACAGAAAGCGGAAATTGCCAACGCCCTCTGGAGGATGTTTGTTGCATTATACCTCAGATGGTGATATTCATTGTGGTGATGTGAAATTGTATCATGTGAAGAGCCCCACCACTGATTATGATGTTGCTAATAAAAAAATATATGGATGGAACCGATAAAGAACTTGCTTCATTTATATATCAACTAGCTAAGTAACACCAAAAAGAAATGACCCAAGTTAATGAAAATCTAACGAAATTTCAAATTAATATCTCCAAACAAATCACCGAAATAAATTCGAAGGTACAATCTACTATCAAGGAAATCAACAAGATGCAAAATGTACTTCAAGCATAACCATAAGAAGAAAGCAGGTTCACACATCTTCACCATCAGTCGTTATGACTCTCAAAGACAAGATTCAACTTGTCAACGAACTACATAAACCAATTAAAAAAAATCCTGGACGCCGTACAGTTGACTTATGGCAGATGGATTTGGCTGAGATGAGATCGTTCGCTCACCAAAATCGAAATTTCAAACTGATTCTAGTAGTCATAGATTGTTTTTAGAAATTTGTGTGAACTCGACCACTGAAATCGAAAACAGGATAGGAAATTACCAAAACGTTTGCAGATATCCTGACACATATGAAACGTTGTTCAAAAAATTTACAAACCGATCAAGATAAAGAATTTTTCAAACTTTGATGAAAAAACAGCACCACCAAGGCTTCTATGGCTGAATGTATCATTAGAACGTTGAAAGAGAGACTTTTCAAATATTTCAGTCTGAATGGCACCTACAAATGGTTGAATGTCTTGCCTGAAATCACAAAATCATACAATGATAAGCGACACTCAAAGACGGGCATACAACCTTTGAAAATCTGCAAAACCAACGAAAAACAAATTCTCAAATCAACATACACCCATCTGAAAATAGCTGGACCGAGAAAATTCAAAGTCGGTGATGTTGTACGAATCAGTAAGGCGAAACACGTTTTTGAAATAAGCTATACGCCCAATTGGACTACGGAATTATTCAAAATTATCAAAGTCAACATTACCAACCCCGCCACCTTCATGCTAGAAGATATGCAGGGTGCACCAGTTTGGGGTGCTTTCTATGGGAAAGAATGACAAAAAACTGCAAATCCTGATATATATCTCGTGGAAAAAGCGTTGCGGAAGAAAGATAAAAAAATGTACGTTAAATGGCTGGGTTTGGATAACAAACACAACAGTTCGATCGAAAATGTCGATTTTGTATAGAATCTTATTGAAAGAACACTGACAATGTATTGGGAGGGCCTTTTGTGAAGAAATATTTGTGTGTTTAACAAACGCACAATATCTGAAATGGACCACGTGATCTGAAGCTTTAAGAGCGCATGCAAACACAGATGGATGTTCAGTTTGAAAACAAAAATGTCTCTCGATAGTGGTTACGGTAGTAAAGTTGAAGTAATGTTCGACAGTGATGGTGAAGAATACAATGGAACTCTGAATGCAATAGACAGAGCGTTGTAGCAATACGAAATGGCCGCTCGGAACGAACACCAATTGCTGTTGATGGCATCCCCATGTCATCTCATGAAATTCGATGTGGCCTAAGTCCATGCAGAGACTTCAGCACATGCATAATTTTGAAGCAGCAGTTCCCCATTCGTTCCATCAATTTAACAAATTATGAATGGGCGACCCTCATTGACATCCTGCAACAAATGAAGGAAATTTTCTTTGTATCACAAATCGATGGATATGTAGAAATATGATTCAATTACAACACGTTGTGGAGATAACATTTACGTCACACAGTACATCGAAAAGAATACCAAACATGTTTTCATTTCCAAGGACACCACGAACTTGAAGTTGTTTCAACGAGATGTAAACGAGATCTTGAATACTCACCTTGGTGTGCTCTCTGATCGTATCGCTATGCTGGATGCTTCGAACTTTTATGATTATTATCGAGATGTTTTCAATATAATACAATAATGGTTACGTGAAAATGAAACTAATTTAACTTTGGAAGAAATCATAGAAGGTTTTTGTCGAGCCTCAGCTTTAGATTGTCTGTATGCTAATGCTTTAACTGAATATTTATTTTATTATAAAGAAAAAATAGTGCATGATTTATGAAATGAATGAGGAAATGTTGTAAAATTTGTTTCATTTGAAGCATGAAGGAAAAAAAATTCATCTTTGAAAAGTTGTTTGATATAATAAAATACCAAAATTTCCATATATATATATATATATATATATATATATATATATTATTCAAATTATATCAACGTGTGTGTACAACAATAAATAAGTAAAAAAATATTCAGTATATTTCATTCAAATTATATCAACGTGTACATGTACAAGTATAAATAGTATACAAAAACTGAAACACTCAAACATATTTCTGTTTGCAGTCAATTCTTGCAAAGTTGGTGGACTCCTACCGCTGTTGAAAATTCTCAGAGTAAACACACCTATCAGTCATATTGAAACAAGGACAAATTTTTTCAATGAATCACATCAATAGAAATAAAATCCAAATGAAAACCTCATTTTGAGCTATAGTGCCCCCAAGGTAAACTGTCTGATGATTTGGGGATTAATTTTTGTTTATCGTCGTGTGGACTCAAGCCTATTTTCACCTGCTTGATACTGAAAAAGTTGTGAGCGTATGATCGAATAGTAAATTGCTCATATATTTTTTCTTTAAAATTCATGAGACAATCGATATAATATTTGAAATCAATTTTATTTTTGACTACATTATATCGAATTCCCTTTGATTTTTTGATAACTTTTCCACCCTACACTTTGTAGGTGTACATTTTGGAACGTAACCCTGCAAAGTTCGTGATGATTTTACCACTCGCTTCATCTTTCATTAACCCAGGAATTTTTTTATTAACAAGTGGAATTTGAAACGTATTATCGGGCGAATAATCGGAAGTATTGAATTTTGATAGGTTCTTTTCAATGAGTTCTGAATGAACATTTCCACACGTTATTTCGTAGATGAAGCTATCTGTATCTGTATACATTTACTTGCAATTTTCTATACCTAGAGTGGGCACCATGAAATCGTAATGCAAATCAAACATGCATGTGTTTGAAATATCTAATATTGCAATTTCGATGTACAGAGGTTTATTGAAAACGAGTTCAGTCTTTCTCAATTCAATAGCCACCAAGTCTGTATCGGAAACGGTTGGACTCTGAAATCCGGGGCTCGAAATTAAATTTTTGGCGCCATAACGACCGTTCCAGAAATTCAGAAGTTTGACCACCCTGTGTAACCGAATGTTTTCCATGGTTTCCTCAAAAATAGCATTTACCATTAGTTCATATAGATTTTTGCCAAAAGAACTGTTGGCTGCAGCCAACGAGTATTCGTAGACGAGTATTCAACTCAATGTAGGGACGCAGCCATGCAGATTGTTTTAATTTCACGACCCAATGAATTTTGGTTAGAATCAAACCGTTTTTCAGTGCTTGTTTCAAGTTGCGATAATGCAAAATATATTTGTCTTTATTATACAGGGTACCCATTAATTTTTTTTGTTTGGAATTTGGTGGTGCTTGATGCTCTGGACAAAACGGAAAATCTTAATGTAAATCATGTAATCTCTCAGAGTATTCCAAATCAACTCCCAATATGTAGCCTTCTGAAGCATTGTCAGGAATTTCAGTTACATCTTTGTCAAAATGTTCCACCCACTGAAAACCGTCGTAAGGTAGAAATTTTGACATTGCCCACCCATATAAATTATTAACGTCTAAATTTAAAAGATATTTTGAAGGTTTTTCGAGATTGTATGCTTCCATATATTCATTATTTGCTTCAGGATATCTATTTGAACAAACCGATATTCCGCCCCTTATCCCCTTTTCTACAAACATAATCATGTCAATGTCTTTCAAAATTTGTATTTTACACTTTGTATACTTCAACATGGCATCCCACGTGTACACAGGCATAGTTTAATACCATGCGGGGTCCAACCCATAAGTTGCCATGTTTTTTTTACGAAAATTTTCAAAAACGTCTGCCAGTAATAAAATATCTGTTTTCAAATATAGGTCCGCATACGATCCCAAATTTGTAATTTTGAATGATTCCCAAACATTTTGTGCGTGAGCATATTTCTCTTCTGTTATGTCTTCATCATTTGGTTTATTATAGAATTTTACTCGTGATGGTAACTCGGTGGTGTTTAAGTTTTCCATGCTATCTATATAATCAAATGGAAATAACCCCTTTCTGCTTAGAAGAGCAAATTTCTCATCATCTAAATGACTAAATTCTTTTTTCTTTATTTCCAAATCATTTTGATCCAATGTGGATACTAATTCATCCAACGATGTTCCCATGAATCGAAAGGAATCTATAAATCGAAATTGAATTTTAGTTTCAGCATCCTTCTGTGTAAAGGAAATGTATGTTTCTTTATTTGAGGGTAGTATGCTCACACAGCCTTTTTTTGCGATATCTATGATAATGAAATGACTGTCGTATCCTGAAAGATTATGAAAAGTAATGTGTACCAAGAATAATTTTCGAAAGTTGACATTACAGGGGGCTTGGTTCGCAAATTCGTATACTGATCGTGATCGTACACCATAACATCTTTGGGGGCGAACGGTTTTTTGCAAATATGACGAGTCGTTGCTGCACCGATGTTATTTAAAGGCACTGTCATCGGCTCAATATTCTTTATTTTTGATTCAACAAATTTTGCAATATCAGACAACTCATCGGCAAACCATTTCATAGTCTTCACCTCGATAGCTTTTGAAATGAGAAAGACTGTCGTCATAGGAACACTTTAAGTAGTACTCTGCACTGAAAGGTATATGTATTTTGTAGTTTTGTTGGATATGATTCCGTTACATTTTTCCAACAATGACTCGAAATCAGCAAAAATTATAAACGGGCATTTTTGTTTATAAACATGATTTCGAAATTCTACATAATCGTATGTAGCAAAGGAAATTTTACAGTCATTCACTTTTTCGCACAAAACAGTATGATCATTTAATTTTTGCTGACTTGAAAAATAATTGAGGCATCTATCACAAAAAAACTCTTGTCCTCTATGATTACTCATTTGTTTTGAAAATAGTCTAGACATGTCTTTGATCCAGCAATAATGGAAATTAATTTCAGTCTTGTCATCATCATCAATAGGTGGAACCTCATAATCATTGAATTTTGGGAAATATTCATCTTGAATTGATAACAAATTAACATGTCTGTCTTGTTTTATTGTCGTGAGTCTGGCAGGCACTACTACATAAAATGATTTTTCCTTTGCTTGATTCAATTCTAAAGAGTAAACGGCAACAGAAATATTTTTGAGTTTCTCACATTTGAAAATTTGTCCATAGTCAAAATAAGTCCATTGGAGTATTTAGCTCTGTAGTATTCAAAACTGTAGAATAGTATGGATATTTTGATACTCGTTGTGGATCTTTTGCTACAGGATACAAGGCGCTAATGATACTCGAAAAGAAGCACATTTCGTCATCGTTTTGTTCATCAATGCATGTCTGCTTCCTTGCGATTTCTTGCGGCAATGGAATGAAAGAAGTACAAATCACATATTTATTTACTGCTACTTCCAACAAAAGAGTTTTACTCAAAGCCCACCCCGACAGTTGTTCTTCAAATTCACCTAACTTATTCAATATAACATCCACAGCGTACTGAAATATTTGCGATCAACAATATCCCCATCATTCGACTTCTCAATAAAATCCCCTGAAAATGTTAAATTAACTTTGAGGCATGACATTTGTTTTAAAATTTTGTAAATCTCACGTTTGAATAATGAAAAAGCATCGTCTAGAAACTTTTTAGGATCTTTATGAGACAAATTGATGATTATCCCCGTTGTGACTCTACTATTGAAAATATTGTTAACGTTTTGCCACTTTACCCTGGTGCTTCGTCGTTTCGAACCCGAGCCTATATGTTCATTATTCATCATTTTGATAATCACTTCAAAGCGTTTCAATTCCCCAATTTGTGTAATCATTTTCTTTTTTTCACCAACCGAAAATTTAATTTTTTCATAGCTAAAACGCATTTCCTTATATGTTTAAATTTTATAGCTTGTTTGGCAATATGATCCGAATAATTATCTTTGATGTGTAAAATGTATTTATCAATTACCGACTTGATTTGTGGAAAATCAACCATTTGGATTTGATTTATTAATATGACACACCGATATTTTGTTCACAAATGAAATTCTCGGTGTGATGAGTCGGTTCTGGAAGCTGCTGTGATTTGAAACTCGTTGGGGAAAGGTTGCTAAGATGGATTTGGATGTAGTTGTTGAGATGACTGAACTGATACCGCACACGTTGATGTAGTATTTTCAAATAAATTTGATTGTCAATATAAACATACACCAAAGAAAAATAAAATTCAAGAATGGGGGTAATGTCTTCCATGGAGTGATAGTGAAAAATGAGCGAGCTACAGTTATAATTAAAAAATTCAACTGTCATTCAAAACAAGTACTAAACACAAGTCATTCTACAATTACTAAACACATACAAAATATTGAAAACACTACTTTATGCAGATCATATCTATGAATGAGAAAATTTTTGAGTCGAAAAAAAAATAGTATACAACCACAAACTCTATACATATATCGAACAGATAAAAATGGGAAAGCAGTACTAACCTTAACTTCGTACAAATTCAAATGAAACAACACAACAGCGTATTTTCTAAATGCTTCTCACAATGTTAGCTGTCAATATCCTCTGCGGCGTCTCTACGGGTGAATCTGCTATTTTGTTATTCGGTTTTCTCTCCACGACCGAACTTTAATTTTTGGAAATCCACCTGGGAGAAACCAAAAACTAAAAAGATAATGTTTCAAATTACACTAACACTCTCTCAACAAACGGTTACATGAATAAAAGTTATTCGTACCTTACTATGCATTTTATTCATCTAGAAAGCTGGTCACAAAATGAGCTTCTGTTTACAACATAAATGTGTATATAGAAAAGCTATGGCATTATCAAATGCAAATAGATACAATACAAGAAAATTTCTCATTCAGCTTGGATGATTCTCGAGTAAAATTCATAATCACATTTCACGGTTATGAGGCTGCCAGAACAAATCGTTCGGTACAATTATTCACTGAAGGAGATAGTATTCGAGAAAAATGGATGTCAGCAATTACCGGTTCTTATCTTTTATTCATTATTAAAGATTGAATTTAATGAAAAACAACTATCAGCAATTGTCATTTCTTATCTTCTGATATATGTAGGATAAAACTAGTAGTCCAGGGTTGGCTTGAGGAATACGTAATTACCTCTAAACCATTTTGTATTACAAAATAATTGAAAAAAACGATAACCCTCAAGAAGTATGTATAAAAAAACACTCAAGTAATTCAAACTGGGAAAAATTTTGGAAATTCAATGATAATTCAACAACTCCCACCACCTTTGAATTAAATTAAATTTGAATCAATCCATTTGAGAAAAAGTCAAAAACGTATAAAAAATCTTGCAATAAAAATTCATAAAGTGAGCATGAAAAACACTTTCAGATAAAATCGTTGTACTTGTCACTGGTATCACCTCCAACTGTTACAACTAACTCATCATTTCGCCTCGCAGGTGGTATTTATAGGAAAATAAGTGATGACATATTTCAAAATCCAACAAAGAGCCTTTGTTCCGTAGCTTTGAGAACTGCATATCTCTGGATGCTGATTCAGTATTGACAGTGATCCATGTATCCATGGGTTAGAATAGGAAAATAGGTGATGACATATTATGCAATCAAACAAAGAGCCTTTGTTTCGTCGTACCAAATTTTTATGAAGCCACATGTCTGGCTTCATCGATAAGCCAGCTATATTATATATTTTTACCAGTTTGAAATAAAATAAAAAAATACTGTTTCGATCAAAATATCAATTTTTTTCATTTGAATTTCATAATTGTTGTAAAAGTCCAATCAGAATACATGCTGATATCGTAGATTCTTTGATAACTTTATAAACGTCAAATTCCATTTGTGACTTATTTTTCTCTAGCCTTGTTGCGTGTTCTGGAACAAATTCAACAGTTTTTTGTATCTGAATGACGAAGATCTTGAAATATCAATTTCAAATCACAATTGAATGGTGTATTCTTTGGAATTGCGACTGCGCAAATACTGCTATTTGACTCTCATTGACTGATGTCGAACGAATCTATCCCACTGTTTACATCTATAATCACTAGTCTTCACGCATATTTCCTTGGAATTCCACCCACATTCGGTACGTTTACATATTGAACAAAAATTATTGTAGTCGAAAGTACATAATTTGTTTTTCAGCATCGTTGACGACATATTCTACACTCTGAGGCGGAAACACTTTGTCTTGAATGTCTAAATTATTCAACTGCTTCAGAACATTTTTCTTTTCCTCGTATTATTGAATGTCTTCACTTAATTGTTGAACACGTCTCTCAAATTCCTCTACTTCACGTCTGTATAATCTGAATGCCATTATATTACTAATTTTTGTTCACCAACGACGTACGGAACATCGTTTTCCTATCAATCTCATATTGAATGTAACTGACTTATGGTGTACAATTATTCAAACATGAAAACGGCTATGTCAATGACAACGAAACGATAACGAATGAACGCACGCAAAACGGTCGAAACTTATGCAGAACAACGTATTTTTAAATGTCATTGTCGAATAATTCGCTCCCACATTGCCCTCACGTTAAGTCCACAACGCCTAACCCCTCGACACTGTTGGGTCTCCTCTTTCTCCTGATGATGCTAACTTGGTTGACAAAGATACGAGACTTAGTGCCCTTCTGGCATGTTGGAACACACTTAAAACGTAAGAGCCCTCCTAGTCATTACCATACAATATTTATCGAGTCATTCACGCTTAATTTTGAAACGGCAACGCTACATTGCTCCATAAACAACGATGAATTTTACAACCGGCAACGCCGAACCTGCCATGCTGGCATTGGCAGCGTATAACCTCGATACCATTTCCATCTCTCTTTGCCTCGATTACATCACACGCGTCTCTCGCTCTTACACACACATACACATCTTTATATGAAATATTAATTCTTTCCCAAATCTAAGTATATTTTCCTATCTTCAACATGATAATGATGATTACAACTTCCCTAACATTCTACGGAAATCAAAAAAATGCGGTCAAGTATATAAAATGAGTCAATTTCGGTCCCGACAAAACTAACTCTATAAATACCCAACATTCGCAGTTACTTTTAATATCTTACGTTGGTGTAGAGGCTCAGGACAATGTCTACCACGCGGACGTCGTAGGTTCGATTCTCATAAGTATAAACTTTTTTTAATTAAGATCATGTGACAAGGGGGCCTGAGGGGCGGAGTCCCAAGGGAACCGAGGGCGGAGTACTAAGGGGGCTGATAGGTGAGGTGGAGTACTGAGGGGGCCGAGGGGCGGAGTTCCACGCTTGAATCGCTACGATAATCATTCCATCCTGCGCCGATGACGTCATACGTTTCCCCCACTCCTGTTGAACCAAAAATTGAAGAAAATTCAGCTCCATAAGAAAATACATGGGATTTTGCGCCAGAAATCTTTGTTCATCTACTGGAATGACATACACTTCATCTTTGTTTTTATACAATTCCTTCATTTTTTTTAACACTTCATTCAATTCATAAAAGTAGTACAATAGTAATAGTGGAACTTAACTATTATCACAGTGTGATAATTTATTAAAAGAAATAAATTTCATGAGAAAAATCAACAATATTACCAGTCTGTATCATATTCCACCTACTTCTTCGAAGTGTATCTATAAAACCAGTCCAATTTTGAAACTTTCTAAATTGTTATACAGTAAAGCACTGTATATCCAAAGCCACACATTTGTATCTTTTACCCTTTTGAAGGAAGTTTGAAATATCTCTCTTGGATCGCCACTATCGTTACACAGGCGAAACTTTTTTTTTATATGCTCATAGCACCATTTCCATGGGACCTTCGAGATTAGACAGTTTTTAATACGGTGTGATATCGACACCCCCAACGAACAAGGTTGTAACTCAACTTAACGTACTTTTGAGTTTTAACGATAGGCATACTCAGCACAAAAAGACGCATCTGGCAATATTAAAGACGTATGTCTGCATACAATAGTTTCGCTAATACGTAGTTGAACATGGTTGTATGAGATATTACATTTTGTGATTCAACGTTAAAAAGAATGTAATAAATAATACGTCTTTCTTCAAATCTGATATTATTATCGAATATTTGGAAACAAAGATGTTAAAATAGATACAACTTTGTTCTTCGCATAATTTTTGGGACTATTTTTGAAAAACAAAATACAAATCGGGTCACAACCTTATTGCATGAATTTCTCCTTCAAATTCTTGGATGCTTGCGGAGTTACTGCTTTGTTCTCACCAGACCAACATTCGTTTACCTGTTGACAGCGTGTGTGATATTAGTTTTTTCTGTTCGTTTTTGGAATTGTGATTAAATAATATTTACAAAATGCATTGCGGTGAGCAGCGCAGTAATAAACTATTAGAAAAGGCTCTAAAGGACAGTGAAAAAACAAGTTATTCGACAAGTAAGTAGTTTTTCTCATTCTTAACCTCACTTTTTTCATTTTATGTTCACTCTTTTTATTTTAATATCGTATCGTGAATGCATACATTGTCATATTTATTTTTGCTTTTCAGAAGTGAGTTTCGGTGCCGATGACCAATCGTATTCAGATAGAAGTTCAGTTATAGACCCCGAAACAATCATTCAAAATGGCGAGGAACTATTTCAATTTAAGGAAAATCTACGACCACGCCGCAGTAACTTTCTATCTGCATATTGCGAATCGGCATCTAGCCGGGAGAAAGAACCTTTTTCCCCAGATGTGTCAGAGTATGTTCCGTCCCATGATGGTAAGACAATAATTATTTTATTCTTCCACTTCAGCTGATTGATCTATTGGTTTTCAGAAAATGGTGGTTCCGAAAAAGATTACTGGCAAGAAGAAGAGGAATTAAATGAAATTCCCGCAGAAAGTGTTCGTGATATTATTCAGCCAAGTACAAGTTCGCCTTTGAATGCAGTGGCGTTCACTACTACACAAGATGACGATGCGAAGAAGAATACTAAGAGGAATATGTCAAAAAAATCTAATCTTGGGCGTAAGAGAAAGAGAAATCCTGAAAATTGGAAAACTAATATACAAAAGAGAAAGAAAAATGCAGGAGAGGAATTCATAAATAAGGGTGGTAAATTAAAAAATATACGGCAAATGAAGCAAGGCTGTAATGAGAAATGTAAAAAAAATGCTCTGAAAATGTGTCTGTTGCAATGAGAACTAAAATATTCACTGATTTTTGGGCCCTTGGTGATCATAACAAACAAGGGGAATTTGTAAGCAGAAATGTAGAAAGAATGTCCAAAAAGTATGTTCTGCTGCAGAAAATTGAAACATCCAGGCGTCACTGGTACTCATTTTGTATCGATGGCAAAAAAATTCAGATATGTAAAAAGATGTATGTCGATACTTTAGATATAACTGATAAATGGATCACTACTATTCACAAGAAAATTGACATGCAGGAATCTAGTTGCGCTGTGCTTGACGACAGACGTGGGCATCATACTAATCGGCCACATCAGATTTCTGAAGATGTCAAAGCTACTGTCAGGGCTCATATTTTGCAAATACCATCAGTGGATTCCCATTATGTTCGGGCCAGAGCTTCGACCGAAGAAAAAGAAGCCTTACAAAAAGAATATACAACTCACATAGCGTCTAAATTTGTGGTCAGGGAATTAAAGTAAGAGCATAAATCAGTCGCTACAGGCAGTAGCTCAGTTGTTTTAGCAAGCTATGACCTTCAAAAAATTTTGCCAACTCCAATGTCTGAAGTTTCGTTATTCTATTATAAACGAAAATTAGCCGTCTATAATTTTACTATTTTTGACGTGGGAAACAGAGAGGGCTTTTGTTACGTATGGGATGAGACAATAGGCAAAAAAGGTGCCAATGAAATTAGTAGTGCCGTTTACTGGTTTATTGAAATGAAGGTTATAGAGGGGTTTAAAGATTTTGTTTTCTACTCTGACAATTGTGGAGGGCAAAACCGAAATAGAATTGTGTTTTGTATGTATGCCTTTGCTGCAAAAAAATTTATTATCAATATAACACATGTGTTTTTTGAAGTAGGGCACACTCAAAATGAAGGAGACTCGATGCACGCCCTCATAGAGAGACGCAAAAAAAATCAAATTGTTTATGTTCCTGAGCAGTGGATATCAATAATACGATGTGCCAAATCTTCTGGCAAGCCATATACTGTGACTGAAATGAATCAAGGTAAAATTCTCAATTTTAAGGACTTGATGAATAAACAAAACAATTTTGATGTTGGTGTAGATAGTAATAAAATCAAAGGGAATAAAATCAGATGTTTAAAAATAGAAAAGGAAACCCCCAACCTGATACAGGTGCACTATGATTTGTTATCTGAAATTTCTTACCAAATTGATTTAGAAAAAAAACAAGGCAAAAAATCCTCCAGGAACTTGGCAAAAACACAGAACTTACCTGATGCTACCACTATTATACCCTCAGCCTACAAAGGTCCCCTACCTATTTCCAAAGCTAAGTACAAAGATTCAAACAGCCTTTGCAATTCAAAAGCCATTCCAGAATTGTACCACAATTATTACAAGAATTTAAAATATATTGATGGAGTTGCCCAGGACCCTTCTTCAGATTCAGAATAATGTTGTTGTACTTTAAGTAAATGTTAGAGTTTAAGATTTTGTTTTTCCCAGAAGAATGTTTTGTTTTTGTCTGAATTTGTTGGTTTTTAATAAAACATCATAAAAACAGTTTTACCTTCTATCTAAACCAAAATTTGTGAAAATTATATCGCACGAACCAGAGTTATTTCAAAGAATACAATGTTTAAATAAAACATACAACCTTTTAAATAGTCAAATTTGAAAACACAGACAAAAATGCTTTCAGAAAGGTTGTATCAATGAGTTACAACCTTATTCCTAAAAAAATCATGAAAATAGTGAGGGTTGTATGTCTGTGAATTTCGCTTTTCTAATGACTTGAGAAATATTGAAAAATATACAAACACTTGGAAATAATCCATCTAAATACTATACGGTTGTTCCAAAGCGTTAAAATTAAACATTTTTTTGTTATAATTTTTACAAAAAAATTTTTACGGTTTTTTGCCTTTCCTCGAAAGTTGTTGAATATGAGTTACAACCTTGTTCGTTGGGGGTGTCGATATGTTGTCAATATCGTCACATTTCGAACACAAATTGGAGTCGCTAAGGCCATGACGTAAAGTTTTAGAACCTACCGGGTATATTCCATTTATCGCTTTGTAAACAGCAGATCTCCACTTCGACGGAATTCTACAATTTCCGATTACTTTCCACACCGTATTCCACTTAATGTTCGGAAACTTCGACTCTATGGGCGGTTTAATGTATTTTTTTTGATATATTAGTTTTGTTTTCAGCAGCATATCTTGATCTAATTCTACGATTGCCTCACGAATGATTTCTTTGTATTTTTTGAGAGAGTTGTGTACCGGGCTATTCACGTTATTATTTAGCATATAGTTCAAAGATGTTTTGTGAGTTATTTTTCTTTCACAGGTGGCCAAAGAATTTTGAAGGGTTTTGACGAATAGAGCTTTTGCTTTCAATTCAAAATCAATAAGATTTAGCCCTCCCCGTTTATAAGGTAGAAAAAGTTGGTCCCTGCTAACTCTATATAGATGACCACTCCATATGTAATTACCCGTTAGAAGTTTTATTTTCTGTATGTGATACTGAGAAATTGGTAAAACTTGTGCCAAATACCACGCTTTAGAGAGCACAAACATATTTACAAATTGAATTTCTTTTATCAAGTCTAAATTCCGTGTGTAATTGGTTTCCAGGAGTACGTGCATATTGTGAATAATTGAGTCCCAATTTTTCCGTATCATCTCATTGAAGTCTGCACATACTCTCATTACTAAAATTTTAACATCTTCTTTAACAGAAAAATTTTGTGAAAAGTTATGTTTGAAGTTTCCTAGAGGTAAGATTACAGATTTTTCATACTTAACATTTGCATTAGATGCCTCACAATATATTTCAATCAAGTTGTTCAGAACGTGGATATCCTTTGGATTCGTGAAAAAAATTGTGACATCGTCTGCATAAGCCGAAGCTATCCTTATCCCGTTTGGAGTTTTTATGCCCTGCAGGGAAACATTACATAGTCTCAAAAAAGGTTCCATTGAAATACTGAATAAAATCATCGACAGGGGACAGCCCTGCCTTATTGAGCTCTTTATATCGAATCTTTTAGACAGAAAGCCATTTATCATCATTGAAGAATTTGCAGTGCTATAAATGTTTTTCAATGCCTGTATTATTTTATTACTGAATCCCATAATATGCATAGTTTGCCAAAGATATGAATGATTAACCCTATCGAAAGCCTGGGAAAAATCAATACTTATAATACCTCCTTCAGTTTTTTGTTCAGTTTCCCAATCTAAAATAGTATCCCTGATCAAAAGAAGGTTGTTGAAAATTGAGTTTTCTGTTCCACAGTTCTGCTCGTCTCCTAAAATTTTTGGCAACACATTTTTTATTCTTTCCGCTAGAATTTTCGTCAGTAACTTGTAGACCGTATTCAATGAAGCTATAGGCCTCCAATCACTGATTAACAATGGATTTTTCATCTTTGGAATGAGAGTAATAACAGCCTCAGAAAATTCTCTAGGGGGCAAAACTGCACTAGTGAAAATCAAGTTAAGAAATTTTGTTAATTCATCTCCTATCTCATTGAAAAAACAAATGTAAAATTCATAAGGTATTCCATCGATACCCGGTGTTTTCTTTTTTGACCCTGAATTCAAGATTTTCCACACTTCATCTTTATCGATTTCCTTGTTTAATTGCGTATTATCTAGAATCGACAATTTCTTGACAATATGAGATAGCATAGATCGTACAGCCTGTTCCCTGACCCCGGAAGATTGAAATGTTTGTCTGTAGTGTTCAGATACATAAAGTAAAATATCTTCAGAAGTCTTTAAAATTCCTTGGTTTTCAGTTTCAATTTTTGAGATTACTGAGGCGCTATTTTTCCTTTCCTTCATCAGGTCATATAAGGAGTAATGATCATTGAGTTGGTCTTTATTTTTGTTCATGAATTTTTTGTCCAAAGCTTTTTGTTTCAATTCTATCATGATATTTTTTATTTCACATATTTCATTCCCAACCTGTTCGCCTTTGAGAAGTTTTTCATTCAATTCAATTAATGCCCTGTTATAAAATTCAACAGAACTTTTATGTTCTCATGCATCAGTTATTTCAATATTTTTGAAAAAAGATTTTACTTTCTTTTTGAATACATGAAACCACCATCTGATAAAATTTTTATTATAACAGAAATTTTGTTTTAATCTTATTATTTCTTGTTCAAAATCGCTTATAGTCTCTTCATTGAGACAAAAATTTTTCAATTTCCAGTAACCCTATCCATGATTTATGATTTTAGGCCTGTTATTTATTTTAAGGTAAAATAGATACACCGAATGATCTGAAAATGCTACTGGTTTAATTTCAGCTTTATAAAGTAAATCTTTGTATTCTTTGGATATATATGCCCTGTCTATACGCGTACCACAATTGTCTCTAATGTATGTGAATTCTTTTTTATTTTTATATAGAATATTCCATGAATCAACTAAATTTGAGCTTTGAACGAGTCGTAAGAGCATTTTGCAAATTGACGTATTATTTTCAGAGTCACTTTGCTGTATTACACAATTGAAATCTCCTACTAAAATGACAGGCAAATTGAAGTTGAAGTGTAGAAACAAATCATTTTGGAAAAACTTATTTCTCGAGCGATAGTTTTGACTACCTGAAGGTGCATAAATATTAACGTAGCGAATATTTTCGATAGTTACCGATACTATTCTACCGTCTTGAGAACAAAGTATGTCATAGCCACATCTGTGTATAATTCCCGTACTGCATTTTGCTTCACCTATGTTGCATATCATGGTATATCCAGGAGAGAGTTTCAAAAAAGCTGTAGTTAATTCTTGTACAAAAATAATATCAATATCATGCTTTCTGATAAATTCAGAAAGTAATCCTTGTTTGACTGGATTTTTAAGACCATTACAGTTAGCCGAAAGAAGAGTAAGTAAATTTGTAGCTATTTTTATGGACTGAAATTAAAACAAATAGTAGTAAGAAAGGTTCAATAAAAAGTTCTAAAACATATCAGCGTCGCTCCCTGGAGATTTCTCCTCCTCATCTATTTCATATTCGTTAATGTTTTGTGAGGTGTTGCTTCTCAGATTTATATGTAACTTAGGGACTTTTCTTTCTTCTTCTTCCGAACTTCCGTTTGTTTTTGCCTTTTTCTTTCTCTTCTTTTCCGCTTTCTTTTCCTGTTTATCATTTCTTGGAGTGGCTGGTATAATATCTTCTTCTTGAGACACTGAAGTTGTATGGATAGTCTCTCCCTCTTGTGGTTTTTGTGCAGGGTTGTGAACGATAACTTCTGGCAAGGAATGAGGTGGTTCAAAATATTGTTCTTGGACATTCAGTATTTGATTGTTATAAATCCCAGCTTGATCAATCAGATCTTCCAAGTTATGGACAAAGATTTGATCTGTGGTTTCTCTGTTTGGTTTATCCCGTGTTTCGTCAACGTATGATGTTCCTTGTAAGTTATGTAAAGCTGGCATTACCGATGCATTAGGTCTTCTGATTGCCATAACTCTGTTGCTTGGTTTTGAAGGGCATGTTCTTCTTTCGTGACCAGGTTTATCACATACCATACATGTTTTTTCTTGATTTTTATATGTAACCAGAGATGTTGTTCCCTCGATAGTGACATAGGAAGGTATCTTTTTCTTCATTGAAATTAACATAGACTCAACACCACTTTCTACCGGATAAAGATCTTGGCCTGACCACATTTCATTTCTTATTGTTTTAACTATTCCGTATTTACCGAAATACTCTATCAACTTGGAATGGGAAACCTAAGATGATTTTCATAAATATTTTTCAAATCATCTTCAATTTTGCTGACAAATTTCTGGGCTGCATCCACACCCCTTTATGATACAAACTTTGACAAACCATCATTGCATGAACATTTAATCAAATAAAAAAAATCTGTTTTTCCGTTAATCAGCTGCCGCCCCCATACGAACGACAACTCACAGAAGTTGAGAAACTTGTGCGAGCTCTGAGGACTAACGAGGTCTTACTTTTCAACGTGTGATTCCTAACACTAACACGCAAATTAATAAGGCTCATTTTTGAATGTCTTGATCGAGTACGAGTATTCGATATATTCAGGTAGCTTCAAATATGAACATCCTCTGAGCTTGCTGTATTTATTGATGTTCACTTCCAGAAACATAATTTTTTCACAAGTCCAACTTTAAATACAAATCGAAATTAGTGATACATCCAATTAAAACTTGGTAGAAATGCTCACCTGTATCACGTTCCTGGAATTCTGTAGTTTGAGCGATAATTCCATTTCGAAATCCATCAAATAAAGAATTAAAATCAGTAGATTGGTCAACTGTTATAGAACAGAAAAGTCTGAGAGTTAAATGATTTGGTTTCCTTTAAGTCTTGCGTTCGCAGAATATAACTCCCAAATACTTCCATATTCACTTTGATGATTTTGTGAACCCTGATGGCTGATTCCAATAATTCAATAACTTTCTGTCTTATTTCATTCAAGAATAACATGTAATCGGTGGAAACAATGCAACTCTGCCCCCTGTATATAGCAATCCGACGCTTGAAGGCAGTATTTATAATTTGAACACCATCACTCAATTGTACACATGCATTATTCTTATGTAACAGGTTTCTATTGTGAGAATTCACTTGAGTCAATGGAATCGTCATATTACAACAATTACATGTGTACATAAGTGTTGCAGTCATCTTATCTCACTCGTTTCACTGATGGACCTCGTTGGCAACTCTGGAGCTGATGACAATGACGATGATCACTACGAGTGAAAGATTTACCACAGTCACATGAATACATTTTCTGTGATACGTTCTCACTTACTCACTTGATGTGAACTGACATAACCAACACTCGTCCGTTTCTTAAATACAGTCTGATCGGGTCCGTCAAGACGTCATAGCCAACCCCACCTCTCAGATACATGCGTCAACCCAACCTTTCAGCTGGACGTGTTGACAGAAGTCGATACGAACAGACAATGCTCGTTACGCCCTCGTAGAAGACATATGCTAACAAAGGCCTCGCCGCCTGCGCGCCACCATCGACAGCGAGGAAACAGCGATGTGTTACGTCAGCCCCACCTCTCAGTTGGACGCGTTAACAGAGGTCGATACGAACAGACAGTGGTCGTTGCGCCATCGTAAAAGACAGACGCTAACACAGTCCTCGCCGCCTGCGCGTCACCATCGACAGCGAGGGTAGAGCGATGCGTTACGTCATAGCCATCGCCGCATCGAGAAAGGTAAGGGCACACCGATTAATACGCATTACTCAGCCACACGCCGTGAAGTGCACATCTCGCTCTCCTACCGTTTTGAACGGCTGATGCTGTGACGTCACACCACTACTAACTTGGTGGGCTCACACCGATTGAACATTCATAACTTGGAGTAATTGAAGTATGCAGACGTATGTTTGTACACAGACACGCACATGATAAATCCTGTACCGTGCATTTTACCGTGTATGCAATCTTTTCTTCAATGAAGAATGTTTGTACTCAGTGCACATGATGGATAATATGACCCAAAGTCAACCCCCGCCAATCCCCCTACCCCTACCCCTACCCCTACCCCTACTCCTACCCCTACCCCTACCCGTACCCCTACCCCTACCCCTACCCCTACCCCTTACCCACTATTCATACCCCCTACCCACTACCCCCTACCCCTACCCCCAACCCCTACCCCTACCCCTACCCCTACCCCTACCCCTACCCCTACCCCTACCCCCTACCCATCACCCATTACCCCCTACCCCTACCCTCAACCCCCACCCCTACCCTCAACCCCCACCCCTACCCCTACCCTTACCCCTACCCCTACCCCTACCCCTACCCCTACCCCTACCCCTACCCCCTACCCCCTACCCCTACCCCCTACTCCCTACTCCCTACCCCCTACCCCCTACCCCCTACCCCCTACCCCTACCCCTACCCCCTACCCCTACCCCCTACCCCCTACCCCTACCCCTACCCCCTACCCTCTACCCCTACCCCTACCCCCTGCCCCTACCCCTACCCCTACCCCCTACCCCCACCCCCACCCCCACCCCCTACCCCCTACCCCCTACCCCCTATCCCCTACCCCCTACCCCCTACCCCCTACCCCATATACCACATCCCTAACCCCTACCCCCTACCACTAAATCCTACCCCCTCACCACCTGCCCCTACCCCCTAACTCCTACCCCCTCACCACCTGCCCCTACCCCCAGCCCCCACCATCTTGAAAAATTTGTTTTTTCTGTCACCCAAATTACATATTACAAATCTCCTACTTGTCATTGTCGGTAATCAAGTCTCCAGCCCTACCACTAAGTTTAGTTTTCACTTAAGCCACGGCATTTGCCTCATGGCCCGCCGAATTTACACTGAGGAGTGAGAGTGCGTTTGCACTTTCGTCAAATTCATTGGATACTAATTTACTAGCTAAATTTAAAAAAATCGATAGTTGAAGTAGTCATTTTCAAGTCCTTCAGTTGTCAGATCGAGTTCAACAGTTTCGTCTTTTATTGCGAGGTTTAAAGGTACACGACAAGAACTAGGGATTTTATAACTTATATGCAAAACTTGAAGTGATCTTACTACCTACCCTATCTCTAATGGATGTGAATAACTTCACTATATTTTGGTTACTCTACCAAAAATGTATTATAATTATAGATTAAATTTTGTATACCTTCGTTTCTCGTTGCATAAAAGTTTGCCCAGCAAACCTTCATGCCACACACGGACAAAAGCCTTAAAAATTTCAACTGCAAGAGCTTTCGACTCTCTATGTTTCTCAATAGCGTTATTTCAAATATGAGTGGCATACGATGAAGATCGCCTGTTGATCTTTGTTTCCGAAAGCCAAATCCATGATCTCTCAAGATGTTGAAGCCTTAGAAATATTCAAGGTTAACGGCTTTCTTCATGATTCATATCACAGAATTCGGATGATATTCCTTTCCATTTTTGGGGAAGGAATGAACGCGAGGAATCTTGGAGGTAACAGCTTGCTTGCTTTCTTTGTTGAACCAATGTTTGTTGTCAGAAGTTCGTTCCATTGAAAACAGAATATATGCTGAAATAGAAACCAATAGATCCCAAATACATTTTCATGGATGAGGTATGATAGTCCTAAAGTGTGTCCTGAAGTGTAGTACAAATCGAGTTGAGTTCAACTTCTAACTGATGAGTCATTACAATTTGCTGTGTACTCTTGTATAAAAGCTGGCAAGGTTTTCGGGATCAAAATCCAATAGCTACTGTGCATGTTTGAAGGCAAAATTTCCTATCTGTAAGAATAATCAGTGTGAATAGAGTTCTTCAATCTGAAATTACCTATTCAGTATATTGTTGAAATTTTTATATTCGTTATTATGATATTCAGAACGATAGTCTGAACGATCGATTTTCACTTGCTATCGTCCAACCATCGTTAGGAATCACACGTTCAAAAGGTAACACCTCGTTATTCCTTAGCTCGCACAAGTTTCGACTTCTGAGGGTTGTCGTTCGTAGGGGTACGACAGCTGGTTAACGGAGAAACAGATTTTAAAACAGATTTGTTCAAACATAGAAAGTTTCAATTCTCTTTTCTTCATTATGATTTCCTACCACGTAGTAACTGTTACATCCATCAATTTATTGAATAATTATGATACATTTATTTCATTCCTCTTCAAAATAATGAATTAGTGTCACTAGTGCGCGTCGCGCCGAATGCATCCGTACGAAGTGACAGGAAATAAATTTAATCTCCAATGAAGAATACTGCCCTCAACACATTCACAACAATGGAGTCATTTTTCCGGAAATCCTCGGAAAAACCTTCGATTCTGATAATTTTCATAAAAATAAATTATTGTTTTCTTTATCAATTGAAATCAGAGACCTTTTGAAGCGGGGCCAAAATTATTGAATTATATATGATACTCACATAAAAAATTAGTTCTGAGTGGCGTTTTTTTCCAAAAAATTATTTGTATAACAGTAAACTGGATACTTATGTAATAACTATGGCACCAAGGTTGATTTCCTCTAAAAACATCACCCGTAGGTAACTTCGATGATGTAGATTTAAACGGTAAATCATTCGTTTTTCCATAACAAGTATCAATAATGGTAATTACTAACAATAATTATTTCCAAATAATCTTCATTTGATGGTTGGAAGAAAAATAATAATAACCATATTAATTTACCATTTACGATACATTCAGTATATGTGTAAATCAAATTGGTATAATACAGCTTGTATGGTTACACAAAATCCAAGTCCTTGAAGAAAAAAATAGGTACAAGAATAGGTACAACGATTGAAAATATTCACAAGGAAATGCCCGTATAAAAAACAGTGATACAATATTCGATGATAATGATGATAATGTTTATTTTTGTATACATTGAGCCACAATAAGAGGGTCGAATAGACTCACTCACTTTGGACATAACCTTGTACATTGATGCAGATTACATAAAGTGAAAATTAACAAAATAACCTCGGATGCCATATGAATCAAGAGCTTGTTCGTGACGAAATATATCATTGACTTAGTGAATAAAAAAAATTGAAAAAGAAGAAAAATAAATACCACTACACGCGCACCATAACCAGCAACTACTGATCAATGTGCATTTGTGCATACCAGAATTATACAACACTAATTATCCGAATATATGTAAACCATATACAAAAATTCAAATAGAAAGAGCTTAATACAAATACATTTATTGAATTTCAGAAATACTGTGGATTGCACATCAAGCTGTGATGTGAAGGAACTATTTCATTACTTTTCCAAATAAATTCAACGTATTGTCTCTGTTTCTATATATCTCATAAATCTCCAGCTAGAAGTTGTGAATTTTTGTTGTCATATTCAAATGGGAATTCTTATTTTTCGTTTTCCTGGAACAGAATATATGGGTGCCCCTTGTTTCGAGTTCCATAGTTATTTTTGATATTTCGAATATTGTTTTCATATATTTTCATGAACATATCTTGAAAATATTTTGAACATATAATTGCCTCATATCTAGTAATTTACTCTCAGAGCTCTCCAGCTGGAAGTTGTGAATTATTGTTGTCATATTCAAATAGGAACGCTTATTTTTCGTTTTCCTGGAACAGAATATATAGATGCTTTTCGAGTTTCATAGTTATTTTCGATACTTCGAATAATGATTTTATATATTTTCATGAATATATCTTCCAATGTATTTTCATTGTATATGTTTTCAACTATATGCTTTTGAAGAATTGTTTTTTTTTCAGATGGACCTCTGCTAGACTAACTCAAACTGAAATTTTATATTGGTAGTCGCGATTCAACTGATATCATGTGAATAATCCTGAGGTTAGCAATACTCAATAGGTTCCTGAGATATTTGAGTTCATATAGAAGTAATCCGAAAAATTTTGTCATGTCATATGTATGGATATTCCCGCGGAAATGCGAGTCAATATATAATACAATATATAATACAATATATTTTATGTTATTTTCAAATAGTTTATTAGTAGGGTGCTGATGCCGACTGAACGCCTCCCCCCACCCCTTTTGACCTTGAGACGTCACACGACCTTGAATGACGTCACCTAACCTTGAACGTTGTACACATAGTATGAGCTTGAATGGGGTGTTTGACCTTGACTGTGGGGTTTGACCTTGACGTTCGACACTTCGAATACCTTGAGCTTGCTCCATGGCATTGAATGTTGACCTTGAATGAAATCGTGACGTGTACAGAATATAACCTTGAACAGTGGGCGTTCGGCGTTGCCCCCTCCCTTGTTGGTAATTCATATATAAGTTCAGAATATCGTATGACGTCACCTAACCTTGAACGTCGTACACATAGTATGAGCTTGAATGCGGTGTTTGACCTTGAGTGTGGGGTTTGACCTTGACGTTCGACACTTCGACTACCTTGAGCTTGCTCCATGGCATTGAATGTTCACCTTGAATGAAATCGTGACGTGCACAGAATATAACCTTGAACAGTGGGGTTCCAGATCTTTTGTATCACTTCAATCCAAAGTTAATCTATGTGGTTTCATTGAAGGCCATGTATCAAAGACAAAGTCAATCATCGAGGTCAAACTTTATGCTTGAGGCCATATGACGTACTTATGAGTACGTTAGCTCAAGGTCGTTCAGGGTCTTCAAGGTCATATGACGAACACATAGCTCAAGGTCGTGTGACGTAATTGAAGATTGATAAAACACATTCCAATAAACTGATGACTTGAAACAACTTGTTGTCTGAGGCCGCTTTTGGACCTTCCCCCAGCTGTCCCCCTTCAGTGCCACCACACTGACTTGACCATAAAACCTTTTTTTACTCTCCATCTACGAGTTGGCCATGAGATTCATTTGACGTCACATGACTTGAGTTACATAATTAACATGAAACCCTTTTTCAACTCTCCACCTATGAATTGACTTCGAATGCCGCAACGATTCTATAACCTTGGGTCGCACATCACATGACTTCTACCACTAGTCGCATGATATATGACCTTGAATGTGAATGTGTGCAGTTTCAGCTTGCGCATGTTGCGTAACTTAAATGACGTCATACCATGAAACTCTGTTTCATCTCTGCATGTGATGTCACAAGACCTTGAGTTACATCATTGCCATGAAACCCTATTTTAACTCGCCGCCTATGATTTGGCTTCGAAAGCCGCAACAATTCTATAACCTTGGGTCGCACATCACATGACCTCGAAAATTACACCCAATTCTGGACCTCCCCCTACCACTAGTAACATCGCAAGACATATGGCCTTGAATGTGAATGTGTGCAGTTTCAGCTCACACATGTTGGGTAACTTGAATAACGTCACACTATGAAACCCCCTTTTAACTCGCCCTCTATGAAGTAACTTCGAGAGCCGTAACGATTCGATCACCATCGGCGCACGCCACATGTCCTTGGAAATCAGTCAGTTCTGGTCCTCCCCCTGCCACTAGTTACTTCGCATGGCATATGGCCTCGTATGTGTTTGTGTAGTTTCAGTTCGAGCGTAATGGTAACTCGAATCTCATTGACGAGTTCTGCGTTCAGTCCGCAAGGAGACCCAGTGGTGAGAGGACGTACTGCAAGTCTCAGTAGGTACTCGCCCTTCTGCTAGGGCGGTCCACTGAAGGTCATTACACTCGGATGGCTCGGTGAGCCGACGGTCGCATCGAAGGGTTCAGTCTAAACGAGGACCCTGCGGTGCGAAGATGTACTTGCAGATAATACAGTGGTTTTTTCGACACTCTGACAGCGATGTGTGCGACTTGATCGATAGTATCGGCATATTTCACATTCTTCCTTCGATGTAATAGGTTGTCGATTGCGGTTATCAATCATTTGTGTATACGAATGATCTATGCTTTAGTTAGATAGTACATGAATACCTCTGTAGTCTGTAGCCAAGGTCAAGCAGCTAAGAGTTTATTTTCTGATAAGTTATTCCGTGTATGCAATCCTTTTTCAAGGTCATCTTCAGACACAAATTTCAAGGTCATAATATCGTATAATGAAGCCAACGATATATTCCACCTATGACTTGGCTTTGAGTTGCCTGTGACGACACATGATCATGAGTTGAGGCATAGCCATGAAAACCCCCTACTAATCCTCCGCCTATGATTTGACCTCGAAAGCCGCAACGTAAGGTCAAGCAGCTAAGGCTATATTTTCTAATAGGTAGCTTATTCCGCCTATGCAATCCTTTTTGAAGTCATATTCAGACAGGAATTTCAAAGTCATAACAATAACACTTGTTTCTGGAAGCTTTTCAAATTAAATGATGATTTATCAATGCGGCTCCTGAAGGCCCTTTCATTATAATTCAACATATCTTTAGGTTTCATACGAAAACAAAGATTTCCGTTGTGGAAACATGACACCAATGCTATATTCTGCCTGTAACTTGGCTTCAAGTTGCGGTTCACGCCGAAAGACCTTGAGTTACGTCATCAGCGGAAAAAAACACTTTCAACTCTCAGCATATGACTTGACCTGGGAAGCCGCAATGATAACACCATTTCGGGTCGCACGTCACATGACCTCGACAATTAGAACCGATTCTGGATCTTTCCTTTCCCCTAGACCTTTCAAACAATTTCATGTATAGATCACAGAAACTATGATATGGGAGATCACAATGGCGTAGCATGAAAATTAACGCCAATGTAAAGAAAATGATAGAAAAATTTCAAATTTTGGGCTGTTGTGTTGTGAACAACTATATGATGAAGAGAATTTCAGATTTATTGTAGCAGTTCCAACCATGAGTATACAGAAGGATCAGATAAATTCCCTCATGCGGGTATAAATTGGAACATAAGTAATATCAAGATGAGAGTGCTTGAAAGTTAGATACAAGTGATTGAACCATGTACTTGTAGTCAAGTATATAGGGTCATCATTAAAAAACAGACATCAGCCCTCAATTCTGCAACACTTAGGTAATAGAATTGGAGATTCATTCTTCTTGAGATGTCCTCCTATCAGTTGGGCGCGTATCGCGTTACAACCTTCGGCATCTTATTTGCAAAATGTCATATATAGTACTAGTTGTTGCCCGCTGCTTCGCCCGCGTAGAATTTGGTAGTTGTAGTACTAATTAGTACTATGCTGTTGTATCGCTGCTGTTCCAATATTTTGACAGAATCAGAATTAACGAACTTAGGCGTGCGCAGCGTTATAGAATAGTGCTTTCAAAAAATTGTTCTACAAATCCACGAACCTAGGCGTGCGCAGCGTTATAGAACAGTGCTTTCAAAAAATGTGTTCTACAGCGCCATCTAGTGGCGAGTTACAGAAAATTGATATCCTAAAAACCTTCTCTATGAAAAATTACTTATACATGTCAAGTTTCATCACGATCGGTTGAGCGATGTAGAAGTTTATCACTTACCAACAAACCAACCAACCAACCAACAATCATCCATTTTTATATATTAGATGATGGAAATAGTGAAAGTAGTTTGGGCTTTATTCTTGAAAGTTAGTCAAATATGATGAGAAATTGTGATCTATACTTAGTTGTGAAAACAATACATATATCAAGATCTATGAATTTTATTTATTAGAGGATTTTCGAAAATATATTGGAAAGGAAGTGGATTGCACTGTCAAATGAGAATATTGAAAAAAAAACGCATGAAATTTGAATGTCAGAATTCAAAACGGATCATTCAAAACCATTTTGAATGCAGTTGAGAAATTGTCTGCTGAAATATGATTGATAGAAAAGAGATTTGAAAGAAATAAATAGGGAGATGTATCATTATTTGGTAGACGTAGTCGATCAGATCAGATCAGATGTGTTGGGCTCTGGAGCAATGAGCATCTGACCCTAATTTTCACGACAAAATCATCTTCAGCAATGAGGCCTATCCAGATCGTGCGATTTTACTCCGTAAGAATTTTTCTTGTGGGGTTTTCTTAAGTCCCAGGTGTATGCGAATGAGCCACAAACCACAGCGGTCCTTTTCAAGGGCAAAAAACACAAGCACTACAGAAAAATCCTCAAAGCGCTCTGAGAGAGGTGCCTGTGCGAAAGCAGCGATTCACATTGGATTCGAATCGCTAGAGATTATATAAATTTGAAGAAACGTTTTCAGGAAGTCAATTTCACATATAAACGCAGTTTTCCAGATAGAATGTTCTCAAACAGTGAATTTCGAGGTGTACTGAGTTGAACCTCAAAACGATGAGCAGCCACAGTCCCTTGCGTATTTCTGATATGTATCGCTATTGGTGGAATCAAATGTGCCAAGTCACTTGAACACTTCCTGTGAAAGTATATATAGAAGAGAGACAAATCTCCAACCTTTCTTCGATGTTCCAGGCTATCATGGTTGTACGTGATGTTCGCGTCTCCGATCAGGCAGATGGCTCTTTTCTGGATGGAATCCAGCAACAGTATGTTTGGGGGCAGAGCTCCATACATGAGAACAATACTCAAAGAAGGTCTGATCTCAGGTTCATAAAGCATCAAAAGTTGCTGAGGTATGTATAGTTTTCTGGTTCGGAACAATGTTTCAAGCTTTTGAGAAGAAGCCTCTGCAATCCCAGCGAGATATTTGTACGATGACATATTAGTGTCCATTTTAACCCCCAACAATCTAATCGAAGCAGAAAGCGGAATAGCTGCCAGTTTTATGTCAACCATTGAACAAAGGCAAATGAAGAACGTAGAATATGATAGCAAAAATACACTGATATGACGTAATATTACGACTTCCACGGTATTAGCCACAGCTATATATATTTCGAAGTATGTACTCTGAATACATGTAATGTCCACATAAATCATATCTGATTTACAGTGCTTACCGTTGCCTTGTGTTTGATTTAACAAACATTACAAACAACAAAAAACTGGTTTATACGAAACGACTCCTTCATATGCTGGATTAAAGTTTTTCAATTGTCTATCTTTTTGTGTCAAAACACAAACAAACTTTAACTAATTCAAAAATCATTTTTGGTTCAAAACATATTTTATTTAGTCTCAGATTATTCAGAAAAGCAGTGGTAGGTATTATATTTCCGAATTTATTTACTTATTGTGTATGAGTATAAATGTACCTATGATATGAATATAAGTATACATATATGTCGATATGTATATGTTTGAAGTGTTAGGTTAGATTAGGTCCAAAGTGAGTGGGTCTATTCTACCCTCTACCGCAAACCGCAAGGATTTACTGTGGCTCACACCTATTCACACTAGGCCAAATAAATCCAGCTTCTTACCGAAACCGTTTAGTTTGTATGGTGAGTGGTCTTTCAGATCAGATGGTAAGAGTACGGCTCTGCCGAACTCTAAAGGCCTGATTCGGTCCCCTGCGGGGCAGGCACAAAGTATATGCTCTGTTAATGAGGTAGTCGGATAGTCAAGTTGAAAGATTCCCACCTTGATACCCACGACAACCTTCCCGTATGAGGGTTTTTGCACGTCAGCTACACCTGACGATGCCTTAGATTCAGCCGTGCAGGGCTTTTTCGCCACTGGTTTTGGTAAATCATCACTTGAGCGCAAACGTTTGGCAACCTGTTCGAAGTGTACTTGAATATTGTATAATATGTACTGTATTTGTTTCCATAATATATATGTATATTTTCATAACTTCCAATTGACGATTCTCATATCACTTTGGTGATATATGATTAATAAATAATTTGAATTCGAATTGAAATTCGAATATGAAATTTTACGGGAAATTCATAATTTTATCACATAGTTTATATTATTTAATATTCGTACCATCAATTAACGTGTTAGGAATCACACCTTAAAAGGTAAGACCTCGTTGATCCTTATCTCGCACAAGTTTCTACTTCTGAGGGTTGTCGTTTCTAGGGGTGCGATAGCTGGTTAACGGAAAAAAAAATTTTCTTATAGTATTTTCATTCGGATTTATAGATTTACTCTCTCACAACTCCTATTACTGAAACCGCGTACCAGAAAAATCCCGTTGATAATTGAAGACGTTTATGTTTTTTTTTAGAACTAATTGTCTATTTTTCACCTAGTTACCTTCAATCTGAGTACTTGAGCAGTCGATTGCGGTTATTAAGCACTTGTGTATACGAATGCTCTGTGCTTTAGTTAGATAGTACATGAATACCTCTGTAGTCTGTAGCAGCTAAGGCTTTATTTTCTGATAGGTTATTCCGTGTATGCAATCCTTTCTCAAGCTCACCTTCAGACACACATTTCAAGGTCATAACAATAACACTCATTTCGGAAAGTTTTTCAAGGTTTATTTTGAAATGATTTTTATAATGCACCAGATGGTCTCCTGAATATCTTTTCAATATAATTATGACGTCATAGTGGTAGGGTAGAGACCCATAATGGGCTGCCGTTGAATACAATGGAATTGTAATAGCGTATTTAGAGTAAGAGGGTGATGCGAGTTAACGAAAGAAACTTTCAAATTTGGCTGGAAACCATAAAAATGTAATGAGGGTATAGCAAAAAGCTCCATTACGAGACAGGATTGTGGAAGAAAATTACATTTTCAGCATATCTTTACGTCTCATACGAGAGCGAAGACCTTCGGTGTGGAAAAAGTGATCGTATACTGTTTTCTGTCTGTCTGTTTAAAATATGTTTTTCCGTTAACCAGCTGTCGCACCCCTACGAACGACAACCCTCAAAAGTCGAAACTTGTGCGAGCTGAGGATTAACGAGGTCTTACCTTTTAACGTGTGATTCCTAACACTGAAGCCAATGATATATTCCGCCTATGACTTGGCTTTGAGTTGCCTGTGAGGACACATGATCATGAGTTAAGGCATAACCATGAAAACCCCCTTTTAATCCTCCGCCTATGATTTGACCTCGAAAGCCGCAAAGATTCGATCACCGGTCGTGGTCGCATCAAAGTGTTCAGACTAAACTAGGACCCTGCAGTGCGAGGACGTACTTGCACATAAAGGTGTGTAACGTACTCGATATAGTGTCAGGATATTTCACACTATGAATAGTAGTTATTCAGCACTTGTATATACGAATGTTCTGTGTTCAAGTTCGATAGAACATGAATACCTCCGTACCCAAGGTCAAGCAGCTAAGGCTATATTTTCTAATAGCTTATTCCGCGTATGCAATCCTTTTCAAGGTCATCTTCAGACACGAATTTCAAAGTCATAACAATTACACTTGTTTCTGGAAGCTTTTCAATTTCTATTTTAAATGATGATATATCAATACATTAAGCGGCTCCTGAAGGCCCTTCCATTTAAATTCAACATATCTTTAGGTTTCATACGAAAACGAAGATTTCCGTTGTGAAAAAAATCATCGTAGACTGACACCAATGTTATATTCCGCCTATAACTAGCTTCTAGCCTTACCATGAATAATATTGAGAGTCTGTTGAAGGTGCATTTGAAGGATATAAGAATTCTACAAATAAAAATTCAGTAATATAAAGCCAAAATCAATATTATCAACAATTTCAACAATACGACCTTGAAAATGACACAGTGGGACCGTGTTTTCATGGAACCGCTAAATATCATCGAAACTAGTGTGTCATTACGAAAAATTAATTTGTCGTAATCTACAATACATTTATCTAACAATATTCTGTTTTTTCTCTATACAATTTACTAAACAGCCATATCTACCCTTCCAACTATCTCCACAAATCTCTTTAAGTTCATCAAAAGTGAATTCTGGGATTTCATGATCGAAATAGGTATGATGGAGATTGAATTCGTTTTGTGTGAATGGAAAAAATCATATCACAATTGTCTCGGAACAATTTTTTCGATATTCGACTGTACCTAAATGTATGACATTTGTGCCTACACATTGAAAGATTTTATCTAATTTTGTACTGAGAGCGAATAGTGACGTTATAGAATATATACAAAGAGTTATTTTTTTGCGTCGGATAGATCGATTATTCTCATCACTACTATTGTATGGAACTCGTTCTAATACCCTTTTCAGCATCTCATATTTTGGTTGATATAAAGACTTGAGATGAACATATATATTTTCCTCTCCCAGTTTTCTTTACTCAAACCGCATACCAGAAATTCTGGCCAATAACGGAAAAAGTTTGTGTATTTTGAAAATTAGATGTCTATTTTTGCCTAAATATATTCAATCTGACTACTTTGGAAGGATCGTAGGCCATTGAAAAAACCTCTCAATTTTTGAATGTGGCAGTAGTCCTACTCTTGGCATCTAGGAGGGTACCAAAAAGGTGCCCTCTCCCTCGTCGCTACTTAGCATTGAGCCTGTATTTGGCTTAGATCTTAAGAATATTATAATATGCTCTGTGGGAAGGTCCAGACCGAAATAACATATCTGAAGAGAATCCCAAATGGATTTTGATTTTCTCTGTCTACCGCTGGTCTTATATCTGTTTTTTACCCAGGGGGGTAGGTTGTTATGTGAAAGATATCTGATTAAATGAATAGGAATATATTTTAAGGAGAGATTCATTTTTGAGTAAGAAAGGTTTTGGCTTTCTATTTCTTCATCTTTGTACAAAGAAGTGTGGGAATCTTCCAAAGAGAGGAAGAAGGCAATGAATTTCAAAAAATTGACTCTATATAAAGACGTGTAGATCATGCGAAGGAAAACCTTTTAGACACAAACTGGAAAAAAGCCCTCCCGAAACAACTACTTCTATATAAACTTTAAATTACACGAAAATAAAGATAATTTCGAAACAAATATAGGGTCTTTCATAGAGCGCTTTTTTAATTTAAATAAAACAAAGTGTGTGTGAGAGATATCATCGAAATTTTTCATTCGTTTGAAAGACTTATCAAATTTTCCATGACTCTGTGTGTTCGAAGGATGGGCTCTGGAGCAGTAGGCATCTGACCCTAATTTTCATTACAGAATCATCTTCAGCGATGAGGCCCATCCAGATCGGCCGATTTTACTCCGTAAGAATTTTTCTTGTGGGGTTTTCTTGAGTCCCAGATGCAATCGAATGAGTCACAAACCACAGCGGTCCTCAAAGCCAGCATATCCCATGCCATCGGTCGAATTCAGCCTGATTCATGAGACAGAGTCATGGAAAATTTGATAAGTCTTCCAAACTAATGAAAAATTTCGATGATTTCTCTCACACACACTTTGTTTTATTTAAATTAAAAAAGCGCTCTATGAAAGACCCTATATTTGTTTCGAAATTATCTTTATTTTCGTGTAATTTAAAGTTTATATAGAAGTAGTTGTTTCGGGAGGGCTTTTTTCCAGTTTGTGTCTAAAAGGTTTTCCTTCGCATGATCTACACGTCTTTATATAGAGTCAATTTTTTGAAATTCATTGCCTTCTTCCTCTCTTTGGAAGATTCCCACACTTCTTTGTACAAAGATGAAGAAATAGAAAGCCAAAACCTTTCTTACTCAAAAATGAATCTCTCCTTAAAATATATTCCTATTCATTTAATCAGATATCTTTCACATAACAACCTACCCCCCTGGGTAAAAAACAGATATAAGACCAGCGGTAGACAGAGAAAATCAAAATCCATTTGGGATTCTCTTCAGATATGTTATTTCGGTCTGGACCTTCCCACAGAGCATATTATAATATTCTTAAGATCTAAGCCAAATACAGGCTCAATGCTAAGTAGCGACGAGGGAGAGGGCACCTTTTTGGTACCCTCCTAGATGCCAAGAGTAGGACTACTGCCACATTCAAAAATTGAGAGTTTTTTTCAATGGCCTACGATCCTTCCAAAGTAGTCAGATTGAATATATTTAGGCAAAAATAGACATCTAATTTTCAAAATACACAAACTTTTTCCGTTATTGGCCAGAATTTCTGGTATGCGGTTTGAGTAAAGAAAACTGGGAGAGGAAAATATATATGTTCATCTCAAGTCTTTATATCAACCAAAATATGAGATGCTGAAAAGGGTATTAGAACGAGTTCCATACAATAGTAGTGATGAGAATAATCGATCTATCCGACGCAAAAAAATAACTCTTTGTATATATTCTATAACGTCACTATTCGCTCTCAGTACAAAATTAGACAAAATCTTTCAATGTGTAGGCACAAATGTCATACATTTAGGTACAGTCGAATATCGAAAAAATTGTTCCGAGACAATTGTGATATGATTTTTTCCATTCACACAAAACGAATTCAATCTCCATCATACCTATTTCGATCATGAAATCCCAGAATTCACTTTTGATGAACTTAAAGAGATTTGTGGAGATAGTTGGAAGGGTAGATATGGCTGTTTAGTAAATTGTATAGAGAAAAAACAGAATATTGTTAGATAAATGTTTTGTAGATTACGACAAATTAATTTTTCGTAATGACACACTAGTTTCGATGATATTTAGCGGTTCCATGAAAACACGGTCCCACTGTGTCATTTTCAAGGTCGTATTGTTGAAATTGTTGATAATATTGATTTTGGCTTTATATTACTGAATTTTTATTTGTAGAATTCTTATATCCTTCAAATGCACCTTCAACAGACTCTCAATATTATTCATGGTAAGGCTAGAAGCGAGTTATAGGCGGAATATAACATTGGTGTCAGTCTACGATGATTTTTTTCACAACGGAAATCTTCGTTTTCGTATGAAACCTAAAGATATGTTGAATTTAAATGGAAGGGCCTTCAGGAGCCGCTTAATGTATTGATATATCATCATTTAAAATAGAAATTGAAAAGCTTCCAGAAACAAGTGTAATTGTTATGACTTTGAAATTCGTGTCTGAAGATGACCTTGAAAAGGATTGCATACGCGGAATAAGCTATTAGGAAATATAGCCTTAGCTGCTTGACCTTGGGTACGGAGGTACCCTTGCTGTATTTATTGATGTTCACTTCCAGAAACATAATTTTTTCACAAGTCCAACTTTAAATACAAATCGAAATTAGTGATACATCCAATTAAAACTTGGTAGAAATGCTCACCTGTATCACGTTCCTGGAATTCTGTAGTTTGAGCGATAATTCCATTTCGAAATCCATCAAATAAAGAATTAAAATCAGTAGATTGGTCAACTGTTATAGAACAGAAAAGTCTGAGAGTTAAATGATTTGGTTTCCTTTAAGTCTTGCGTTCGCAGAATATAACTCCCAAATACTTCCATATTCACTTTGATGATTTTGTGAACCCTGATGGCTGATTCCAATAATTCAATAACTTTCTGTCTTATTTCATTCAAGAATAACATGTAATCGGTGGAAACAATGCAACTCTGCCCCCTGTATATAGCAATCCGACGCTTGAAGGCAGTATTTATAATTTGAACACCATCACTCAATTGTACACATGCATTATTCTTATGTAACAGGTTTCTATTGTGAGAATTCACTTGAGTCAATGGAATCGTCATATTACAACAATTACATGTGTACATAAGTGTTGCAGTCATCTTATCTCACTCGTTTCACTGATGGACCTCGTTGGCAACTCTGGAGCTGATGACAATGACGATGATCACTACGAGTGAAAGATTTACCACAGTCACATGAATACATTTTCTGTGATACGTTCTCACTTACTCACTTGATGTGAACTGACATAACCAACACTCGTCCGTTTCTTAAATACAGTCTGATCGGGTCCGTCAAGACGTCATAGCCAACCCCACCTCTCAGATACATGCGTCAACCCAACCTTTCAGCTGGACGTGTTGACAGAAGTCGATACGAACAGACAATGCTCGTTACGCCCTCGTAGAAGACATATGCTAACAAAGGCCTCGCCGCCTGCGCGCCACCATCGACAGCGAGGAAACAGCGATGTGTTACGTCAGCCCCACCTCTCAGTTGGACGCGTTAACAGAGGTCGATACGAACAGACAGTGGTCGTTGCGCCATCGTAAAAGACAGACGCTAACACAGTCCTCGCCGCCTGCGCGTCACCATCGACAGCGAGGGTAGAGCGATGCGTTACGTCATAGCCATCGCCGCATCGAGAAAGGTAAGGGCACACCGATTAATACGCATTACTCAGCCACACGCCGTGAAGTGCACATCTCGCTCTCCTACCGTTTTGAACGGCTGATGCTGTGACGTCACACCACTACTAACTTGGTGGGCTCACACCGATTGAACATTCATAACTTGGAGTAATTGAAGTATGCAGACGTATGTTTGTACACAGACACGCACATGATAAATCCTGTACCGTGCATTTTACCGTGTATGCAATCTTTTCTTCAATGAAGAATGTTTGTACTCAGTGCACATGATGGATAATATGACCCAAAGTCAACCCCCGCCAATCCCCCTACCCCTACCCCTACCCCTACCCCTACTCCTACCCCTACCCCTACCCGTACCCCTACCCCTACCCCTACCCCTACCCCTTACCCACTATTCATACCCCCTACCCACTACCCCCTACCCCTACCCCCAACCCCTACCCCTACCCCTACCCCTACCCCTACCCCTACCCCTACCCCTACCCCCTACCCATCACCCATTACCCCCTACCCCTACCCTCAACCCCCACCCCTACCCTCAACCCCCACCCCTACCCCTACCCTTACCCCTACCCCTACCCCTACCCCTACCCCTACCCCTACCCCTACCCCTACCCCCTACTCCCTACTCCCTACCCCCTACCCCCTACCCCCTACCCCCTACCCTCTACCCCTACCCCTACCCCCTGCCCCTACCCCTACCCCTACCCCCTACCCCCACCCCCACCCCCTACCCCCTACCCCCTATCCCCTACCCCCTACCCCCTACCCCCTACCCCCTACCCCATATACCACATCCCTAACCCCTACCCCCTACCACTAAATCCTACCCCCTCACCACCTGCCCCTACCCCCTAACTCCTACCCCCTCACCACCTGCCCCCTACCCCCAGCCCCCACCATCTTGAAAAATTTGTTTTTTCTGTCACCCAAATTACATATTACAAATCTCCTACTTGTCATTGTCGGTAATCAAGTCTCCAGCCCTACCACTAAGTTTAGTTTTCACTTAAGCCACGGCATTTGCCTCATGGCCCGCCGAATTTACACTGAGGAGTGAGAGTGCGTTTGCACTTTCGTCAAATTCATTGGATACTAATTTACTAGCTAAATTTAAAAAAATCGATAGTTGAAGTAGTCATTTTCAAGTCCTTCAGTTGTCAGATCGAGTTCAACAGTTTCGTCTTTTATTGCGAGGTTTAAAGGTACACGACAAGAACTAGGGATTTTATAACTTATATGCAAAACTTGAAGTGATCTTACTACCTACCCTATCTCTAATGGATGTGAATAACTTCACTATATTTTGGTTACTCTACCAAAAATGTATTATAATTATAGATTAAATTTTGTATACCTTCGTTTCTCGTTGCATAAAAGTTTGCCCAGCAAACCTTCATGCCACACACGGACAAAAGCCTTAAAAATTTCAACTGCAAGAGCTTTCGACTCTCTATGTTTCTCAATAGCGTTATTTCAAATATGAGTGGCATACGATGAAGATCGCCTGTTGATCTTTGTTTCCGAAAGCCAAATCCATGATCTCTCAAGATGTTGAAGCCTTAGAAATATTCAAGGTTAACGGCTTTCTTCATGATTCATATCACAGAATTCGGATGATATTCCTTTCCATTTTTGGGGAAGGAATGAACGCGAGGAATCTTGGAGGTAACAGCTTGCTTGCTTTCTTTGTTGAACCAATGTTTGTTGTCAGAAGTTCGTTCCATTGAAAACAGAATATATGCTGAAATAGAAACCAATAGATCCCAAATACATTTTCATGGATGAGGTATGATAGTCCTAAAGTGTGTCCTGAAGTGTAGTACAAATCGAGTTGAGTTCAACTTCTAACTGATGAGTCATTACAATTTGCTGTGTACTCTTGTATAAAAGCTGGCAAGGTTTTCGGGATCAAAATCCAATAGCTACTGTGCATGTTTGAAGGCAAAATTTCCTATCTGTAAGAATAATCAGTGTGAATAGAGTTCTTCAATCTGAAATTACCTATTCAGTATATTGTTGAAATTTTTATATTCGTTATTATGATATTCAGAACGATAGTCTGAACGATCGATTTTCACTTGCTATCGTCCAACCATCGTTAGGAATCACACGTTCAAAAGGTAACACCTCGTTATTCCTTAGCTCGCACAAGTTTCGACTTCTGAGGGTTGTCGTTCGTAGGGGTACGACAGCTGGTTAACGGAGAAACAGATTTTAAAACAGATTTGTTCAAACATAGAAAGTTTCAATTCTCTTTTCTTCATTATGATTTCCTACCACGTAGTAACTGTTACATCCATCAATTTATTGAATAATTATGATACATTTATTTCATTCCTCTTCAAAATAATGAATTAGTGTCACTAGTGCGCGTCGCGCCGAATGCATCCGTACGAAGTGACAGGAAATAAATTTAATCTCCAATGAAGAATACTGCCCTCAACACATTCACAACAATGGAGTCATTTTTCCGGAAATCCTCGGAAAAACCTTCGATTCTGATAATTTTCATAAAAATAAATTATTGTTTTCTTTATCAATTGAAATCAGAGACCTTTTGAAGCGGGGCCAAAATTATTGAATTATATATGATACTCACATAAAAAATTAGTTCTGAGTGGCGTTTTTTTCCAAAAAATTATTTGTATAACAGTAAACTGGATACTTATGTAATAACTATGGCACCAAGGTTGATTTCCTCTAAAAACATCACCCGTAGGTAACTTCGATGATGTAGATTTAAACGGTAAATCATTCGTTTTTCCATAACAAGTATCAATAATGGTAATTACTAACAATAATTATTTCCAAATAATCTTCATTTGATGGTTGGAAGAAAAATAATAATAACCATATTAATTTACCATTTACGATACATTCAGTATATGTGTAAATCAAATTGGTATAATACAGCTTGTATGGTTACACAAAATCCAAGTCCTTGAAGAAAAAAATAGGTACAAGAATAGGTACAACGATTGAAAATATTCACAAGGAAATGCCCGTATAAAAAACAGTGATACAATATTCGATGATAATGATGATAATGTTTATTTTTGTATACATTGAGCCACAATAAGAGGGTCGAATAGACTCACTCACTTTGGACATAACCTTGTACATTGATGCAGATTACATAAAGTGAAAATTAACAAAATAACCTCGGATGCCATATGAATCAAGAGCTTGTTCGTGACGAAATATATCATTGACTTAGTGAATAAAAAAAATTGAAAAAGAAGAAAAATAAATACCACTACACGCGCACCATAACCAGCAACTACTGATCAATGTGCATTTGTGCATACCAGAATTATACAACACTAATTATCCGAATATATGTAAACCATATACAAAAATTCAAATAGAAAGAGCTTAATACAAATACATTTATTGAATTTCAGAAATACTGTGGATTGCACATCAAGCTGTGATGTGAAGGAACTATTTCATTACTTTTCCAAATAAATTCAACGTATTGTCTCTGTTTCTATATATCTCATAAATCTCCAGCTAGAAGTTGTGAATTTTTGTTGTCATATTCAAATGGGAATTCTTATTTTTCGTTTTCCTGGAACAGAATATATGGGTGCCCCTTGTTTCGAGTTCCATAGTTATTTTTGATATTTCGAATATTGTTTTCATATATTTTCATGAACATATCTTGAAAATATTTTGAACATATAATTGCCTCATATCTAGTAATTTACTCTCAGAGCTCTCCAGCTGGAAGTTGTGAATTATTGTTGTCATATTCAAATAGGAACGCTTATTTTTCGTTTTCCTGGAACAGAATATATAGATGCTTTTCGAGTTTCATAGTTATTTTCGATACTTCGAATAATGATTTTATATATTTTCATGAATATATCTTCCAATGTATTTTCATTGTATATGTTTTCAACTATATGCTTTTGAAGAATTGTTTTTTTTTTCAGATGGACCTCTGCTAGACTAACTCAAACTGAAATTTTATATTGGTAGTCGCGATTCAACTGATATCATGTGAATAATCCTGAGGTTAGCAATACTCAATAGGTTCCTGAGATATTTGAGTTCATATAGAAGTAATCCGAAAAATTTTGTCATGTCATATGTATGGATATTCCCGCGGAAATGCGAGTCAATATATAATACAATATATAATACAATATATTTTATGTTATTTTCAAATAGTTTATTAGTAGGGTGCTGATGCCGACTGAACGCCTCCCCCCACCCCTTTTGACCTTGAGACGTCACACGACCTTGAATGACGTCACCTAACCTTGAACGTTGTACACATAGTATGAGCTTGAATGGGGTGTTTGACCTTGACTGTGGGGTTTGACCTTGACGTTCGACACTTCGAATACCTTGAGCTTGCTCCATGGCATTGAATGTTGACCTTGAATGAAATCGTGACGTGTACAGAATATAACCTTGAACAGTGGGCGTTCGGCGTTGCCCCCTCCCTTGTTGGTAATTCATATATAAGTTCAGAATATCGTATGACGTCACCTAACCTTGAACGTCGTACACATAGTATGAGCTTGAATGCGGTGTTTGACCTTGAGTGTGGGGTTTGACCTTGACGTTCGACACTTCGACTACCTTGAGCTTGCTCCATGGCATTGAATGTTCACCTTGAATGAAATCGTGACGTGCACAGAATATAACCTTGAACAGTGGGGTTCCAGATCTTTTGTATCACTTCAATCCAAAGTTAATCTATGTGGTTTCATTGAAGGCCATGTATCAAAGACAAAGTCAATCATCGAGGTCAAACTTTATGCTTGAGGCCATATGACGTACTTATGAGTACGTTAGCTCAAGGTCGTTCAGGGTCTTCAAGGTCATATGACGAACACATAGCTCAAGGTCGTGTGACGTAATTGAAGATTGATAAAACACATTCCAATAAACTGATGACTTGAAACAACTTGTTGTCTGAGGCCGCTTTTGGACCTTCCCCCAGCTGTCCCCCTTCAGTGCCACCACACTGACTTGACCATAAAACCTTTTTTTACTCTCCATCTACGAGTTGGCCATGAGATTCATTTGACGTCACATGACTTGAGTTACATAATTAACATGAAACCCTTTTTCAACTCTCCACCTATGAATTGACTTCGAATGCCGCAACGATTCTATAACCTTGGGTCGCACATCACATGACTTCTACCACTAGTCGCATGATATATGACCTTGAATGTGAATGTGTGCAGTTTCAGCTTGCGCATGTTGCGTAACTTAAATGACGTCATACCATGAAACTCTGTTTCATCTCTGCATGTGATGTCACAAGACCTTGAGTTACATCATTGCCATGAAACCCTATTTTAACTCGCCGCCTATGATTTGGCTTCGAAAGCCGCAACAATTCTATAACCTTGGGTCGCACATCACATGACCTCGAAAATTACACCCAATTCTGGACCTCCCCCTACCACTAGTAACATCGCAAGACATATGGCCTTGAATGTGAATGTGTGCAGTTTCAGCTCACACATGTTGGGTAACTTGAATAACGTCACACTATGAAACCCCCTTTTAACTCGCCCTCTATGAAGTAACTTCGAGAGCCGTAACGATTCGATCACCATCGGCGCACGCCACATGTCCTTGGAAATCAGTCAGTTCTGGTCCTCCCCCTGCCACTAGTTACTTCGCATGGCATATGGCCTCGTATGTGTTTGTGTAGTTTCAGTTCGAGCGTAATGGTAACTCGAATCTCATTGACGAGTTCTGCGTTCAGTCCGCAAGGAGACCCAGTGGTGAGAGGACGTACTGCAAGTCTCAGTAGGTACTCGCCCTTCTGCTAGGGCGGTCCACTGAAGGTCATTACACTCGGATGGCTCGGTGAGCCGACGGTCGCATCGAAGGGTTCAGTCTAAACGAGGACCCTGCGGTGCGAAGATGTACTTGCAGATAATACAGTGGTTTTTTCGACACTCTGACAGCGATGTGTGCGACTTGATCGATAGTATCGGCATATTTCACATTCTTCCTTCGATGTAATAGGTTGTCGATTGCGGTTATCAATCATTTGTGTATACGAATGATCTATGCTTTAGTTAGATAGTACATGAATACCTCTGTAGTCTGTAGCCAAGGTCAAGCAGCTAAGAGTTTATTTTCTGATAAGTTATTCCGTGTATGCAATCCTTTTTCAAGGTCATCTTCAGACACAAATTTCAAGGTCATAATATCGTATAATGAAGCCAACGATATATTCCACCTATGACTTGGCTTTGAGTTGCCTGTGACGACACATGATCATGAGTTGAGGCATAGCCATGAAAACCCCCTACTAATCCTCCGCCTATGATTTGACCTCGAAAGCCGCAACGTAAGGTCAAGCAGCTAAGGCTATATTTTCTAATAGGTAGCTTATTCCGCCTATGCAATCCTTTTTGAAGTCATATTCAGACAGGAATTTCAAAGTCATAACAATAACACTTGTTTCTGGAAGCTTTTCAAATTAAATGATGATTTATCAATGCGGCTCCTGAAGGCCCTTTCATTATAATTCAACATATCTTTAGGTTTCATACGAAAACAAAGATTTCCGTTGTGGAAACATGACACCAATGCTATATTCTGCCTGTAACTTGGCTTCAAGTTGCGGTTCACGCCGAAAGACCTTGAGTTACGTCATCAGCGGAAAAAAACACTTTCAACTCTCAGCATATGACTTGACCTGGGAAGCCGCAATGATAACACCATTTCGGGTCGCACGTCACATGACCTCGACAATTAGAACCGATTCTGGATCTTTCCTTTCCCCTAGACCTTTCAAACAATTTCATGTATAGATCACAGAAACTATGATATGGGAGATCACAATGGCGTAGCATGAAAATTAACGCCAATGTAAAGAAAATGATAGAAAAATTTCAAATTTTGGGCTGTTGTGTTGTGAACAACTATATGATGAAGAGAATTTCAGATTTATTGTAGCAGTTCCAACCATGAGTATACAGAAGGATCAGATAAATTCCCTCATGCGGGTATAAATTGGAACATAAGTAATATCAAGATGAGAGTGCTTGAAAGTTAGATACAAGTGATTGAACCATGTACTTGTAGTCAAGTATATAGGGTCATCATTAAAAAACAGACATCAGCCCTCAATTCTGCAACACTTAGGTAATAGAATTGGAGATTCATTCTTCTTGAGATGTCCTCCTATCAGTTGGGCGCGTATCGCGTTACAACCTTCGGCATCTTATTTGCAAAATGTCATATATAGTACTAGTTGTTGCCCGCTGCTTCGCCCGCGTAGAATTTGGTAGTTGTAGTACTAATTAGTACTATGCTGTTGTATCGCTGCTGTTCCAATATTTTGACAGAATCAGAATTAACGAACTTAGGCGTGCGCAGCGTTATAGAATAGTGCTTTCAAAAAATTGTTCTACAAATCCACGAACCTAGGCGTGCGCAGCGTTATAGAACAGTGCTTTCAAAAAATGTGTTCTACAGCGCCATCTAGTGGCGAGTTACAGAAAATTGATATCCTAAAAACCTTCTCTATGAAAAATTACTTATACATGTCAAGTTTCATCACGATCGGTTGAGCGATGTAGAAGTTTATCACTTACCAACAAACCAACCAACCAACCAACAATCATCCATTTTTATATATTAGATGATGGAAATAGTGAAAGTAGTTTGGGCTTTATTCTTGAAAGTTAGTCAAATATGATGAGAAATTGTGATCTATACTTAGTTGTGAAAACAATACATATATCAAGATCTATGAATTTTATTTATTAGAGGATTTTCGAAAATATATTGGAAAGGAAGTGGATTGCACTGTCAAATGAGAATATTGAAAAAAAAACGCATGAAATTTGAATGTCAGAATTCAAAACGGATCATTCAAAACCATTTTGAATGCAGTTGAGAAATTGTCTGCTGAAATATGATTGATAGAAAAGAGATTTGAAAGAAATAAATAGGGAGATGTATCATTATTTGGTAGACGTAGTCGATCAGATCAGATCAGATGTGTTGGGCTCTGGAGCAATGAGCATCTGACCCTAATTTTCACGACAAAATCATCTTCAGCAATGAGGCCTATCCAGATCGTGCGATTTTACTCCGTAAGAATTTTTCTTGTGGGGTTTTCTTAAGTCCCAGGTGTATGCGAATGAGCCACAAACCACAGCGGTCCTTTTCAAGGGCAAAAAACACAAGCACTACAGAAAAATCCTCAAAGCGCTCTGAGAGAGGTGCCTGTGCGAAAGCAGCGATTCACATTGGATTCGAATCGCTAGAGATTATATAAATTTGAAGAAACGTTTTCAGGAAGTCAATTTCACATATAAACGCAGTTTTCCAGATAGAATGTTCTCAAACAGTGAATTTCGAGGTGTACTGAGTTGAACCTCAAAACGATGAGCAGCCACAGTCCCTTGCGTATTTCTGATATGTATCGCTATTGGTGGAATCAAATGTGCCAAGTCACTTGAACACTTCCTGTGAAAGTATATATAGAAGAGAGACAAATCTCCAACCTTTCTTCGATGTTCCAGGCTATCATGGTTGTACGTGATGTTCGCGTCTCCGATCAGGCAGATGGCTCTTTTCTGGATGGAATCCAGCAACAGTATGTTTGGGGGCAGAGCTCCATACATGAGAACAATACTCAAAGAAGGTCTGATCTCAGGTTCATAAAGCATCAAAAGTTGCTGAGGTATGTATAGTTTTCTGGTTCGGAACAATGTTTCAAGCTTTTGAGAAGAAGCCTCTGCAATCCCAGCGAGATATTTGTACGATGACATATTAGTGTCCATTTTAACCCCCAACAATCTAATCGAAGCAGAAAGCGGAATAGCTGCCAGTTTTATGTCAACCATTGAACAAAGGCAAATGAAGAACGTAGAATATGATAGCAAAAATACACTGATATGACGTAATATTACGACTTCCACGGTATTAGCCACAGCTATATATATTTCGAAGTATGTACTCTGAATACATGTAATGTCCACATAAATCATATCTGATTTACAGTGCTTACCGTTGCCTTGTGTTTGATTTAACAAACATTACAAACAACAAAAAACTGGTTTATACGAAACGACTCCTTCATATGCTGGATTAAAGTTTTTCAATTGTCTATCTTTTTGTGTCAAAACACAAACAAACTTTAACTAATTCAAAAATCATTTTTGGTTCAAAACATATTTTATTTAGTCTCAGATTATTCAGAAAAGCAGTGGTAGGTATTATATTTCCGAATTTATTTACTTATTGTGTATGAGTATAAATGTACCTATGATATGAATATAAGTATACATATATGTCGATATGTATATGTTTGAAGTGTTAGGTTAGATTAGGTCCAAAGTGAGTGGGTCTATTCTACCCTCTACCGCAAACCGCAAGGATTTACTGTGGCTCACACCTATTCACACTAGGCCAAATAAATCCAGCTTCTTACCGAAACCGTTTAGTTTGTATGGTGAGTGGTCTTTCAGATCAGATGGTAAGAGTACGGCTCTGCCGAACTCTAAAGGCCTGATTCGGTCCCCTGCGGGGCAGGCACAAAGTATATGCTCTGTTAATGAGGTAGTCGGATAGTCAAGTTGAAAGATTCCCACCTTGATACCCACGACAACCTTCCCGTATGAGGGTTTTTGCACGTCAGCTACACCTGACGATGCCTTAGATTCAGCCGTGCAGGGCTTTTTCGCCACTGGTTTTGGTAAATCATCACTTGAGCGCAAACGTTTGGCAACCTGTTCGAAGTGTACTTGAATATTGTATAATATGTACTGTATTTGTTTCCATAATATATATGTATATTTTCATAACTTCCAATTGACGATTCTCATATCACTTTGGTGATATATGATTAATAAATAATTTGAATTCGAATTGAAATTCGAATATGAAATTTTACGGGAAATTCATAATTTTATCACATAGTTTATATTATTTAATATTCGTACCATCAATTAACGTGTTAGGAATCACACCTTAAAAGGTAAGACCTCGTTGATCCTTATCTCGCACAAGTTTCTACTTCTGAGGGTTGTCGTTTCTAGGGGTGCGATAGCTGGTTAACGGAAAAAAAAATTTTCTTATAGTATTTTCATTCGGATTTATAGATTTACTCTCTCACAACTCCTATTACTGAAACCGCGTACCAGAAAAATCCCGTTGATAATTGAAGACGTTTATGTTTTTTTTTAGAACTAATTGTCTATTTTTCACCTAGTTACCTTCAATCTGAGTACTTGAGCAGTCGATTGCGGTTATTAAGCACTTGTGTATACGAATGCTCTGTGCTTTAGTTAGATAGTACATGAATACCTCTGTAGTCTGTAGCAGCTAAGGCTTTATTTTCTGATAGGTTATTCCGTGTATGCAATCCTTTCTCAAGCTCACCTTCAGACACAAATTTCAAGGTCATAACAATAACACTCATTTCGGAAAGTTTTTCAAGGTTTATTTTGAAATGATTTTTATAATGCACCAGATGGTCTCCTGAATATCTTTTCAATATAATTATGACGTCATAGTGGTAGGGTAGAGACCCATAATGGGCTGCCGTTGAATACAATGGAATTGTAATAGCGTATTTAGAGTAAGAGGGTGATGCGAGTTAACGAAAGAAACTTTCAAATTTGGCTGGAAACCATAAAAATGTAATGAGGGTATAGCAAAAAGCTCCATTACGAGACAGGATTGTGGAAGAAAATTACATTTTCAGCATATCTTTACGTCTCATACGAGAGCGAAGACCTTCGGTGTGGAAAAAGTGATCGTATACTGTTTTCTGTCTGTCTGTTTAAAATATGTTTTTCCGTTAACCAGCTGTCGCACCCCTACGAACGACAACCCTCAAAAGTCGAAACTTGTGCGAGCTGAGGATTAACGAGGTCTTACCTTTTAACGTGTGATTCCTAACACTGAAGCCAATGATATATTCCGCCTATGACTTGGCTTTGAGTTGCCTGTGAGGACACATGATCATGAGTTAAGGCATAACCATGAAAACCCCCTTTTAATCCTCCGCCTATGATTTGACCTCGAAAGCCGCAAAGATTCGATCACCGGTCGTGGTCGCATCAAAGTGTTCAGACTAAACTAGGACCCTGCAGTGCGAGGACGTACTTGCACATAAAGGTGTGTAACGTACTCGATATAGTGTCAGGATATTTCACACTATGAATAGTAGTTATTCAGCACTTGTATATACGAATGTTCTGTGTTCAAGTTCGATAGAACATGAATACCTCCGTACCCAAGGTCAAGCAGCTAAGGCTATATTTTCTAATAGCTTATTCCGCGTATGCAATCCTTTTCAAGGTCATCTTCAGACACGAATTTCAAAGTCATAACAATTACACTTGTTTCTGGAAGCTTTTCAATTTCTATTTTAAATGATGATATATCAATACATTAAGCGGCTCCTGAAGGCCCTTCCATTTAAATTCAACATATCTTTAGGTTTCATACGAAAACGAAGATTTCCGTTGTGAAAAAAATCATCGTAGACTGACACCAATGTTATATTCCGCCTATAACTAGCTTCTAGCCTTACCATGAATAATATTGAGAGTCTGTTGAAGGTGCATTTGAAGGATATAAGAATTCTACAAATAAAAATTCAGTAATATAAAGCCAAAATCAATATTATCAACAATTTCAACAATACGACCTTGAAAATGACACAGTGGGACCGTGTTTTCATGGAACCGCTAAATATCATCGAAACTAGTGTGTCATTACGAAAAATTAATTTGTCGTAATCTACAATACATTTATCTAACAATATTCTGTTTTTTCTCTATACAATTTACTAAACAGCCATATCTACCCTTCCAACTATCTCCACAAATCTCTTTAAGTTCATCAAAAGTGAATTCTGGGATTTCATGATCGAAATAGGTATGATGGAGATTGAATTCGTTTTGTGTGAATGGAAAAAATCATATCACAATTGTCTCGGAACAATTTTTTCGATATTCGACTGTACCTAAATGTATGACATTTGTGCCTACACATTGAAAGATTTTATCTAATTTTGTACTGAGAGCGAATAGTGACGTTATAGAATATATACAAAGAGTTATTTTTTTGCGTCGGATAGATCGATTATTCTCATCACTACTATTGTATGGAACTCGTTCTAATACCCTTTTCAGCATCTCATATTTTGGTTGATATAAAGACTTGAGATGAACATATATATTTTCCTCTCCCAGTTTTCTTTACTCAAACCGCATACCAGAAATTCTGGCCAATAACGGAAAAAGTTTGTGTATTTTGAAAATTAGATGTCTATTTTTGCCTAAATATATTCAATCTGACTACTTTGGAAGGATCGTAGGCCATTGAAAAAACCTCTCAATTTTTGAATGTGGCAGTAGTCCTACTCTTGGCATCTAGGAGGGTACCAAAAAGGTGCCCTCTCCCTCGTCGCTACTTAGCATTGAGCCTGTATTTGGCTTAGATCTTAAGAATATTATAATATGCTCTGTGGGAAGGTCCAGACCGAAATAACATATCTGAAGAGAATCCCAAATGGATTTTGATTTTCTCTGTCTACCGCTGGTCTTATATCTGTTTTTTACCCAGGGGGGTAGGTTGTTATGTGAAAGATATCTGATTAAATGAATAGGAATATATTTTAAGGAGAGATTCATTTTTGAGTAAGAAAGGTTTTGGCTTTCTATTTCTTCATCTTTGTACAAAGAAGTGTGGGAATCTTCCAAAGAGAGGAAGAAGGCAATGAATTTCAAAAAATTGACTCTATATAAAGACGTGTAGATCATGCGAAGGAAAACCTTTTAGACACAAACTGGAAAAAAGCCCTCCCGAAACAACTACTTCTATATAAACTTTAAATTACACGAAAATAAAGATAATTTCGAAACAAATATAGGGTCTTTCATAGAGCGCTTTTTTAATTTAAATAAAACAAAGTGTGTGTGAGAGATATCATCGAAATTTTTCATTCGTTTGAAAGACTTATCAAATTTTCCATGACTCTGTGTGTTCGAAGGATGGGCTCTGGAGCAGTAGGCATCTGACCCTAATTTTCATTACAGAATCATCTTCAGCGATGAGGCCCATCCAGATCGGCCGATTTTACTCCGTAAGAATTTTTCTTGTGGGGTTTTCTTGAGTCCCAGATGCAATCGAATGAGTCACAAACCACAGCGGTCCTCAAAGCCAGCATATCCCATGCCATCGGTCGAATTCAGCCTGATTCATGAGACAGAGTCATGGAAAATTTGATAAGTCTTCCAAACTAATGAAAAATTTCGATGATTTCTCTCACACACACTTTGTTTTATTTAAATTAAAAAAGCGCTCTATGAAAGACCCTATATTTGTTTCGAAATTATCTTTATTTTCGTGTAATTTAAAGTTTATATAGAAGTAGTTGTTTCGGGAGGGCTTTTTTCCAGTTTGTGTCTAAAAGGTTTTCCTTCGCATGATCTACACGTCTTTATATAGAGTCAATTTTTTGAAATTCATTGCCTTCTTCCTCTCTTTGGAAGATTCCCACACTTCTTTGTACAAAGATGAAGAAATAGAAAGCCAAAACCTTTCTTACTCAAAAATGAATCTCTCCTTAAAATATATTCCTATTCATTTAATCAGATATCTTTCACATAACAACCTACCCCCCTGGGTAAAAAACAGATATAAGACCAGCGGTAGACAGAGAAAATCAAAATCCATTTGGGATTCTCTTCAGATATGTTATTTCGGTCTGGACCTTCCCACAGAGCATATTATAATATTCTTAAGATCTAAGCCAAATACAGGCTCAATGCTAAGTAGCGACGAGGGAGAGGGCACCTTTTTGGTACCCTCCTAGATGCCAAGAGTAGGACTACTGCCACATTCAAAAATTGAGAGTTTTTTTCAATGGCCTACGATCCTTCCAAAGTAGTCAGATTGAATATATTTAGGCAAAAATAGACATCTAATTTTCAAAATACACAAACTTTTTCCGTTATTGGCCAGAATTTCTGGTATGCGGTTTGAGTAAAGAAAACTGGGAGAGGAAAATATATATGTTCATCTCAAGTCTTTATATCAACCAAAATATGAGATGCTGAAAAGGGTATTAGAACGAGTTCCATACAATAGTAGTGATGAGAATAATCGATCTATCCGACGCAAAAAAATAACTCTTTGTATATATTCTATAACGTCACTATTCGCTCTCAGTACAAAATTAGACAAAATCTTTCAATGTGTAGGCACAAATGTCATACATTTAGGTACAGTCGAATATCGAAAAAATTGTTCCGAGACAATTGTGATATGATTTTTTCCATTCACACAAAACGAATTCAATCTCCATCATACCTATTTCGATCATGAAATCCCAGAATTCACTTTTGATGAACTTAAAGAGATTTGTGGAGATAGTTGGAAGGGTAGATATGGCTGTTTAGTAAATTGTATAGAGAAAAAACAGAATATTGTTAGATAAATGTTTTGTAGATTACGACAAATTAATTTTTCGTAATGACACACTAGTTTCGATGATATTTAGCGGTTCCATGAAAACACGGTCCCACTGTGTCATTTTCAAGGTCGTATTGTTGAAATTGTTGATAATATTGATTTTGGCTTTATATTACTGAATTTTTATTTGTAGAATTCTTATATCCTTCAAATGCACCTTCAACAGACTCTCAATATTATTCATGGTAAGGCTAGAAGCGAGTTATAGGCGGAATATAACATTGGTGTCAGTCTACGATGATTTTTTTCACAACGGAAATCTTCGTTTTCGTATGAAACCTAAAGATATGTTGAATTTAAATGGAAGGGCCTTCAGGAGCCGCTTAATGTATTGATATATCATCATTTAAAATAGAAATTGAAAAGCTTCCAGAAACAAGTGTAATTGTTATGACTTTGAAATTCGTGTCTGAAGATGACCTTGAAAAGGATTGCATACGCGGAATAAGCTATTAGGAAATATAGCCTTAGCTGCTTGACCTTGGGTACGGAGGTATTCATGTTCTATCGAACTTGAACACAGAACATTCGTATATACAAGTGCTGAATAACTACTATTCATAGTGTGAAATATCCTGACACTATATCGAGTACGTTACACACCTTTATGTGCAAGTACGTCCTCGCACTGCAGGGTCCTAGTTTAGTCTGAACACTTTGATGCGACCACGACCGGTGATCGAATCTTTGCGGCTTTCGAGGTCAAATCATAGGCGGAGGATTAAAAGGGGGTTTTCATGGTTATGCCTTAACTCATGATCATGTGTCCTCACAGGCAACTCAAAGCCAAGTCATAGGCGGAATATATCATTGGCTTCAGTGTTAGGAATCACACGTTAAAAGGTAAGACCTCGTTAATCCTCAGCTCGCACAAGTTTCGACTTTTGAGGGTTGTCGTTCGTAGGGGTGCGACAGCTGGTTGACGGAAAAACATATTTTAAACAGACAGACAGAAAACAGTATACGATCACTTTTTCCACACCGAAGGTCTTCGCTCTCGTATGAGACGTAAAGATATGCTGAAAATGTAATTTTCTTCCACAATCCTGTCTCGTAATGGAGCTTTTTGCTATACCCTCATTACATTTTTATGGTTTCCAGCCAAATTTGAAAGTTTCTTCCGTTAACTCGCATCACCTTCTTACTCTAAATACGCTATTACAATTCCATTGTATTCAACGGCAGCCCATTATGGGTCTCTACCCTACCACTATGACGTCATGATTATATTGAAAAGATATTCAGGAGACCATCTGGTGCATTATAATAATCATTTCAAAATAAGCCTTGAAAAACTTTCCGAAATGAGTGTTATTGTTATGACCTTGAAATTTGTGTCTGAAGGTGAGCTTGAGAAAGGATTGCATACACGGAATAACCTGTCAGAAAATAAAGCCTTAGCTGCTACAGACTACAGAGGTATTCATGTACTATCTAACTAAAGCACAGAGCATTCGTATACACAAGTGCTTAATAACCGCAATCGACTGCTCAAGTACTCAGATTGAAGGTAACTAGGTGAAAAATAGACAATTAGTTCTGAAAAAAAACATAAACGTCTTCAATTATCAACGGGATTTTCTGGTACGCGGTTTCAGTAATAGGAGTTGTGAGAGAGTAAATCTATAAATCCGAATGAAAATACTATAAGAAAATTTTTTTTTCCGTTAACCAGCTATCGCACCCCTAGAAACGACAACCCTCAGAAGTAGAAACTTGTGCGAGATAAGGATCAACGAGGTCTTACCTTTTAAGGTGTGATTCCTAACACGTTAATTGATGGTACGAATATTAAATAATATAAACTATGTGATAAAATTATGAATTTCCCGTAAAATTTCATATTCGAATTTCAATTCGAATTCAAATTATTTATTAATCATATATCACCAAAGTGATATGAGAATCGTCAATTGGAAGTTATGAAAATATACATATATATTATGGAAACAAATACAGTACATATTATACAATATTCAAGTACACTTCGAACAAGTTGCCAAACGTTTGCGCTCAAGTGATGATTTACCAAAACCAGTGGCGAAAAAGCCCTGCACGGCTGAATCTAAGGCATCGTCAGGTGTAGCTGACGTGCAAAAACCCTCATACGGGAAGGTTGTCGTGGGTATCAAGGTGGGAATCTTTCAACTTGACTATCCGACTACCTCATTAACAGAGCATATACTTTGTGCCTGCCCCGCAGGGAACCGAATCAGGCCTTTAGAGTTCGGCAGAGCCGTACTCTTACCATCTGATCTGAAAGACCACTCACCATACAAACTAATCGGTTTCGGTAAGAAGCTGGATTTATTTGGCCTAGTGTGAATAGGTGTGAGCCACAGTAAATCCTTGCGGTTTGTGGTAGAGGGTAGAATAGACCCACTCACTTTGGACCTAATCTAACCTAACACTTCAAACATATACATATCGACATATATGTATACTTATATTCATATCATAGGTACATTTATACTCATACACAATAAGTAAATAAATTCGGAAATGTAATACCTACCACTGCTTTTCTGAATAATCTGAGACTAAATAAAATATGTTTTGAACCAAAAATGATTTTTGAATTAGTTAAAGTTTGTTTGTGTTTTGACACAAAAAGATAGACAATTGAAAAACTTTGATCCAGCATATGAAGGAGTCGTTTCGTATAAACCAGTTTTTTGTTGTTTGTAATGTTTGTTAAATCAAACACAAGGCAACGGTAAGCACTGTACATCAGATATGATTTATGTGGACATTACATGTATTCAGAGTACATACTTCGAAATATATATAGCTGTGGCTAATACCGTGAAAGTCGTAATATTACGTCATATCAGTGTATTTTTGCTATCATATTCTACGTTCTTCATTTGCCTTTGTTCAATGGTTGACATAAAACTGGCAGCTATTCCGCTTTCTGCTTCGATAAGATTGTTGGGGGTTAAAATGGACACTAATATGTCATCGTACAAACATCTCGCTGGGATTGCAGAGGCTTCTTCTCAAAAGCTTGAAACATTGTTCCGAACCAGAAAACTATACATACCTCAGCAACTTTTGATGCTTTATGAACCTGAGATCAGACCTTCTTTGAGTATTGTTCTCATGTATGGAGCTCTGCCCCCAAACATACTGTTGCTGGATTCCATCCAGAAAAGAGCCATCTGCCTGATCGGAGACGCGAACATCACGTACAACCATGATAGCCTGGAACATCGAAGAGAGGTTGGAGATTTGTCTCTCTTCTATATATACTTTCACAGGAAGTGTTCAAGTGACTTGGCACATTTGATTCCACCAATAGCGATACATATCAGAAATACGCAAGGGACTGTGGCTGCTCATCGTTTTGAGGTTCAACTCAGTACACCTCGAAATTCACTGTTTGAGAACATTCTATCTGGAAAACTGCGTTTATATGTGAAATTGACTTCCTGAAAACGTTTCTTCAAATTTATATAATCTCTAGCGATTCGAATCCAATGTGAATCGCTGCTTTCGCACAGGCACCACTCTTAGAGCGCTTCAAGGATTTTTCTGTAGTGCTTGTGTTTTTTGCCCTTGAAAAGGACCGCTGTGGTTTGTGGCTCATTCGCATACACCTGGGACTTAAGAAAACCCCACAAGAAAAATTCTTACAGAGTAAAATCGCACGATCTGGATGGGCCTCATTGCTGAAGATGATTTTGTGATGAAAATTAGGGTCAGATGCTCATTGCTCCAGAGCCCAACACATCTGATCTGATCTGATCGACTACGTCTACCAAATAATGATACATCTCCCTATTTATTTCTTTCAAATCTCTTTTCTATCAATCATATTTCAGCAGACAATTTCTCAACTGCATTCAAAATGGTTTTGAATGATCCGTTTTGAATTCTGACATTCAAATTTCATGCGTTTTTTTTCAATATTCTCATTTGACAGTGCAATCCACTTCCTTTCCAATATATTTTCGAAAATCCTCTAATAAATAAAATTCATAGATCTTGATATATGTATTGTTTTCACAACTAAGTATAGATCACAATTTCTCATCACATTTGACTAACTTTCAAGAATAAAGCCCAAACTACTTTCACTATTTCCATCATCTAATATATAAAAATGGATGTTTGTTGGTTGGTTGGTTGGTTTGTTGGTAAGTGATAAACTTCTACATCGCTCAACCGATCGTGATGAAACTTGACATGTATAAGTAATTTTTCATAGAGAAGGTTTTTAGGATATCAATTTTCTGTAACTCGTCACTAGATGGCGCTGTAGAACACATTTTTTGAAAGCACTGTTCTATAACGCTGCGCACGCCTAGGTTCGTTGATTTGTAGAACAATTTTTTGAAAGCACTGTTCTATAACGCTGCGCACGCCTAAGTTCGTTAATTCTGATTCTGTCAAAATATTGGAACAGCAGCGATACAACAGCATAGTACTAATTAGTACTACAACTACCAAATTCTACGCGGGCGAAGCAGCGGGCAACAACTAGTACTATATATGACATTTTGCAAATAAGATGCCGAAGGTTGTAACGCGATACGAGCCTAACTGATAGGAAGACATCTCAAAAAGAATGAATCTGCAATTCTATTACCTAAGTGTTGCAGAATTGAGGGCTGATGTCTGTTTTTTAATGATGACCCTATATACTTGACTACAAGTATATGGTTCAATCACTTGTATCTAACTTTCAAGCAATCTCATCTTGATATTACTTATGTTCCAATTTATACCCGCATTAGGGAATTTATCTGATCCTTCTGTATACTCATGGTTGAAACTGCTACAATAAATCTGAAATTTTCTTCATCATATAGTTGTTCACAACACAACAGCCCAAAATTTGAAATTTTTCTATCATTTTCTTTACATTGGCGTTAATTTTCATACTACGCCATTGTGATCTCCCATATCATAGTTTCTGTGATCTATACATGGAATTGTTTGAAAGGTCTAGGGGAAAGGAAAGATCCAGAATCGGTTCTAATTCTCAAGGTCATGTGACGTGCGACCCGAAATGGTGTTATCATTGCGGCTTCCAAGGTCAAGTCATATGCTGAGGCAGAATATAGCATTGGTGTCATGTTTCCACAACGGAAATCTTTGTTTCCGTATGAAACCTAAAGATATGTTGAATTATAATGAAAGGGCCTTCAGGAGCCGCCTGATGCATTGATAAATCATCATTTAACTTGAAAAGCTTCCAGAAACAAGTGTTATTGTTATGACTTTGAAATTCCTGTCTGAATATGACTTCAAAAAGGATTGCATACGCGGAATGAGCTACCTATTAGAAAATATAGCCTTAGCTGCTTGACCTTACGTTGCGTCTTTCGAGGTCAAATCATAGGCGGAGGATTAGTAGAGGGTTTTCATGGCTATGCCTCAACTCATGATCATGTGTCGTCACAGGCAACTCAAGGCCAAGTCATAGGTGGAATATATCGTTGGCTTCATTATACGATATTATGACCTTGAAATTTGTGTCTGAAGATGACCTTGAGAAAGGATTGCATACACGGAATAACTTATTAGAAAATAAACTCCTAGCTGCTTGACCTTGGCTACAGACTACAGAGGTATTCATGTACTATCTAACTAAAACATAGATCATTCGTATACACAAATGATTAATAACCGCAATCGACAACCTATTACATCGAAGGAAGAATGTGAAATATGCCGATACTATCGATCAAGTCGCACACATCGCTGTCAGAGTGTCAAGAAAACCACTGTATTATCTGCAAGTACATCTTCGCACCGCAGGGTCCTCGTTTAGACTGAACCCTTCGATGCGACCGTCGGCTCACCGAGCCATCCGAGTGTAATGACCTTCAGTGGACCGCCCTAGCAGAAGGGCGAGTACCTACCGAGACTTGCAGTACGTCCTCTCACCACTGGGTCTCCTTGCGGACTGAACGCAGAACTCGTCAATGAGATTCGAGTTACCATTACGCTCGAACTGAAACTACACAAACACATACGAGGCCATATGCCATGCGAAGTAACTAGTGGCAGGGGGAGGACCAGAACTGACTGATTTCCAAGGACATGTGGCGTGCGCCGATGGTGATCGAATCGTTACGGCTCTCGAAGTTACTTCATAGAGGGCGAGTTAAAAGGGGGTTTCATAGTGTGTTGTTATTCAAGTTACCCAACATGTGTGAGCTGAAACTGCACACATTCACATTCAAGGCCATATGTCTTGCGATGTTACTAGTGGTAGGGGGAGGTCCAGAATCGGGTGTAATTTTCGATGTCATGTGATGTGCGACCCAAGGTTATAGAATTGTTGCGGCTTTCGAAGTCAAATCATAGGCGGCTAGTTAAAATAGGGTTTCATGGCAATGATGTAACTCAAGGTCTTGTGACATCACATGCAGAGACGAAACAGAGTTTCATGGTATGACGTCATTTAAGTTACGCAACATGCGCAAGCTGAAACTGCACACATTCACATTCAAGGTCATATATCATGCGACTAGTGGTAAAAGTCATGTGATGTGCGACCCAAGGTTATAGAATCGTTGCGGCATTCGAAGTCAATTCATAGGTGGAGAGTTGAAAAAGGGTTTCATGTTAACTATGTAACTCAAGTCATGTGACGTCAAATGAATCTCATGGCCAACTCGTAGATGTTGAGTAAAAAAAGGTTTTATGGTCAAGTCAGTGTGGTGGCATTGAAGGGGGACAGCTGGGGGAAGGTCCAAAAGCGGCCTCAGACAACAAGTTGTTTCAAGTCATCAGTTTATTGGAATGTGTTTTATCAATCTTCAATTACGTCACACGACCTTGACCTATGTGTTCGTCATATGACCTTGAAGACCCTGAACGACCTTGAGCTAACGTACTCATAAGTACGTCATATGGCCTCAAGCATAAAGTTTGACCTTGATGATTGACTTTGTCTTTGATACATGGCCTTCAATGGAACCACATAGATTAACTTTGGATTGAAGTGATACAAAAGATCTGGAACCCCACTGTTCAAGGTTATATTCTGTGCACGTCACGATTCCATTCAAGGTGAACATTCAATGCCATGGAGCAAGCTCAAGGTAGTCGAAGTGTCGAACGTCAAGGTCAAACCCCACACTCAAGGTCAAACACCGCATTCAAGCTCATGCTATGTGTACGACGTTCAAGGTTAGGTGACGTCATACGATATTCTGAACTTATATAGGAATTATCAACAAGGGAGGGGGCAACGCCGAACGCCCACTGTTCAAGGTTATATTCTGTACACGTCACGATTTCATTCAAGGTCAACATTCAATGCCATGGAGCAAGCTCAAGGTATTCGAAGTGTCGAACGTCAAGGTCAAACCCCACACTCAAGGTCAAACACCCCATTCAAGCTCATACTATGTGTACAACGTTCAAGGTTAGGTGACGTCATTCAAGGTCGTGTGACGTCTCAAGGTCAAAAGGGGTGGGGGGAGGCGTTCAGTCGGCATTAGCACCCTACTTTTATTTGTATATATTTTTTCTGATATTAACAATATCATCAAATATATCCAGAGTATTGAACGTTGGTAATATATTTTTATAGCTAGGAAGAGAGAAGGAAACTATTTTCACATATTTAACTGTTGATTGTTTATATCTTAACCAATTTTTTGAGATCACTTTACTGAGACTGACCAGCTATCAAATTTCATGTTTAAAAAATTGATCACAACATGTTTCGCCATCACAGTAGCTTTTTCGTATTCACTGCGAAAAAGCTTCTGTCATAGCGGAACGTGATATACCTAATTTCTGAAAACAAAATTTTTCAAGATCAGATCGAAAGGTATAGTTTATGAAATAACTATGGATTTTCATTAAGTTACGCCCGAAATAATTAGATATTGTATTAATATTGAACGTGGCACACACTGTAGGTGGATTCTCTTATCAGTATCGTTTGAAACAAATTGCTATCCACATCGCTATTCACATTTAACTAAATATTCGAGAATTTACATCATCGGACCTTTGTCCTCCATCCGTTATTGTCAGGTATCAATGAGTTACAACCCCCTGTTATAATTGATAACTAGAGTATTGGGGTGTTGACAATATCGACATTCATGTATACGACATATCAACTGATCAACTACATTCAAAGATAATAATAGTTGATTATTCGCGTTAATGGTCAAGCTGTAACTCATACTCTAGTATCCTGGTTGAAACAGAACAATGGTGGTTACAAGCGCAATGTGTGGTTTTATGGGTAACTCGCAACGTGTGCTCGATTTAAATTACAAAATGATCCTGAATGAAACATTAGGTGATTTCTAGTTAGGCGCTTTTCACATGATGATTTTTTGTTGGTTCATATAAGTGTGGGACGAAATTATGGAAACTCATGAGAAATGGTAAAATTGCTTTGTTGAACTTTGTTTCAAAGTTTTCCGCTCAATTCCAATGTTATTGAAATATTATGCATGGCCAACGAATATCTCAATGAGAATACGAACTGAGTTAACTTTTCAAATATTATGAGTGGAAGCGTCCCTAAAGAACAACTTTACAAGTTCAAATATTTTGCAGCGATGATGAATTGCATTGATTTATGAAAAATAAGAAATGAAACTCTATGTTTCTTCACCACTTTTATTTTTGTAACTATCGTTACTGCCGTTCCGTCCAATATGTGAACATTCTCAATCTAATAAAATGTCTATATGAGACGAAACTGCAGTAACGATTGTTACAAATGAAAGTGGTAAAAAACATAGGAAATTTCCCTTTTTCATTTTCCATTATGATCTCCTAACACGTAGTACCGGCTACACTAATTTGAATTGATTCAATGTATTGGTATGTTCAGGTTGTACATAAAGTTTATTCCACCTATTATTCAATACATAAATTCATCAATTTGAACATTACCCTGATGAAAATGTGATGTATTCGCATTGAAACCAGCTTTACAACAAAAAGAAGTTTTTTGGCGATAGCAGCTATTTTGAATAGTTATTTTTAAGGTTCTGTTGAAATTTTCAAGGTTTATTAACGGTTTCAAACAATTTGTTTGGTGCATTTCGTGTTCAATAAGTACACTCATGTACAATTCATTGCTCAAATGTGATGTAATTGACCGATACTCGATTTGGATAGCTCGCACTGGAACTTCTGGCATAAAATGAATTTATTGAAATCACTTTCACAAGTCACAACACGAGAACAAAAATTACGGTCTCTTGACGCACGTTTCGCTAACGATACTCGATGACAATCAATAAAGTATTCAAATAACACTCCATCATGATGAAACATTAAGTTTATAAAACCTCATCGCGTGTTGCGATTTCGTAAACTGTTCTGTAAAAATCTCACAATGATATGTTACTCAAATACATACTATTTTTCTGGTCCTCACTACTTCAACTATGTAAGCAGATGAACGCAGGAGATAACAGAAATAACTTAACTTCCACATCACACATAATCGTCAGGATACGAACTCCTAGCCGGCTCCGCATTCCATATATCTGATGTCGTCACGGCTCCTTCGACTGAACCACTTCTTTGAGACTATTTACTGAAGTGTGGGAGTTACTGATATAATTTTCATTTCGCCGCAACAGTTTCATTTTTGGAGTGGAAAATGTGAAAATAACCTTATTGTTGTTTTGTTTTTCAGAAATCCTCAAATGAACAAAATCATGGAACGTATCATTATCTTCGAATCGTATGACAGTTGGATCTGAAATCGTGCAATCCAAAGCAATGTTACTCTTTTCAATCCTTGTCCTCTCGACATGCATATACACCTATGGTGACTGTCCTGAATCTTGTACCATATGAACCAAGCAACTACGATAGAACAGAGAGTTCACAACCGCATCATAGCAGACTGTAATCAATCTTTTGGCCTTCGATTCGAGATCACCAGACACGAGAAGGATCAGGTGACCTGTCGACAAACTTTTTTACGAGACGTGGCAAAGGATAAAGCCACGAAATGACAGACTTATTCGTTTTCCTGCGATATTTGCGATGGGCGGATTGTTTCAGGCTGATACCCATAATCCTTTTTTTTATTCATCTGCAGTCTTTTTTATATGGAGGTGCTTGACATCACGTCCCTTCGGCATCAAAAAATAAAAGACGATTTCGTCTATGAGCGGCATATTGCTCTGGAATAGATTCTGATGATGTACATGCTTTCTTTTCATTTCTGATAGAAATACTTTTGTCTCAAGTTAGCAGGTACAAGATCATCCATATGGAATAGAGAAATGACCTATGCATTCGGTCCATAGGAGTATTGAAGTATTCCCTAATGCAAGGGATAACGGCAATATAATCTTTCATATTTTGAACCGAATTGAACTGAGAACATAGTTCTATCATCATTCAGTATTGATATCCTACTGGATTTTCAAAAATGATGAAACACTTGTTTTTTGATTATTCATTGAATTGTTGTTTTATGTATCGAAGACATCAGATACTTAGGAGTGAATTGTCTGCCGCTGCTAATGATTCCATACCGTAGTTGTTCGAATACTAAATCCGGTTCTCAACTCGTAACGATAAGTAGATAATTTGATGACAGCTACAGCGATGGACGAATCTCATCTACTTACTTCACTTCACATTTCACTCTATAGTAGACTTCTATTGAAAAACATCACCCATTTTTCCACTGTATAATCTACAATTTCTGCAGTACTTGACAAAATAATGTTGGTTTTTCATTATTTTTCATGGAACAGAAGGGTTCCCTTTTTATTGCAAGATCACTCGAGTTCAGCGACTATGAACATTGATTTCTCTATTGTATTTAAACACTAGTCAGAAAATTATTGAAAATCGTAAGAAAAACTACAAAGTACTATAGTCTAGATTATCAAGAATTCTTCAAAATTTTAATTCAATTTGGCTTTCAATAGTGGAGTCATCAAACAACCTTCTTCCATCTGTCACCCATCTTTGGAATAACGAAAAAATGGGGATCCTGGAGCTGGTACTCTCAATATCGATCGTTTGTAAAATCCACCTAGAATCTACTACCCTTCAGTATCGGATGATCTATACAGCTTTTTAGCTTTTTAGGTAGTGGTACCACTAGTTAATAACCGAAAAATCAATTAGGATAATCATCATTTAACAAACAAAGTCAGTAGGAGATTTGAGCCGGTTCTAAGCCTCCCCCCCACCACTATGACGTATCAATTGCTTTTTTTGTTGTTGTTTAGTGAAGTCAAGACGATGTGACCTTGAAGTGTCTGGTGCATGGATCGTTCAGAATTTTTTTTCAAGTTCTAAGTCTCCCCTCACCACTATGACGTATTAATTACTTTTTTTTTGTTGTTTAGTGAAGTCAATGCGATGTGACCTTGAAGTGTCTGGTTCATGGATGGTTCATGGATGTTAGGAAGCAGAACATGCTTCCCGATCAAGTGAGGCCGCGTTGGTTAACATGAACCGCGAAAAGTCTGAAATTGTTAAGCGACGGAGGAAATTAGAGAAAGAAATGGCCGAACTAGATCGGAAGTATGCATCTCTGGAGGAAAGGTGTAGAGCAGAGACCTCTTCGATAGAGACGTATAAAAAGTTACTGACATTCATTAGGACTTTTCCGTAGATTAAGTGTAAATGAAAGATTAGTTTTAGGTTAGTTAGGAATATTCAATTATTGTAGTTTTAAGTTTATATTTGTAATTTTAGAAAAATTAAAGAAGAAGTGAAATAAAGGGTGTACATTGTTTTGGTTTGGTACACATTGAACAATGCGATGGTTGGAGCATTTTTCTTCACTTCGTCTTATTATTATTTTCATTTTTTATTTCAATTCCAAATTCTTCTAGACAAATACCTCACATCAATTTTTGTGTTCTCTAATCTCTCGTAAATAATCTCTTGGGAAGAAAATTAAAAAAGAAAAGACATGTTTCATAATGAAATCAATAAGTATATTTCATATTCTTCATTTTTTACATACAACATTGCATAACCCCTACCTACCCGCCGCTCCCACCTTCTCCACTTGAAAAGTATAAATGTAGGAGTTCCTCAATGTAATATTCAGTTGAGTAGCTATCGCCAGCATGTCAACAACTCAGGAAGCTGATTCCACGACCGAACCCTAGTTGGAACCTCTGTCAGAACCTAGAGCTCCTGACTACAGGAGTGACAACGACGATGACGACGATTCGGACGTGGACATGGAAGTCGATTCCACTACAGAGCCATATAGAGGTCCTTCAACGTATTGGAGCATTGATAGACAAAGGTAGGACATAGAGTATCCGGATCCTAATATCGTTTCTCCCATCCTTTCCTTTCCTTTCCTTCCACGGAGTACACACACACTCCGTACACACGGAGTACACACTGCCCCAACCTCGCATTGCGAGGTTGGGGCATTGTCTTCCTCCCTTAATAGTTTTGAAAGACATGTTTCACAATGAAATCAATAAGTATAATTTCATATAATTCATATTGTATCTTATCCATTCTATTATCTCCTTCATTGAATATAGCTCACGTCATTTTGCAATTCATTCCCACTTAATCCCCTCTCCCCCCTACTCCTCCCCCACTCCCTTTCAAAAGTATAAAAGTAGGAATTATCTGTGGGAATATTCAGTTGATCAGCCACCTCCAACATGGAACCTGATTCAACTACTCAACCATTTAGTGTCCCAGAGCATCAGCCACCTTATTACGCCTCCATCCAAGTACGTATCGTTCATTCCACGACGGCACCGCACGGCATTGGGTATGAACACATGAATCATGATATTCGAATGCAGGTGCAGCATGTTACCGACAGCGATGAAGGGCACCTTTCGGATGGAGGTTATCCGGATCCTGACGGATGGTAAGATCCCGATTGGGATGACCCACTACCCGGAGACACAGATGATGACGATGACAGTGATGATGATGATAACGCTGACAATGAGTCCGAGAAATTCAAGGATAGACCTCAACCATCCCCAATCCTCATCGAAGATAGTCCTCCCCATCCTGATTGATGACGATATGTAATCGTTTCCTCGTTTCTTCCACCCTTCCATTTCCTTTCCTTTCCTTCCACGGAGTACACACTTTTTGGTTGGTGTACATGAGGCACTGCGAGGCTGGGGCAGTGTCTTCCTTCCTTTCCCTCATTAGCTACTTTTCATAATAATCACTCAGAGTTTCATGAAGATCATCATTCTTGGTGTTTTCGAATTTCAAACACTGAATTGTTCTACATTTACAGTTCACCCCTCCATTTTATTTTTTCCAATATAAATATAGCATCAATCCCAGTTCTACATCATTCTTCCACAATGTCGAGTACAGGACCCATCCAGGTACATGAAATAGATTCATTGTCCGATCATTTCAGTACAACCTTCGCTCAATTTCTGCAACGCATCTATGATCTTCCTGATGATTTCCCAGAACGTATAGAACAAGGTATGCAAGAGGAAGAAGATGCAGAATTTGAGATGGGTGTTGACGAGTTAGACAATCTAGATGATTATGCGGACGATGTCATTAGTATATCATCTTATTCAGATGATAATGAGGACGACATCATTAGTATATCATCTGATTCAGATGATTCAGATGACGACACCATCATTATTGTTTCTGATGATGATGAGGAGCATTAGTCCATACCATTGCATGGATCAATAAAAAAACAGCCCTTTTCAGGACTACAATTGAAGACTGAAACAAAAACAGATCTTTTCAGAGCTATCATTATACTTTCAAACAGAAACAGGTTCATACCATTGTTAACATTATGTTAACATTATAGTCTCGAACAAACAAAATGCATGTAAAAGTACCATCATCCCACTCTGTAGTTACTCATCATTATATACATTCAATGATTGACAAAATGCCAACTTCAACTTTCATTTAAAGTAGTACTCATTATTCAATATTCAATATTCATTATTCAATATTCAATGACTATCAAATTCCCAACTTCGACTTTTCAGTCAAAGAAGTACTCATCATATGCACAGATATTCAATGATTAACAAAATCCTAACTCAGACTTTTTAGTCAAAGTAGTCATTTGTCACATAATCTGTGAATTCTACTACTACTGTTTGTATGAATTATGTAGCCCTGAAAAGGGCTGTTGTTTTTTTTGACCAGTAGGTCCACGGTTATTGTGCCACAGGTTTGACATTGTTACATATAAGGCAAGTCGACTCTCGGGTGAAGTTTGTTAGGGGCCTCTCGCAAGCATCACACCAATTCTGCCCCATTTCATAATAGAGACGGTGTTGTGGGTGTTGACATGATGATATCACCCTCCATTGTTATTTCTGTGTGAATAAAAACGAAAGCAGCACCAAAATAGTTTCTTGTTACCACCATCAATTGTGCTGATCAACACGTATGCATCCATTGCACAATATAAGTCCAATGGATCTTCTAATGTCTCACTGACATTGAGCATTCGCATGCCGATCCTCAAAGCACCATCACCTTCAGATGAATTAGCTACAATCCCTTCATCGTCTTCTTCTCCATCCACAACCCCCTCAAACACCACGTCATCATCTTCATTGGCCTCATTTTCAACTTCATCTATCACATCTTCATCGACTCCAATATCCTCTTCTTCAACTATCACTTCCTCTAGATGAATCCTCATCATCTGACTCGTCTATCTAATTATTTTCATCAATAGCAGATATGTTATTTAATGCAACAGCTATTTTTTCAGAATTCATCTTTTTGTTTGCTCACACTTGTTTGCTCACAGTTGCAGAGTGAATGAATGAATTTCAGGATGGTGAGTCAACTCATATGATTGAATAGGAAGTGGAAGTGGTACAACTCCCACCTACCACTTGACTCGTTTTGAGTGGGAGAGAAGGATAAGTTTCCCCACTATACTTTCACACGATGTTAATTTGTTTAAATAGAGAATGTCGTTGTTAGAGAGAGCAGTCAGAGTTTCTATAAGTCATCTCTTATTATTTCTAAACGAATTAGTAAAAATGCCGTTTCCAAAAGAGTGGGATGAAAAACCAAAAGTGTGTGTCTACCCAATGATGAAAGTGGGGGCTATTGTGTGCTACTTTTGGCAAATAAGTAGACCTGAGGAAACAATTAATCCTTGCACTGGTATGTGCAATGATTGTATATCGCGGATTCAGCTGTCGCCTCCATCTCATCCACCGAAGCGGTCAAAAATAGAGTATCGTCAGCAACAGTTACAGTGCCTGAAGTGTTCCGAACCTATAATATCCAATAATATGGGTATTTGTAGAAATATTTATGCTACCTGTGCTGCTCCAGCTCCGCTGCTACGTTGTTTGCGTTGTGATACATACACAACGAATTGTTGGAATCATGTATGCACTTCATGTAGAAGTACTTGGGATCTGTGTGAGAAGGTTGGTCAACTCTACCCCAATAGGAGAATTCATTTCCTTCAATGTTGCTGTTTGACACATGATCAACAAATATTGAGGAGAAGAATCAAAGAACATTCTACAACGACAGAGACACATCAACACTTTCAATAATTTTTTTGTTTTATTAATGTCATTGTCTTCTGTTATTAATAAATATATTATTTTGAATCTATTTGTGTCATTTTCTCACATTTCGAAATGCGTGCAATAAAGTGTTCCTATTGAATGACAAAGATCGTCACATGCGTGAACAGTTCAGTGAAAGAGCGCATGTGATAGTCAATTAAAGAGTGGGCTAGTTGATAGAAGAGCGCATGCGTTCACACAAAAGGGTTTTTGAAAACTTTTTATTTGAACAGAGTAACAACTAATAACTATGAAATATAAGTACTGGCTATTACAAATCAATTGCACCTATTTATATATAAATTATTGCCGACTTTGCAGATATCAGCAAAATAATTGATGTCGTCTTCGGGTCATCGAACAATATCCTGCTGATGTAAGAGGTTATCGAACTGTAACTTCTCCATCCCCTGGGGAAGTCTTGTAAGGGACGAACAAGACTGAAGATGATGCTTCGTGTTCGGTAACTGGTGGATCATCATTGGATGGTTCTTTCTTCGTTTGCCTTTTCAATGTGTAAATTACGTATAGAATGAAGATGGTGATTGAAAAGTAAATGGGAGTCATCCAGAAATGGCTATTATCAGATTGTCTGGTTTCTTCTGGAATGAGTTGTAACCTCTCTTCTTCTAGGGTCAGATGTTGTAGTTTATCCAGGGGAATCTTATCTAATTTCAATGGTTTGAATTTCAGCGAGGAATTGATGTGAGCTGTCTTGATATTTGGTAAAGTGAGGGGTTCGTCTAATATGACACTTTTGGAGTTTATGAAGGCTTCGTTGTTGGTTTTGAATTCACAACCTGGTGGAAGTTTTATCAGATGCACTCCTTCCAGAACCATAATTTTCGTACTGGAACAATGTGTAGATATCTTCGTCTGGGGTAACTTCCGGGTTCAGGTTCACGCATTCCTTGTCTCCTTCGGTTGGGGGTTCATTCTGAATTTCTTGTTCTTGCGGTATGGGGTCCTTATCTTCAGGAAAATGGTGATGAAAGCAATCTTTAAACAGATCGTTGATGATGTCATCTGCAGACTCAGGAACTTCTGATGGAGGATGGTTGAATAGAGATGCCTTGTCGTCGTCGTAGTTTGCTTCATGGAGCTCCTTTGTATGTATCTCTATTCTGGAGAGCGCATCGGCGTTGGTATTGCTTGTGCCTTTTTTGTAGACCACTTCGTAGTCATACTCTTCTAGCTTCAGGCGCCATCGGACCAGTTTTGAGTTTGGATCCTTCAAGGAGAAAAGCCACTGGAGGGGACGGTGATCTGACAGAATTTTGAATTTTCTGCCGAAAAGATACGGTCGGAAATATTTGGTGGCCCAAACTATTGCAAGCATTTCCTTTTCGATGGTAGAGTACTTAATTTCAGTTTCGTTCAGGGTTCTGGATGCATAAGCTATTGGCTTGTCTTTTCCTATGGGTCCTTGGGACAGAACGGCTCCTATGGCGAAATTGCTGGCATCTGTGGTCAGATTAAAGGGCTTTGTGAAGTCCGGATACTGTAGTAGTGGTTCATTGGTAAGCAGGTTTTTACAAGTTTGAACACATTTTAGGAATTCTGGCGTATGCTTTATATGGGCATCTTTCTTGAGACAGGAGGTTAACGGTTTGGTAGTCTTGGCGAAGTCCTTGATGAACTTCCTGTAGTACCCTAGGAGTCCTAGGAATCCTCTGATCTCTTTGATCGTTCGAGGTACAGGATAGTCCATGATTGCTTTGACTTTTGCTGGGTTTGGTGTTATCCCATTTGGAGTGACGATGTGTCCTAGAAAGCTGACTTCTTTTTTCAGGAATTCACACTTGTCTACTTGTATTTTGAAACCAGTTTTTCGTAGACGTTGGATAACTTTTGTGAGGTTGACCATATGCTCCTGCAGAGATGTAGAGAAGATGATTATGTCATCCATATAAACCAAGCAGATAGTCCCTTGTAGACCCTTAAGGACATTGTCCATAACCCTTTGAAAGGTCGCTGGAGCATTTTTCAGTCCAACCGGCATACGCAGGTACTCGTAGTGTCCGTTTTCGACGTTGTATGCGGTCTTAGGGATGTCCTCCTCTGCCATCTCTATTTGGTGAAATCCGCTTGCCAAATCCAGGGTAGTGAAATATTGACACCTTTCCAGTTTGTCGAGGATGTCAGAAATGTTCGGAATAGGGTAGCGGTCGTCGATTGTCTTCTCGTTGACTTTGCGGAAATCCACAACGATACGCCATTTTGCTTTTCCAGAGGCGTCCAGTTTTTTTGGAACGACCCAAATTGGTGAGGACCAGGGAGATTGGCTAGGTCTGATGATTCCTTGGTCCAATAACTAAGTTATTTGCTTCTTGACTTCTTTCTTATGCACATACGAATATCGGTATGATTTTGTGTAGACTGGGATTTCGTCTCTGGTTTTTATATGGTGTTTGACCTGATTGGTGAATGTGAGTGAGGAATCTGGATGTTGAAAAATATCAGCATATCTTACGCATAATTTTCTGATATGCATCTCCTTTTCTGGATTCAGGTGGTCTGTTCTGATTAGATCATCCATGTTGTGGATTGGGTCTCTGCTTCCTGATGGGATTATGTCAGCAGAATAGATATGATACTCTTGAAGATTTATTAGGCTGCTGCGTACTGGTTCCGCTAGAACGATTTGGAGTTTATCTGGACTGAAGTTCTTATGATATACTGTTTGGACCCTTTGGTGTAGTAATGAATATTACTGGAGTTTTTTTCCCCAACACCAAATCGTTATTTTTACACCTCGACACGTGTTTAGATCACCAAGTGATCATCTTCAAGAGGAAGATAAAACTGAAGATGATCACTTGGTGATCGAAACACGTGCCGAGGTGTAAAAATAACGATTTGTTGTTGGGGAAAAAACTCCAGTAATATTGGACTGAAGTTGACAATTTCCGTCCAAGCTAGATGATCACGGGCATCAGTGAGAGCTTCACGGATGTAAGCGCCTTGCAGTTCCTGTCTTGGTACACGGAGCTCTTCAAGATTGTTGAAACTAATAAAACCACCCCAACGACCTATAATCTTGAAGATATGAATGAACAACCGATTAGAGGATGTTTTTACGAAGAAGAGTTATTATGAACCGAGAATCCTGACGTATATCTGATTGAGAAGGTGTTGAAGAGAAGAAAAAATAAAGTATATGTAAAGTGGTTAGGCCTTCCTAGCGAACAAAATTCTTGGATTGAGGAATCAAATATGGTTTTAATGTATCTACTATTGTATTTACGAATGAAATAATGTTAAAGTTCATTTTTGTTTCCATTTCAATTATAAGTATGTGAATTGAAAAATATTGCAGCTGTAAACGTTGCCTCAGCCATTCGCAACGTTCTGTGTATACCAAACCAAATCAATTGTATACTCCATTCCCGCTTATATTTTTCAACTCACGATATTGAAAACACATTATCATTCCCAAAACTAATCGCCGTCACTTTGAAATGCAGTCTCCAACTATTTTCGCCAATTATCTCTCACTGATAATGCCGTCTCATAAAGTTGAGTCGACTCCTCAAGCTCAGCCTGAGCTTGCATTCTCGAACGTGGATTAAATTGATTATCTTTAACAATTTTTGAACGGAGTTCATCTGCATCCGTACACATTCTATCCAATTCAACCTTCGCCAATGCAATCTTAGCAGCTAATGCTTGAAGAGTTTCCTTATTAGCATTTATAGCCCGCTCACTCTTTTCGAATTCAGCAATAGCCATCTGCGCCTTTACAAGGCGGCATTTTGCTTTTTTTCTTTTCTCCAAACCGATGTAGAGGACTGAAAGAAGATAGAGATTCAGCTTTCAAATCACCCTTCATTTCCTTAGGTGAACCTTTTGGCTTCCTCTTCGACCTGTTTCTTTTCGTTGTGGGTTTTTTCTCTCCCACACCACTTTTCAATTGATTCTTTTCTCTGAAGTCAGTAACAATCGATGAAGATGCATTAGTAACCTTCCTCTTGATTGTTCCAGATTTCTCATCAAAACCAAGCGGAAGGGTAGATGAAGGTTGTTTGAGTGGTGATGATTGCGAAACGATTGTCTTTTCAATAACAATATGATCATTTGGTTCCGGCACATTTGCAAAGTTAACAAAGTCGTTAATATCAAAATCATTTATCGAATCTTGACTCGATAAATGTAATACTGGAATATTTTCAAAATCAGTGTGATCGATATCAACAAGTGGTGAACCATCTTCAGCAATGAACAACGGCATAGAGCTCATGGTGATGAATATTTAGGTCTGAGGAATGATGTGAGTTACAGTTCGATAACCTTTTACATCAGCAGGATATTGTTCGATGACCCGAAGACGACATCAATTATTTTGCTGATATCTGCAAAGTTGGCAATAATTTATATATAAATAGGTGCAATTGATTTGTAATAGCCAGTACTTATATTTCATAGTTATTAGTTGTTACTCTGTTCAAATAAAAAGTTTTCAAAAACCCTTTTGTGTGAACGAGAAATATAATTGGCGCAGTCATTAGGATAGTGGAAGAGTCCTTAGAAGATCCTCGTCGTTCTCAAATGTTTATCCACTATTCTCCCGAACCGAATTCCACCGAGAAGCAAGTACTCTAGGAAGAATTCCGGCCGTAGACAAGAATACCTCTTCACTATCGTCCGTCAAGGAATACCTACATAGAAATAAGTTTTTGGTGACAGAATATGCAACGAGCCATCATCGTCATCCTGTAAGCACAAATTAACTCAACTTCATCAATTGCAAATACTATTTACGTCCCCCTACCTTAGTTTTACCAAATTCACCTTCAAGTACCAATTCTTGCCCATCCATTATTTCTCAAACAATTGACCAACCTTTAAATCCCATCAACATGGCAAAACAATTCGACTTGAAGAATTTTTGGATTGTACCCGAATATGATTAAAGCCCAAATGAATTATACCAGTTCATCAACGTATCAACAATGATTCTGAACGAATATTGGAATACTGAAGACCCCGGTTGTTTTCAGAACCATATATTGATACAAGGACTACTCAACAAGCTACGAGGCAGAGCCAAAGACGTCATCTCAGTTTATGGATGTAGTGAGTGGAACAGCATCAAAGGAACTCTAATCCAAAACGAAACACCACAACGTTTTTACACGGTGGTGTGAATTACACACCGCCGATGATACGATAAAAATCAGCAAGAGAAGCTTTTTCCAACAACAAGCTCTGACAACATTCCTAGCCGGACTACGAGAGCCCATGGGATCCACCATAAGAGCAATGAAACCAATAGACTTGGTAACAGCAATGCAGTACATCCAAGAAGAAAACAATATCCGTTATCTACAAAGGACGTTTGGACCCCCACAAGTCTCCAAGAAACCACTCCAGACCCAGCAAAGAACTGTAAATCACCAATATGCCCAACCATCAATACCACAGCGGATGTACCAACCCATGCAACACTTTCAACGACCCGGACAACAACAACCTCATCAGGCAATGGGACTCAAAGCACAATTTCAACAACCGACCTTCAGACCACATTGGCAACCAAATACTCAACAGAGACAGATACGGCCTTCAGTCCAACCACAACGTTTTGGACAGAATCAACCAAACAGGCAGAACGGACAAGAGCCAACACCAATGAGCATCAGTACCAGAAATACTCATGGAGCACCAACGAGGAGCATGAGAACCCAACCTCAGGCAAGACCAAATTTCAATCCAGCTCCCATGTTCAACATTGAGCAACATGACGAAGACTTTGGATATGAAGCAAACCCCTATTATATTGAAGAAACCTGCTCTTATCCCAATCAAGAACCAACTGAAGAATTCCAGGTTCAAGAAGACCAACAGGAACCAGATGTAAATTTTCCATTGGATCCAGGACAAAACCAAGAAATATAGTGGAACTGCATACATTCGACGATAAGAGAGAACTTCCTTATATAACCATTGCAAATCCTCCCCTCAAACTCCTCAGTGACACCAGATCAACAAAATCTTTTCTCAATCCCGAATTAGCTTCCCAATATTACAAAGATTGCATCAAAAAAGATCCCTTTGTCGTCACTTTCGTCGCCATTTTCCAAAACTATTCTCAAGATTGCAGTGCAGAAATTCCTATATTTCCTGAGTTTAACTCAAACGGCATTCTGAAATTCTACCTCTTCAAATTCTACAAAACTTTTGATGGCCTCATTAGACTCGACAACCTGAAATTTCTCAAAGCTGAACTGAATTTTCCGGAATCCTTCCTTTCAACCGAGTACTCCTCTCTCCCAATCCAGTACTACAAAACCAATAAGACCCAGTTCTATTCTATTCAATTGGAGCCAGACAGCGTGACCCAAGTACGACTACCGGTGAATGAGAAGAATAGAACTATCATGATACCAAGACAGGAACTGCAAGGCGCTTACATCCGTGAAGCTCTCACTGATGCCCGTGATCATCTAGCCTGGACGGAAATTGTCAACTTCAGTCCAATATTACTGGAGTTTTTTCCCCAACACCAAATCGTTATTTTTACACCTCGACACGTGTTTCGATCACCAAGTGATCATCTTCAAGAGGAAGATAAAACTGAAGATGATCACTTGGTGATCGAAACACGTGTCGAGGTGAAAAAATAACGATTTGGTGTTGGGGAAAACACTCCAGTAATATTGGACTGAAGTTGACAATTTCCGTCCAGGCTAAATGATCACGGGCATCAGTGAGAGCTTCACGGATGTAAGCGCCTTGCAGTTCCTGTCTTGGTATCATGATAGTTCTATTCTACTCCTTCACCGGTAGTCGTACTTGGGTCACGCTGTCTGGCTCCAATTGAATAGAATAGAACTGGGTCTTATTGGTTTCGTAGTACTGGATTGGGAGAAAGGAGTATTCGGTTGAAAGGAAGGATTCAGGAAAATTCAATTGATGAAGTTGAGTTAATTTGTGCTTACAGGATGACGATGATGGCTCGTTGCATATTCTGTCACCAAAAACTTATTTCTATGTAGATATTCCTTGACGGACGACAGTGAAGAGGTATTCTTGTCTATGGCCGGAATTCTTCCTGGAGTACTTGCTTCTCGGTGGAACTTGGTTCGGGAGAATAGTGGATAAACATTTGAGAACGACGAGGATCTTCTAAGGACTCTTCCACTATCCTTATGACTGCGCCAATTATATTTCTCGTTCACACAAAAGGGTTTTTGAAAACTTTTTATTTGAACAGAGTAACAACTAATAGCTATGAAATATAAACTGGCTATTACAAATCAATTGCACCTATTTATATATAAATTATTGCCGACTTTGCAGATATCAGCAAAATAATTGATGTCGTCTTCGGGTCATCGAACTATATCCTGCTGATGTAAAAGGTTATCGAACTGTAACTCACATCATTCCTCAGACCTAAATAATCATTACCATGAGCTCTATGCCGTTGTTCATTGCTGAAGATGGTTCACCACTTGTTGATATCGATCACACTGATTTTGAAAATATTCCAGTATTACATTTATCGAGTCAAGATTTAATAAATGATTTTGATATTAACGACTTTGTTAACTTTGCAAATGTGCCGGAACCAAATGAGCAAATTGTTTCGCAATCATCACCACTCAAACACCCTTCATCTACCCTTCCGCTTGGTGTTGATAAGAAATCTAGAACAATCAAGAGGAAGGTTACTAATGCATCTTCATCGATTGTTACTGACTTCAGAGAAAAGAAGCAATTGAAAAGTGTTGTGGGAGAGAAAAAACCCACAACGAAAAGAAACAGGTCGAAGAGGAAGCCAAAAGGTTCACCTAAGGAAATGAAGGGTGATTTGAAAGCTGAATCTCTATCTTCTTTCAGTCCTCTACATCGGTTTGGAGAAAAGAAAAAAAGCAAAATGCCGCCTTGTAAAGGCGCAGATGGCTATTGCTGAACTTGAAAAGAGTGAGCGGGCTATAAATGCTAATAAGGAAACTCTTCAAGCATTAGCTGCTAAGATTGCATTAGCGAAGGTTGAATTGGCTAGAATGTGTACGGATGCAGATGAACTCCGTTCAAAAATTGTTAAAGATAATCAATTTAATCAACGTTCGAGAATGCAAGCTCAGGCTGAGCTTGAGGAGTCGACTCAACTTTATGAGACGGCATTATCAGTGAGAGATAATTGGCGAAAATAGTTGGAGACTGCATTTCAAAGTAACGGCGATTAGTTTTGGGAATGATAATGTGTTTTCAATATCGTGAGTTGAAAAATATAAGCGGGAATGGAGTATACAATTGATTTGGTTTGGTATACACAGAACGTTGCGAATGGCTGGGGCAACGTTTACAGCTGCAATATTTTTCAATTCACATACTTATAATTGAAATGGAAACAAAAATGAACTTTAACATTACTTTACTCGTAAATAAAATAGTAGATACATTTAAACCATATTTGATTCCTTAATCCAAGAATTTTGTTCGCTAGGAAGGCCTAACCACTTTACATATACTTTATTTTTTCTTCTCTTCAACACCTTCTCAATCAGATATTCGTCAGGATTCTCGGTTCATAATAACTCTTCTTCGTAAAAACATCCTCTAATCGGTTGTTCATTCATATCTTCAAGATTATAGGTCGTTGGGGTGGTTTTATTAATTTTAACAATCTTGAAGAGCTCCGTGGTAAAGTTCGCAGTGTAAGATTTTTCAAAATTATTTTTGTACTTGCTTATACGTACAATATCATTCAATTGGAATTTGGGTTTACTTTGTTTCCCTCCAATTCCATTGATACCTTTGAATTTAAATTTTGTTGTTGAATCAACATTGATGGGTGCTATACTTATTGTACGATGAACTTGTTGAGTTTTATTTTGAATAAGAATCACTTTGTATTTGTTTTGACATTTTGAAAAATAGTTGAATGACAGTTTTTGTAAACAAGAAGAATAAAAAACCGCTTTTGAAGAAAAAGGAAAAAGTTTGCGTTTTATTTATAGCAGTATATTCAGAAACGATAAACATTGTGCCGGTCTTCGAGCGGATATACTGATAGTGCACATTTCTAGATAAATATAAACATTGTGCTGGTCCTTCAGCCTAGAGAACGGCAAAATGGAAACACATAGCAAGACTGCCAAAGCAAAAAGCGAGAGTCATAGAAAGGATGTCACCACCATCAGCGAAGTTAGAAAAGTTGACAATGCTGAACGCGATGCCACAGAAGACAAGTTATCTGTAGTCTCGTCCAGTAGAAGCAGTAGAAATGATGGTGCACAGTCTAAATCGGTTTCAGTATCTTTATCTGTGGGATCCAATGCAAGTATTTATATGAGAAAACTCATGGAAGTCCAGGTAAAAGCTGACGAAAAAATGGCTATATTGTTGTCTAAGCAGTTCGAAATGGAAAAGCAAATGATTGAAAATAGGTTGGCATTAGAAAAAGCTAGACTAAGTGAGAAATTTGATTTGGGAGTAAGTAATACATACCGTTCGGAAGGTGACAACATTTCGTTCAGAAATTCACATCATTCAAAAGATGACGAGATTTCTTCTGTTGATTCTGAAGTGAAAGTGCGTAATTGGTTGCAAAATACGGACGTCAAGAATATGACAGGTAAGAGGTCGTTCCACAAAATTCAAATTGACAATACTCATAATAGTACAAGGGCTTCGTTCGAAAATAATACAGGGGCAAGACATACACATTATAGAAAAAATGAAGAAGCTTCAGGTGCAGAAATTAGGCAGTTGTTGGCGAGACAATCAATTGACAAAGATTTACCAATTTTTTCTGGAGAAACTATTGAATGGCCAAGTTTTTATCAACAATTTCTTTCAACAACTAACTTATTGGGTTTAACAGATGAAGAAAATATGTATAGGTTGAGGAAAGCTTTGAAAGGGGATGCTAGACGATCAGTGGAGGGATTGTTGTTATCTATTTCATCAATCAAACCGATTATCGACATTTTGATTAGTAGATACGGTCGAGCAGATTTGATTGTGAAAAGTCTGGTCAATAAGGCCAAGAATTTTCCTATAATTAAAAATAATGATTTCAGGTCTCTGACACATTTTGCGGAAGATGTATCAAATCTGGTGGTTACCCTAGAAACCATGAACATGCAAAACTATTTGGATTGCCCTCAAATTCTGGAGGAAATTCTACAAAAGTTACCCTACAACATGCAGCTTTCATGGGGTGAAAAAGTACTTGAGAAGAATGGTAAGAGCACTTTACAAGAATTTGAAAAGTGGCTGTGGAGAAAGTCGGAAGCAGCAAGCTACGCTCAATCTATGAATGTGGGTAAGCCTTCTACAAATCAGGTATCTGGTAAGTTCTCTCAAAATCAGCCTCATGAAGAGAGATTCAAAACAACTCTTGTTACTTCTCAAGAGAAGAGTACTTCAGTTCGCAAATGTATCATGTGTGAAGAGAAACATATAATAGATAAATGCAAAACTTTTTTGGATCTCTCGATAGACAAAAAATGGGATTTCGTAAAAAGTAATGGTATATGTTTTTCTTGTTTGGGAACATCTCACAAAATAAAATTTTGTCGTAACAAAAAGAAATGTGGGGTAAACAACTGTGAAAAAATACATCATAAAAGTCTTCATAATGACGCATTTGATAAAAATAAGGAGAAAAATGATACTGTTAGTCTAGAAATAGTTGCTCATACCACAAAATCATTCAGTACAGAAATTTTATTGAAAATCGCTCCGGTTATAATAAGATCTTCTCAGAATGAACTTGAAATTAATGCATTATTTGACGAAGCTTCAACGGTAACTCTTCTTGATCAAGATTTAGCAGACAAGATGAACCTCGTTGGCGAAGAAACAGAGTTAGGTTTGAAGTGGACCCACGAAGACACTTGCAAGAGATTATTTTCAAAAAAAGTAAGTTTTGAAATAGCTGACAAAAATAGGACCACATTTTATCAGATGGAAAATGCATATACAGTGAAAGACATGGATCTTCCTAGGCAAACGGTTGATGGAAAAAGACTAAAAGAAAAATGGAGCCATCTGGAATATATAGATTTTGCTAGTATGGCTCAAGCAAAACCGCAATTGTTGATAGGACAAGATAACTGGGATCTAATCACTAGTCGAGAAGTAATTGAAGGTCCTAAGAACTCGCCAGCGTTATCAAAAACTAAATTGGGATGGATAGCACATGGAAATTTGAGAGAATTCAGAGGTAGACAAGATAGCAATACTGTTCTTCATATTTTCCATAATCAGATGAACTGTGATGAAAAATTACATGAAGAAATCAAGAATTATTTTTCCACGGAGTCATTTGGCGTCAAAATTTCTGAAGATAGATCAATGAATTCGGAAGACAAAAAAGCAGTTCAAATAATGGAATCAGTTTCAAGAAGAATAGGGGATGGAGACCGTTGGGAAACTGGTTTGTTATGGAGAGATGATAGTTCAACTTTACCAGAAAGTAAGTATAAAGCTCTTCAAAGACTTCAGTATCTTGAAAGAAGAATGACTAGAGATTTGGAATTCGCTATGACCTACAAACAGAAAATAGAAGAATATTTAGAGAAAGACTATGCAGAGAAAGTGATAGAAGGAAATGAAGAATCAAGTAAGGTATGGTATTTGCCACATTTTGGAGTCGTAAATGAAAATAAACCCGGCAAATTGAGGTTCGTCTTTGACGCGGCTGCCAAGGTGGAAGGAAAATGTTTGAATGATTTTTTATTGAGAGGACCTGATTTATTGAATTCTCTTGTTGGAGTTATTTTCAAATACAGAGAGAAAGATGTAGCTTTCTCAGCAGATATTCGAGATATGTTCCACAGAATAGTTATCAGAAAAGAAGATCGTGCTGGACAACGATTTCTCTGGAGAAATAATTCCAATGAAGAACCTAGCACCTATGAAATGAAGGTGCTAATTTTTGGTTCTGTGGGCTCGCCTTTTTCGGCACAATATATTAAAAATCGAAATGCATTAGAGTTCCAGAATAAGTATCCTCAAGCTGTAAATGGAATAATAAATAGGCATTATATGGATGATTATCTGGACAGTGTGTACACAGAGGAAGAAGCTATTCGCCTCATAAAGGAAGTCATTTTCATCCACAGACAAGGAGGATTTGAACTGAGAGGTTGGGTATGCAATTCGAAAGAAGTTTATAGACATATTCCAGAAGAACTTAGGGGTGATGAAAAACTTCTGCAAGAAAGAAACAATTTGTCGCAGAGAATTCTCGGTTTGAAATGGATTCCATCATCCGATCATTTGGCGTTTTCTTTGAATTCTTCAAAAATGAAAAAAATAATTTCGAAAGGAAAAAATCCAACAAAGAGGCAGATCCTCAAAATAGTGATGTCTCTTTATGATCCTCTAGGACTCCTCGCACACTATGTCATTAGAGCAAAAATTCTTTTACAGGATATATGGAGAAGTGGCATAGGTTGGGATGATGAGATAACTCATAATCAGAATATTAAATGGGAGAAATGGATTGATGTATTTTCAAAAATTGAAGATCTCAAGATACCTAGGTGTTATGCATTGAACTTCATTTATGATTTTAATTTACAGCTTCACATCTTCTGTGACGCGAGTGAGCAAGCGTTTTCGGCAGTAGGTTATTTCAGATTTGAGAAGAACGAAAACATTCATGTCTCTTTGGTGATGGCAAGGACGCAAGTAGCACCTCTAAAGCCAATAACAATTCCACGTTTGGAACTTCAAGCCGCTGTAATGGGTTCCAGATTGGCAATAACAATAAGGAAAGAACATTCATTCGAAGTGAATCGAACACATTTTTGGACAGACTCGAAAACGGTTTTGTGTTGGTTGAGATCAGAACCAAGAATGTTCAAAACTTTTATTACGCATCGAGTGGGCGAGATTCAGGAGAACACGAAAATTCCTGACTGGCATTGGATTCCTTCCAATCTGAATATAGCAGATGAAGCTACTCGAGATACAAAAGACATAAATCTACAAGAAAACAGTCAGTGGTTTCAAGGTCCGGAATTTTTATACAATAAACGAGAATTTTGGCCAATGAAACAAAAAAGAATAGACAAGGACGAAGAAATTCAAGAATATCCAGAAACCTTCGAACTTAAACATGAATTCATATTATTGACAGTTTCACATAGAATTGAATATTTACCAGACATCACAAGATTTTCTGACTACATGAAATTGATAAGAAGCACAGCCTATGTTTTCAGATTTCAACATAATATCAAACAACTTGGCAAAAATCTCAAGAAACAAGAATTGACAATTGGAAAATTGAAGAGAGCAGAAAGAATTTGGAATAGGAAAGTGCAAGAGGATTGTTTTTCACAAGAATACCATCTTCTGATGAAAAATAGACCTATACAAAAATCAAGCAAACTTTATCAATTGTCACCATATATGGAAGATGATATTATTTGTTTGGGAGGAAGAACAGATAACTCTACAGAGCTCTCTCTTCAAGCAAAGAGGCCAATCATACTAGACAATAAACACACATTTACTAGATTATTTGTTCAATTTTATCATTCAAAAAATAATCATGCAGGTCTACAACAAACTCTAAATGAATTAAGGCAAAGATTTTGGATACTGCTGGACAGCGCTTGGGATAGGGTTGAATCGAAGGACGCGAGTATTGTGGAAAGAGCAGCTGCATAACTTGTCACCAACATTATGAAAGCAAAAAGACATATGGTCATGGGTTGTAGTACCAATAAGAGAAAATGTAAGAGGAAACAAACGAAGAAAAATAAAATTAGAAAAGTTGCATTTGGTGCTGCGATAGTCCATAAAGTGCGAAATGTATTGAGGAAAGCTGGTGGGAATCAATTTGTGACGAATAATAAAAAAAAAGCTATCAGTGTGGCATTGCAGGCGGCACGTAAATACCTCAAAGCTGCCGGTGGAAAGAAGAAAATCCGCACGTCACGCATAATTCCTGTTCCCAAGATCGGTGGACTTTGGCCATTGATACCAATTTTTGCTAGACTATCCGCACTAGGAAGTTTGGCGGGAGCTGCTGCTGGTATTACTAAGGCCGTGAATTCGGCAAAAGCCAGCAGAACGGCTTTAATGGAAGCCAATCGTCACAATAAAACCATGGAGGCTGTAGCATTAGGCAAACGTGGAAGTGGAATATATCTCAAACCATACCGTAAAGGTTTAGGACTACATTTAAAACCATACAAAGCCACAAACAAAACAAAAAACTAATTGAACCCTTACCTCAGAGGCCTTTTACTGATCTCGATCTTAGTTATTATGCACAAAAAATGAAAATTCCACATTTTCGTGGTGTTTTTATGCGTGACAGATTACCATCTTCAGGTCCAAAACAAAACATATTGGGTGGCATACAAAAAATGTGGGAGAGAAGTCGCATATTTCGATAGTTTTGGAGATCTACCCACACCATTGGAATTGACTCGATTCTTTCGGAAATGTTCGAATGTAAAAATCAAATATCACTATGATCGTCAACAGAAATTTAATACAGTTCTCTGTGGTCACTTGTGCTCACAGTTTCTCTCTGAATAATTTCACAAATGAAAAATGGATATAACACCAAAACTGGATCGGGAGGCTATCAAGGAAATGGGGTTTTCACTTAGAATGTTTTCAAAATATGGTACCTTGAAAAAAATGGATAAAGTGATGCTTGCAAATATGCCCAAGGAAGTGATACTTGCATGTGTTGCACATGAGATTGCATATGTTTGGGAAAAGTTACCTAAACGTCTACAAGATGACATCGATATAATGAAACATAGATATTGTTATGAACACCACCCCGATCAAAATTCAGATTCGTGTGTTAATGATGGTCCTATACCTCGAAAATCTATGTGTTGTATTTGTAATATAGAGGATGTGAATATTGGTATCAATAAAAATGATACTTATTACAATACAACACCTTCCAAAAAGTGTAAATTGTCTCAAATATGCTGTTGCTGTGTACAACAATAAATTGAAATGTGTTTCAAAATATTCATCAGTCATGTCACGAAATTTCGAGCTACAAACTGTCGGGACAAGTGTCTTGAGTGCGGATTTTTTTCCACCAATTGAATTGGATAGGAACAGTCGTTATGGATTAGGACTTTTGGGATTCTATGGATGCAATACAATCAATAATATAACTGAAGCTAATAATTTAGTGAGTTTCAGAATCAGTAATGACAACTCATCGATACCCCAAAAGTTTACAATTGAAATTCCATGTGGTGCTTACGAAATACAAGAGATCAATGCTGTCATACAGAAACATATCATGTTCAGATTGTTTCATGATAAAAAACCAATTGATATCGTTGCAGATGATATTTTCTATCTACACGCCAATAATAATACATTCAAATGTGAAATGCGATCCAAATATGAAATTGACCTGACACATCCAAATTCTATAGCAGAAATGATGGGGTTCGCTCATGGCATATTTTAACATTTTCACCAAATCAGATACATGAATCCTCATTACCGATGAACATTACAACTGTGAGATTTATCCGCTTAGATTGCAATATAATATCTGGTTCATATATAAATGGTGAAGAATCCCACATTCTTTTCTCATTCGATATTGATGTTGAACCTGGATACAATCTAACTAAAGAACCACACAGTATTATATATATGCCTGTCAGTACAGAAGGTCGTCAATTGATTCACAACATTACAGTGCGTATTTTGGATGAAAAAATAACCATATCGATTTTGGAAGTGAAGAAGAGATTTTCATTATTTTGGAATTGAAGAAAATCGAATAACTATTGTTATGGGTTTCATTTACGAAAGACAAAATCTTATTGAACAATCCCAAACCAAAACGAGCTGCACTATCAAAAAGAAAAATGTGCATGAAAAGAAAAGTCTGCATGAAAAGAAGCTCATTCCACAAGTGTATGCTAAACAGTTAGCACATAACGCTCTGTCTGTGAGTGATCTTAAATTTTCGAAATCTATTGGATTGAAAGTGAGAAAATAACAATGGTGCTCGAGTCAAACAGTGAAAAGTTGAATATATTCGATGAACCAGTGCTCGATCATTCTCTCATAAGTTTACATGAGCACACATATAAGCCCTACGGATCACCGCTTTTCAGGAATTCGGATGAAATTAGAATTGCAATCAATAATTATTGATTGCATCCTTAGGATCTACAAGAGGCTCGTAAACTACATTTTTCTCATTAGGGTTTAGGTCTCGTGTAGGCCAGTTCATTTTTTTATAGTGAGATTTTCTATCCCGACTGTCCCACAGACACAATAAACAACAGTACTTGGTGAACCCTAATTGCATTCCTAGGAGTATAGCAATGACTTTCAGATCACCACAGATGTGCCACTTGTGTTGTTCATATTTGATTGATTGGAGAAGTGTTTTCATATTTATATACGTTTCCTTCATGTGAACTGCATGACCTATAGGAATAGAGGGTAGCTGATTTCCATCATGCAGAAGTACAGCTTTTAAGCTTAGTTTTGAAGAGTCTATAAACAGTCTCCATTCAGATGGAGTGTGATCCAAATTCAAGCAGTCCATCAAACCATTAACATCAGAACAAACTACGAGGTTTTCTTTTTTCTCAAAAAAAGGAAGCAAATCTTTTTGACGCTGTCTGTACTGAGATATTTTCACATCAGGTTTTAGAAGATTCCACTGTTGTAGTCTTGACCCTAACAGCTCAGCCTTTTCCTTAGACAAGCGAAGATCTCTTATAAGGTCACTCAACTCTGCTTGACTAATTCTGTGCGGATCACTAGACCTATCGCTTACCTCAAAATCAGGGTCATAGGATGTAGAAGGATGGGTTGCTCCTTCTAAACAGTCTTCATCACCTTCCTCTAAAATTTCATAGTTTTGGGGTGGAGAAGGGACTGGCAAATTGTCTGAGTGTGGTACAGGCCGAAGAGCAGATGGGAGATTAGGGTATTTAACCGTTCCTCTTTTCTTCATAGATAAACCTTGCTTAATGGGAGGAGTTAAGCAGAAATAACAGTCGTCTGTATGATTGGTACGCTCACGCCAAACCATAGGTACTGCAAAAGCCATTGCCCGGTTTTTATTTTTCAGCCACTCTCGCAATATGACGGAACAAGAATTACAACATATATGAGGAGCCCATGATTTATCTTGGGCCCCAACTTTCACACCAAAATAATGTTCATAGGCTGTCTTAACGATAGGTGTCATTTTACGTTTCTGAGCCTTAAAATGTTATTTCACCACATATATAGCAAAAGCTATCGACAGAATTCACACACTTTTGAGGCATTTCAGATCAGCACTTAAATTAATTTGAAAATCAACTTCACACGATAATTTCAATAGCAACCACGTGCGTACAATTGACAAACTCACATAGGTTATGTTTACTACTTAAGAACAGCTGATGAGAGGGGTGTTATGTAAACAAACATGTGTACCAACTGTTGGTGATGAAATATTTCATTTGTTGAAAACTCAATATACATATATATAATATAATGATACTATATCTTGAAAACAAGAGCTAATATATAATTTTTATGGTCACTTTCGGTTTTAACACGTGGAAATACATTAAAATCATCTAATTTCAACCCCGAAACAAAAACTTTGTTGTGTTGTGTAATCAAGATGTTATACTAGATATTGCCGAGAGATTCATTTACATAGAAGGTAAATTCACCCGAAAGATGTATCGAAAACATGCTATCTCTCAAATAATGCAATTGCATTTCTCTTTGATGAAATTCGTTACGAAATGGGTGATGAACAAGTAGCTGTTGTTAGAAAACCTGGGATAACATCTACAATGAAAACCATGATATCATTTGGACAATCACATGCTAACACATTATTGACATCTGGCTGGGGACTTTCATGATTGAACAAGATATCTTGGATACAAACAGTCACGTTTTTAGTGGAAAACTACCACTGGAATATTTGATGGGTTTTGCTGAAGATTACAACAAAAGAATCTTTAATGCCAAACAGGAATTGATTTTGATTATAGCTCGATCATTCAAAAACTCATATATAGGTGAGATTGATGCTGATTTGGAAATAAATAAAATCTAATGGAAAATAAGACATATTGTACCAGATGATAAACACAAGCTCAAACTTTTGAGTAGAATAAACAAAAGCGGTCTGAATGCCAAAATCAAGTTGGCTTATCGCTTATCGCATGTGGGACCTCTATGAACTACCATCATTACGTGGGACTTCTTCAGACATATGGGCCATCAAAACAACTAACGCTCTGGAAACTCCTCGTTTTGTCATCATCGCATTCCAAAGTACTACCACATCTGAACATAGAACACAGGATATTACAAAATTCACAACTGCTGATATCAATAGTATTCGAGTATACTTGAATTCTGAAGTTTATCCATATGAGCGTTGGAAATTGAATTTCGATAAAAAACTTGATGCTCCTGCTTATTATGCTTTTGAGAGTTTCCAGCGAAGTTATTATGATAAAGATATGAGTGAACCTCCGATGGACATCGGACAACAATTCAGAGAGAATTCACTATTCGTCATCGATTGCTCCCATCAACCGAATGCAACAAAATCATCAACTATTTATATAAAGATTGAGTTTGAGACGAGGAAGACCAAGTTTCCAGACAACACTGAAGTATATGCATCAATTTTGCATGATACAGTTTTAACATACAATGCATTGGATGGTTCAGTTCACAGCAGATATTGACACTCTTTAATTTATTGATACTATTTCATTTTTCCACTCGATCATGTACTATTTTATGATTTTTTTTTCCACTTGTAACTGACTTATATCATGTATTGTGATTTTTTTCCTAATTCATATACATCATATTTATCGTTTTTTAATCATTTTCTATTGTATAAAAAGGGATTTGAATAAATAAAACATGAAAATAATACAAAGTTTTTTAATTTGACATTATTTATGATTTACAGGAATATACAGACTATCTAAAATAACTTCTTCCTCATAGTCATCATTTTCGCGACCATCTTCAATTTCCTCTCGATTTTCATCATTCAACTCAAAGTGATGAATAATCCATTCTGGCAAGTATGGTTGAAGGCCATACAGGAATCTTCTCAGGTTCAGTTCAATCATAACCTCACAAAGTTGCCACAATTCCAATTCATTATCCAAAAATTTGTTACAAGCTTCAGCGCCACTCCGATAGTTCTCAGCATCACGAAGACATAATTCGATTTGTTTTTCATCATAGCATACACTCATATCATAATTGCTTGCATGTTCGGATCCATCACCCAACACCTTCAATTCAGACGACAAATGTTGAACCGATGATTTGAGATCTACAACATTGACCCAATCTTGACTTGCATATTACATCCACATCTTTGAATGGTGGAACTGAAATCAAATAAAAAAAAAACAATCAGCCAACCTCCAACTTGTTTCCATGATACAATACTCACAATCCCATTTTATTTGTACTTATAAAGTGAGTGTATTCAACTAAGTTAGTAATGTTTATATTTCCATATAATTATCATCTAAATTATCTAATATATGAATATTATCAAAACAAAAAGAAATTCACTATACATAATTACTATTATTATTCAATCATATTGAATTTGACTAGAGATCGCGTTTTCATACCTGCAAAACTTTGCGGGCTCTGACCTAAATACACCATCGTATCATTGAATTGCAACGAAATACGTTTTGGTAGCCATGTTTTAAATAATTCATCATTGCTCACATCTTCCAAAGTTGATAAAATTGATTTTCCAAACCTTGTAGAATAAAATGACATATGCTCAATTATATATACTTCATCAATTGGTAATGATGATAAAGCCTTTTGCTCTAGTATTTCAACCTCCTTTACAATCAAATTATTGATTTTAATTAAGTCTACTTTTGAAACGGACATGATGAAAATATGTATGAAAATATAAACAATTTCCAACAGCAAAATACACTCACCATCTTCCTTCTATTACGAACTGAATAACACTCTACCAATTGCTTACTGCTGCAGATATATTCGTCTACTGATTTCATAGTATGCCAGGCATTTCTTTTATGTTGAACAGCGCGAGTCACCCCCACCATGAAACCGTGAAAGAGGGCAGACGTTAGCACAGTCCTCGACCGCCTGCGTGTCAACATCGATAGCGAGGCTAGTAGATGAACAAGGCGGATTCTGGCACACTTGGGAGTGGAGGAGAACGCCATTGAAATCGACGCAGGATGGAACGAGTATCGTAGCGATTTAAGCGTGGAACTCCGCCCCTCGGCCCCCTTGGTACTCCACCTAACCTATCGGCCCCCTTGGTACTCCACCTAACCCCTCAGCCCCCTTGTCACGTTCCAGTCACGTGATTTCAATTTAAAAAAATTTATAGTTATGAGATTCGAACCTGGATCGTCCGCGCCGTAGACATTGTCCTTAGCCTCTACACCATCGTAAGATATTGAAGTTAACTGCGAATGTTGGGTATTTATAGCGTTAGTTTTGTCGGGACCGAAATTGACTCATTCATTATACTTGACAGCATTTTTTATTTTTATTTCCGTAGATTGTAATCGTCATTATCATATCGAAGATAGGAAAATATACTTAGATTTGGGAAATAATTAATATTTCATGTAAAGATGTGTATGTGTGTGTAAGAGCGAGAGACGCGTGTGACGTAATCGATGCAAAGAGAGATGGAGATCGAGGTTTTACCGGTTGCTAGTGCAAGCAGGTGTTGCCAGTTGTACAATAAATCAATGTTTATGGAGTAATGTAGCGTTGCCGGTTTGAAAATTAAGTTATAGAACACACAGAGTCATCTATGAGTCACTAGCTGAACTATCTATTGGTTGAAGAAGGACACTGTAAACACTAGACTCATAAGACTGCATCTGTCAAATGTCAATACATGCCAGCATGGCAGGTTCGGCGTTGCCAGTTGTACAATAAATCATTGTTTATGGAGTAATGTAGCGTTGCCGGTTTTGGAATTATTCGTGAACGACTCGATGAAAATTGGTAGCGCGAAAGAGATATATTAATAATAATGAATCAGATTTAAGAAAAAACATTACAGATTAATGAGGCTGTATCGTTTCAGAGTGTGATCCCTCAATGTTACAAGGTAATTTAAAATACATCATTGAAAACAAACATGGCGTCGAAGTGTACAGGGTGCGTCAAAATATATCATTTGAGGAAAAAAACATGTCGATTTGAAATATGATATTAATGTGTATACAGGGCGTTTCAAAATACATCATTTAAGGAAAAAACATGTCGATTCAACAGAAGTCTAGCGTTCCAACATGTCGGAAGTCTCGTATCTTTGTTAACCAAGTTAGCATCATCAGGAGAAAGAGGAGATCCAAAAGTGTCGAAAGGTTGAGCGTTGTGGACTCAACGTGAGGGCAATGGGGGAGTGAAGTATTCGACAATGACATTTCAAAATACGTTGTTTTCCATGCGTTTTCCATCGTTTTTCGTGCGTTTACGATCGTTTTTCGTGCGTTTTCGACCGTTTTCCGTGCGTTCATTCGTTATCGTTTCATCGTTATTGTCGTAACGGTTTTTCGTGTTTCAATATGACAGTCATTTATCATTTAACGCGTTTCGCTAACCAAGTTGACATCATCAGGAAATGACTAACGTCCATGCTTTGTCATATGAAGATTCATTTTGCGAATTTTCAGACTCTTGAACGGAACCTTGTGGAAAACCCAACCTAACTTCTGTTACGGAGTAGTGTCGGTCAGCCAATCAGAATGGAGAAATCAAATATCGCTTGATTGATTGTGCTAGATGAAATTGAACTGGACAATGTGGGTCGAATAATAATAATAATAGTGATAGAACATTAAAAGCTTGAAAGTGACGTAGTCAGCGTGGGAGGTGGTTTCGTGTGTGATAATTAATGAGTTATTACAAGAAATAATAGCGCAACTGTCAGAAGGGCACTAAGTTGTATATTCACTAATAATGATCGGATCGTCGCGTACAGCACGTCAAATTAAAGGATAAGAAATCCAGAATTCATCGTCAGAGAAAAATCGAAGATGGCGCAACATGTCATAAAGGCACTAAGCCAAATCTTTGTTAATGATAGTTGAATCTCAACGTGCAGTATATCAAATGGAAGGGAAACGAATACAGAGTGTACCGACAGAGAAAAAACAAAGATGGCGTAACGAATATAATATCCAACGCCTAATGTGAAATAGCATAGGAATAATTGCAAATTCAACAAAAAATCAGTGAAAAAACTTGGATTTGAAAAATGTTGGGTTATCAACAACTATAAGTTCATTTCAATTGCAGAAGCTTGATTCAAAACGCAGAATTTATTGACAAAGAAAATGAAAAAAAAAATTGTATACTGAAACATATGATATATTTGGATTCCTTAGGGAGAGAAGGTTTCGAATCCATCAAAAAACGACCATTTCCGGTTTTCACTTCCGGTCGTCCGATTTCGATGATTTCGACATCAATGAATTCGTTTAGATGTCATGAAACATAATTATTCATTTTACGAAGTCAAAAGGGCCTTATAACCTATTTTCATTATACTAGCAGCAACAGACCGATGTGGGTACTCATTTCAAATGATTTCGTTTGTAGATTATGAAAAGTATAATATACAGCGTCTAATGTGAAATAGCATAGGAAGAATTGCACATTCAAAGAAAATCATTGAACATACTTGGAATTTAAAGTTGTTGGGTTATGAACAACTATGAGTGTGATCCAATTGCAAAAGTTTGATTCAAAACGCAGAATTTGTTGACAAAAAATGAAATAATCATCGTATACTGAAACATATGGTATTTTTGGATTCCTTAGGGTGAGAAGGTTTCGAATCCGTCAAAAACAGGTCACTTCCGGTTTTTACTTCCGGTCGTCCGATTCCGATGATTTCGACATCAATGGATTCGTTTAGATGTCAAAAAACATAGTTATTCATTTTACGAGGCCAAAAGGACCTCATAACCTATTTTCGCTATACTTGTCGCAACAGGTCGGTGTGGGTACTCATTTCAAATGATTTAATGTGTAGACTATGAAAAATATAATATCGAACGCCCAATGTGAAACAGCATAGGAAGAATTGCAAAGAGAATCATTGAAAAAACTCCGGATCGTTACGTACATCATGTCAAATGAAAGAAGAAAAATTTGCAAAATTCATCGATAACGAAAAAACAAATATGGTGCAACATGTCAGAAGGGCACTAACCCACATCTTTATTAATGATAACTGAATCTCAATGCAGCACATCAAATGAAAGGGAAACGAATGCAGAATTCTTCGACAAAAAAAAGCAAATCTGACGCAACATCTCAGAAGGGCACAAAGTCACAATTTCGTTAATAATTGTCGAATCGTCAAGTACAGCACGTCAAATGAAAGGAAAAGAAATGCAAAATTCATGGACAGAGAAAAAATAAATATGGCGCAGTATGTCAGAGTGACACTAAGCAACATCTTTGTCAATGATAGTTGGATCTCAACGTGCAGCACATCAAATAAAAGGGAAACGAATGCAGAATTCATCAACAGAGATAAAAAACGGAGACGATGCGAAGAGGGCACAAAGTTGTATCTTCACTAATAATAGTCGCATCATCACATGTAGCACTTCAAATAAAATGGGGAACAAAAAAGCATAATTCATGTGTTTGTTGCGCTATTCAAATCCAAGGTGACATGGATCAATGTCAACGCTGAATATGCATCTAACAAAGACTTTTTGATTTTATTTTGTTTGATTGCATAATATGTCATCACCTATTTTCCTATTCTTAGCCAAGGTGACATTGTTCACTGTCAATGCCGAATCCGCACCCAGAGATATGCAGTTCTCAAAGCGACGGAACAAAGGCTCTTCGTTTCATTTTAAAATATGTCATCACTTATTTTCCTATAAATACGTCATGCATGGCGAAATGAGTTAGTTGCATCCGTTGAAAGTGATACCAGTGACAAGTGCACCGATTCTATTTGAAAGTAAGTGTTTTAGGTTTGACTTTTTCCTCAGATGAATTTATTCAAATGTAATTTAATTGAAAATTGGTGAGAATTGTTGAATCATTTGATTTCCAAAATTTTTCTCGATATATATATATATATATATATATATATATATATATATATATATATATATATATATATATATATATATATATATATATATATATATATATATATATATATATATATATATATATATATATATATATATATATATATATATATATATATATATTTTTTTTTTATTTTTCAAAGATGGATTTACAAAAGTTGAATGCAAGTTCGATCGTGAAGAGAAAGCCAAGTATCAAAGTAGCAGATTTGCCTGTGGAGATGCCGCAGAGGATACTCACTGCCAAAATCGTGTAAGGAAAATTTGATGAGGCGGTCTTGTTAGATTTGGGAGATAAAGTATCATTTCTGCCCCACCGAGTGACGGAGGCGTATCGTCCTCACTTAGAAGAATGTTCATCAGGAAAATACGCTATTGTGTTCAAACGGTTATTGGACATTGGGAAACCGAATCTTGTCGTTTCATTTGAGATTGAACAAAATTAAAGTTAGTACTGTTTCCAATTTTTTCTTTGTTTTATAGGCAAAGAATTTTTGGGTGTATACAATATTTTTCATTCGGGTCAAAAATTCTCACTCACAGATATGATCTGCATAAAGTAGTGTTTCCATACAATATTTTTCCTTCACTTAGTACGTGCAGAATATGTGTTTTAAATTCTTTATTTTGAATGACACTTGATTTTTTATTTTCATTATAAGTGTAGCAATTACTTCATGAAAGACATACCCTCTCTGTTGCCAAAAAATTTTTTTAGTGTATGTTTTTATCGAAAAATCTAATTTATTTCAGTGAAGTTTTTTATTGAAAAATCGAATTTATTTCAGAATAATACATCAACGTGTGCAGTATCAGTCAGAGTCATCTCAACAACAACATTCAAAACCGTCATAGAAACCTTTCCAGAACGAGTTTCAAATCTCAGCAGTTTCCATTTTTTTCAGTCTATAGTTGCACATTATGAGGCTAGAATTTGTCGATATTCACTGATTTGTTGGACAAACTGCGTCTATTCAATATATACACAACCGTAATGAATTTGGAAGACTTTGAAGATTCATCGTGGTGTGTTCCAAAATTCAAGAAAAACACGCCGTTCTGTATGGGTCATTTCGAAGGAAATTTGTTCAGCTTCAGTCTCAATAACGTTGATATTTTATATAAATGGCTTTATAATATACTACCGAAATAAATAAAATACATATCACACACATCTTTTTTTGAAAATGAAAACTTATCTTATACAGGGAAAGTTGTCGAAAATATGCAATAACAAAAAATTGTATACCAGATTTTATAGAGATGAAGAAACATCATATTGAATGATACTAAGTTGACAAAAACAGGACATTTTAGAAATGAAGGAAATAAGTTTGTCTGTCATTTTAAATTCTGATTCGTTGGGTCGATATAACAAAAAGTGGCATTTTATATCTTAAATTTTTTTCAGGACATTATTATAGATGAATGACATTTGTCATTAAATTTCAAGTGTGATATTTGGAAATTCATTTCGTATTATAGTTTTTTCGAAATTCCCATTCAAATTAGCATCCTTTGATATAGATACCGGACGAATCTATTATGTGTAGATAACCTGAGTTTCAATTGTTCGGGGTTCTGAGTTCTTGTACATATAAACATAACAAAGTAACGATACAGACAAATATGAAAAATCTTAATAAAATAATTCGAATCCATTCAAGTGAATACATGAATTGAAAGATATTTTAACCTCAACTTCGATATTCTGAAACAAAAACACACAGTATTCACAATTCCATCTTTCGTTATTCCAAGTTCATAGTCATCAAAATTGAAACGATTATAATATATAGGAATATAAAACTATCTTCAAATACAGTTGCATGAATGCACATCAAGCATTTTGTCGTAGTACGGTGACCGGGGCAAAGTTACAACTTCAGCATAATATGAATGTTTATAAATATTAGGGAAGGTCAAGATCATCAATAGGTATTAAGAAATTCATTCAGTGTTCAAAGCTTTCGGAATACAATGAAAATAATTTTCTTTATGACTATTCGTTCGATATTAAATATTATTACCTCAAACTATATCGAAATCATAACACGTTTGCGATTCATTTTTTCAGTTACATTTGAAAAGTAAGTTTCAGTTTGCAGAAATAATAGCCCACACATGTTGGAAATTTTGCCATAGTGTGGTGAAAATCGTATTGAAAATTCTACGAAATATAAGCGCATATATACAGAGTGAATCAATATTTGAAATACGTCGTTTGGAACCACCCATAACCGTTCCTTTTCGAAATTTGGCAGAAATAATGCTGAGTCGTATTGTAGAGTTAACGTTCGAAATTGGGGAAAGTGAAGTATTCAACAGTTTTGCGTGCGTTTCCGAACAGTTTACGTGCCTTTATTCGTTATTGTTTCGTCGTTATTGTCGTTTTTTTCCTATTTCAATATGACAGTCATTTAACACTTAACGCGTTACGCTTACCAAGTAAGCATCATCAGGAGATGACTAAATCCACGCTTTGTCGTATGAAGGTTCGTTTTGCGAATTTTCGGACTCCTGAACCGAACCTTGAGGAACAATCAACCTAACTTCTGGTACAGAGTGGTGTCGTAAGCCAATCAGTCTGGAGAAATAAAATATCAGTAGAATGATGGTTTTAGATGAAATTGAACTGAAGAATGTGGGTCGAATAATAATAATAATAGTGATAAAACATTGAAACTCAACTTGTGTTACAGAGTGGTGTCGGTCAGCCAATCAGAATGGAGGAATCAAATATCGGTCTAATAATTGTGTTAGATGATATTGAACTGGGAAATGCGGGTCGAAAAATAATGCTGGCCGCTGGATGGAACGAGTATCGTAGCGATTTAAGCGTGTAACTCCGCCCCTCGGCTCCCTTGGTACTCCACCTAACCTATCGGCCCCCTTGGTACTCCACCTAACCTATCAACTCCCTTCAATCCCAATAATATTGAATGTTTGGTGGTCATACAATCGGGATAATAATGAATATATGGATAACGGGTGTTGGTTATAGAGCATCAAACACGTCTACAAAGCGTTAAAACGTTGTTTTTTTCTATTTCCAAACCCCTTGTATTCAACGGATTCGAAATGATAAACAATAAATATTGTCATCTATCGTGTATCGCAACAAACATTCCCCAGAGGGCGCAACCAGTGAATTTAATGGAAACCTTGGTTACACACTACCGACACACACTTAACTTTAGTAGATAGAAAAGTTCCGCAGCTGAGTTTCGACTTTCTGTTACAGATATTTGGAAAATTTGAAGGAATTCAAACATTTTTCTGCAGAAAAAAGCCGCTCTCCACTGACTTGTTGTACTATATCTCCTATTTTTTTGGGGTTCCACCTTCTGCTTCAATAAGTTTTTTGAGGTTCAATTGGACACCAATATATCTTGGAATAATCATGTCGCTGGAATTAACGAAATTGCACGCATCATTCGATACCTAACAAAGCATACCAGAACTTATAGTCACCGTAAGATCTCCTTTGGTATCTTCTAAACATTTCAGTTTTGAGTGAATGAATCATGTCAAATGCGATGATCCGACTATTATTAACGAAAATATGGTTCAGTGCCCTTTTGGTTGCCTCTTTTGTTTTTTTTCTTTGATATGCTGCACGTGACGATGCGACTTTTATTAACGAAGAAGCAGGTTAGTGCACTTCTGACATGTTGCGCCATCTTTGTTTTTTCTCTGTCGATGAATTCTGCATTCGTTTCCATTTCATTTGATGTGCTGTACGTTGAGAACAAATAATTATTAACGAAAATACGGCATATTGCCCTTCTGACATGTTACGTTGTCTTTGTTTTCTTTTCTCTGTCGATGAATTCTGCATTTTTTTTTCTTTTTCAGTCAATGTACTGCACGTTGAGATTCAATTGTCATTAACGGAGATGTGGCTTCGTTTCTTCCTGATATGTTGCGTCATCTTTGTTTTTTCTTTGTCGATAACATTCTGCATTTGTTTCTCTTTCATTTGATGTGCTGCACGTTAAGATCCAAATATCATGAGTAAATATTGTGACTTAATGTCTTTCTGACATGTTGCGCCATCTTTGTATTCTCTCGTCAATGAATTCTGGATTTTTTGTCCTTCCATTTGACGTGCTGTAAGCGAAGATTCGATTATTATCAGCGAATATACAACTTAGTGCCCTTCTGACAGTTGCTCCATTTTTTTTTCTAATAACTCATTCATTTCCACAAATCCTCACACATTTTCTACCACGCCACCACCTCCTACGCTGACTACGTCACTTTCAAAGTTTTAATATTTTATCATTATTATTATTATTTTTCGACTCACATTCCCCAGTTCAATATCATCTAACACAATTATAAGACCGATATTTGATTCCTCCATTCTGATTGGCTGACCGACACCACTCTGTAACACAAGTTGAGTTTTAATGTTTTATCACTATTATTATTATTATTCGACCCACATTCTTCAGTTCAATTTCATCTAAAACCATCATTCTACTGATATTTGATTTCTCCAGTCTGATTGGCTTACGACACCACTCTGTACCGGAAGTTAGGCTGATTGTTCCTCAAGGTTCGGTTCAGGAGTCTGAAAATTCGCAAAACAAACCTTCATACGACAAAGCGTGGACTTCAGTCATCTCCTGATGATGCTTACTCGGTAAGCGAAACGCGTTAAGTGTTAAATGACTGTCATATTGAAATAGGAAAAAAACGACAATAACGACGAAACAATAACGAATAAAGGCACGTAAACTGTTCGAAAACGCACGCAAAACTGTTGAATACTTCACTTTCCCCAATTTCGAACGTTAACTCTACAATACGACTCAGCATTATTTCTGCCAAATTTCGAAAAGGAACGGTTATGGGTGGTTCCAAACGACGTATTTCAAATATTGATTTACTCTGTATAGATGCGCTTATATTTCGTAGAATTTTCAATACGATTTTCACCACACTATGGAAAAATTTCCAACATGTGTGGGCTATTATTTCTGCAAACTGAAACTCACTTTTCAAATGTAACTGAATAAATGAATCGCAAACGTGTTATGATTTCGATATATTTTGAGGTAATAATATTTAATATCGAACGAATAGTCATAAAGGAAATTATTTGCATTGTATTCTGGAAGCTTTGGACACTGAATGAATTTCTTAATACCTGTTGATGATCTTGACCTTCCCTAATATTTATAAACATTCATATTATGCTGAAGTTGTAACTTTGCCCCGGTCACCGTACTACGACAAAATGCTTGATGTGCATTCATGCAACTGTATTTGAAGATAGTTTTATATTCCTATATATGTATATTATAATCGTTATTATAATCGTATCAATTTTGATGACTATGAACTTGGAATAACGAAAGATGGAATTGTGAATACTGTGTGTTTTTGTTTCAGAATATCGAAGTTGAGGTTGACATATCTTTCAATTCATGTATTCACTTGAAGGGATTTGAATCATTTTATTAAGATTTTTCATATTTGTCTGTATCGTTACTTTGTTATGTTTATATGTACAAGAACTCAGAACTCCGAACAATTGAAACTCAGGTTATCTACACATAATAGACTCGTCCGGAATCTATATCAAAGGATGCTATTTTGAATGGGAATTTCGAAAAAACTACAATACGAAATGAATTTCCAAATATCACACTTGAAATTTAATGACAAATGTCAATCATCTATAATAATGTCCTGAATAAAATTCAAGATATAAAATGCCACTTTTTGTTATAACGACCCAACGAATCAGAATTTAAAATGACAGACAAACTTATTTCCTTTATTTCTAAAATGTCCTGTTTTGTCAACTCAGTATCTTTCAATATGATGTTTCTTCATTTCTATAAAATCTGGTATATAATTTTTTGTTATTGCATATTTTTGACAACTTTCCCTGTATAAGATAAGTTTTCATTTTCAAAAAAAGATATGTGTGATATGTATTTTATTTATTTCGGTAGTATATCATAAAGCCATTTATATAAAATATCAACGTTATTGAGACTGCAGCTGAACAAATTTCCTTTGAAATGACCCATACAGATCGGCGTGTTTTTCTTGAATTTTGGAACACACCACGATGAATCTTCAAAGTCTTCCAAATTCATTACGGTTGTGTATATATTGAAAAGACGCAGTTTGTCCAACAAATCACTGAATATCGACAAATTCTAGCCTCATAATGTGCAACTATAGACTGAAAAAAATGGAAACTGCTGAGATTTGAAACTCGTTCTGGAAAGGTTGCTATTACGGTTTTGAATGATACTGACTGATACTGCACACGTTGATGTATTATTCTGAAATAAATTCGATTTTTCAATAAAAAAATACACTGAAATAAATTCAATTTTTCAATAAAAACATACACTAAAAAAAATTTTTTGGCAACAGAGAGGTTAATGTCTTCCATGAAGTAATTGCTACACTTATAATGAAAATAAAAAATCAAGTGTCATTCAAAATAAAGAATTCAAAACACATATTCTGCATGTACTAAGTGAAGGAAAAATATTGTATGGAAACACTACTTTATGCGGATCATATCTGTGAGTGAGAATTTTTAACCCTAATGAAAAATATTGTATACGCCCAAAAATTATTTGCCTATAAAACAAAGAAAAAATTGGAAACAGTACTAACTTTAATTTTATACAATCTCAAATGAAACGACAAGATTCGGTTTCCCAATGTCCATTAACCCTTTGAATACAATAGCGTATTTTGCTGATGAACATTCATCTAAGTGAGGACGATACGCCTCCGTCACTCGGTGGGGCAGAAATGATACTTTATCTCCCAAATCTAACAAGACCGCCTCACCAAATTTTCCTTTCACGATTTTGGCAGTGAATATCCTCTGCGGCATCTCCACAGGCAAATCTGCTACTTTGATACTTGGCTTTCTCTTCACGATCGAACTTGCATTCAACTTTTCCATCTGTGAAAAATAAAAAATGAAAGCTTTATGTTTTGATTCACAATATATGCGAATACTATCTCAAACAAACCACGACATGTAAAACATTTGACTGAAATCATCCAACATATATATATATATATATATATATATATATATATATATATATATATATATATATATATATATATATATATATATATATATATATATATATATATAAAGTGCCGATAAAGTCCGCATAAAGTCTTCATCATATTTTCAAATGCCATGTTTCACTTCATTCATCTCAAAAATCTTCATGTAAGTAAAATTGTTCACCTTCAAGTGTGCCTTATGTTGCCACAAAAAAGTCAAAAAAATGTGGTTCATATTTCTGAACAAATGAAGAAGTGTTTTATATTTTCAAAAATAAATACTTTATAATATGATAAAGTAGAAAGCTTTGAAACTTCCACTTTTAAACTGGCACAGATGATAATAGTTATGGATGCTCATAGTAAGTGGTTGGAAGTTTTTCCGATGTTTTCTATTACCTCAAGTTTGACAATAGAGATTCTAAGGGGTTGTTTCGCGCGTTTTGGATTACCAAATCAGATCGTTACAGATAACGGTACATCTTTCTGTTCTCAAGAATTTGAGAAGTTTCTAGTTCAGACTAATGTAAGTCATATTACGACACCCCCTTACTATCCTTCCTCTAATGGTGCGGCGGAGAATTGCGTGAAAACAATCAAAACGGCTCTTTTGAGTACTTTGGGTAAAAATAACTAAACAAATATCAATTTAGTTCTCAATAACTTTTTATTCGACTATCGCAACACTCCTCACTGTACTACAAAAAGTAGTCCTGCCAAATTAATGTTTGGAAGGAATTTGAGAACTCGTTTTGACTCACTATTGCCAAATTCAAATATGGTTGTGAAAAATCGTGTCCTAAAAGCACAAAATAAACAAAAATTATATTTTAGAGGTAAGACAGTAGTGAAGTGCGTTCCTGGAGAATCGGTGACAGTGAAAGATTGTAGAAATGCGGGTAAAGTGATTTGGTTTAAGGCTAGAATTGTTAGGAAAATTGGAAGGTCGACATATATAGTTGAAGTACCAGAATTAAATAATATTAAATGGAAGCGACACATTATGCAGATTAAAAAACTTCATATCAAAGATGCTATATTGCCTAATGGAAATTTTCAGAGTTCAACCGATAACAATACAGATAACGATGTTGAAGTTGTTACAAATACTGCAGACTTTTCCACTTCTCGTGACACGAACTGTTCGAATGAAAATGTAATCTCGCGACCAAAGCGTACGGTTAAGCCACCTGAACGCCTAACTTATACTTGAATATATAATTGAGACTCATATTATAATGTATATATATATATATATATATATATATATATATATATATATATATATATATATATATATATATATATATATAATATATATATATATATATATATATATATTAGATATATATATATATTAGATAAAGTCCGCATCAAATGGGAAACTTTTTTATTAAGATTTTGCTTAAGAAATGATGTCAAATGGCGTCTACAAAATAGGTCACGTGATTTCCTTAACCTGTCAAAATTGACATTTAAAAAAAAACATCGAAAAATGACATTATTCTTCAAAATATCCAAAAATATCAAAGGATTAAAACATTTTCTTTTGTAATTTTATACCCACACACCAAATTTCAAACCCATAATAAGTATTTTATATTTTCACTATTTTTCCGCACTCCTGCTTTTTCTACTTATCAAAATTTAAGCACACCTGTACTAAATCATTTATTTTAACTAAACTCGTCACCGAATTTCTTTTTTTGTAATATAATAATATTTTAAGAGCCTCTTTGATGTTAAAAACAAATTTTGAAAAATAAAAGTTGTCAAACTTGATGCAAAGTTCATCTAGTTTCAACGGGGCTTTCAAAACCATACAGTACTTGAGTTTTTTAATGAGCAAATGGCCTCACAATATGAATTAGAACAAAACGGAACATTAGGAAACATCATTTCGTGATTCTTGAAGCCCATTCAATAAAAGAAAAAAACTCATAGTATTTACATTTACCTACTCCGCTAACAACACTAATTTAAAAAAACTGGGTAGGCTGTGAAAAAATATGAAACTACGTAATGTGTTTTAGAAAACGTCACTGTCACTGAATAAATTAATGCCCGTTAGTTCAATGTAATGTATGAAAATTAAAATAATATGTTATCTTTACAAGAAAAAATTGAAATTTTGCTAATTTGTGGTGAAAACACATTGCATCGACAAGTGGCCGATATTTTTAACGCAAGACATCCTGGTAGACATGTACAGCAATCCACTGTAAGTAGGATTTTGAAAAAAATTAAACTGACTGGTTCAGTTGAAAATACTTTTAAAAAACCTCATAATCCATCACGCTATAATGATGAGGTTCAGTTGGCTGTCTGCCTGGATATTATCGAACAGGGAAAATCAAGTATTACCAATATTGTAGATAGAACTGGCGTTAAAAGAGAAAGCGTAAGAGCAATTTTACATAAAAATAAATTCAAACCCTACAAACCCAAATTTATAAATACCTTAAAGGAAAGAGATTTCGATGTTCGACTAGATTTCTCTTTCTGGTACCAAGGAGAAGTAGAATTAAACAGAAAATTTCCTTACAAAATCCTATGGACCGACGAAGCTACCTTCACATCGAACGGCGTAGTCAGTTCCCAGAATTGTAGGTGATGGGCTCAGGAAAATCCTCATTTCGTGATAGAATGTCGGGACCAATATTCATTTAAAACAAATGTGTGGTGCGGTGTTTTAAATAATCAGGTGATGGGACCATTCTTTTTTAGACACAATTTAACTTCTCAGGATTATTTGCAATTTCTAAATACTGAGATCAGTGATATAGTGGACAATATGCCGGATGAAATAAGACATAGTCTGTGGTATCAATGTGACGGGGCTCCTATTCATAGTTCAAGACAAGTCAAAGAGAAACTATTAGAAATGTTTAGGGGCAAAGTTATTGGGCGAAATATGGAGCAAATATGGCCGACTAGGTCGCCAGACTTAACCCCACTATATTTTTTCTTGTGGGGTTACTTAAAACAAATCGTTCATAAACAAAGACCTTTTCGTGACGTGAATAACCTAGAAACTGTTATTAGAAACTCTATTTTAAACATAAACCCTGTGAGTATCAGCAACTCAATGAAAGATGTATCAAGAAGGACAATTATCTGCATAGAACGCGATGGAAGACATACAGAAATGTAGTGTATTTAATGTCGTGAGTCTTTTTTTCGTGTTTTTTTGCTATTAGGTATAGGTACATGTTTATTTTCAGTTCCTTTTAATTAAGATTAAATTCCACTGTATTTTTTGTTGAAAAAACAATAAACACTCTAAGATATTGTTTCCTAATGTTCCGTTTTGTTCTAATTCATATTGTGAGGCCATTTGCTCATTAAAAAACTCAAGTACTGTATAGTTTGGAAAGCCCCGTTGAAACTAGATGAACTTTGCATCAAGTTTGACAACTTTTATTTTTCAAAATTTGTTTTTAACATCAAAGAGGCTCTTAAAATATCATTATATTACAAAAAAAGAAATTCGGTGACGAGTTTAGTTAAAATAAATGATTTAGTACAGGTGTGCTTAAATTTTGATAAGTAGAAAAAGCAGGAATGCGGAAAAATAGTGAAAATATAAAATACTTATTATGGGTTTGAAACTTGGTGTGTGGGTATAAAATTACAAAAGAAAATGTTTTAATCCTTTGATATTTTTGGATATTTTGAAGAATAATGTCATTTTTCGATGTTTCTTTTTTTAAATGTCAATTTTGACAGGTTAAGGAAATCACGTGACCTATTTTGTAGACGCCATTTGACATCATTTCTTAAGCAAAATCTACTGCCAAAATCAAATTTCACATAAAACGATAAATAAAAAAGTTTCCCATTTGATGCGGACTTTATCGGTGACACTGTATATATATATATATATATATATATATATATATATATATATATATATATATATATATGATGTTTTGATGTTAAAAACAAATTTTGAAAAATAAAAGTTGTCAAACTTGATGCAAAGTTCATCTAGTTTCAACGGGGCTTTCCAAACTATACAGTACTTGAGTTTTTTAATGAGCAAATGGCCTATATATATATATATATATATATATATATATATATATATATATATATATATATGATTGATAGTGTAACGACCGTATGTATATATAGAATAGTAGTTTTTCGGGGTCAAACAAAAAACAATTTTAAAACCCGCATAGCTCTTCATAAAAGTAATTGTAAAAATTTAAAACGAAATTCTTATGCACTCACACAACTTGTTCTAGATACTTATATACTAACACCAAAATTCTCCATTTCGAACCAGATTCAAATAAAAGGCAATTTCTGGAAATGGCTGAGATCAAAATTGAAGAAAACAATATCAACAAAAAGACAGACATCGACAACCTCAGCAAAATTTATTCATTTTCACTAACAAAAAATATAAATCTGAGTACATCCTGTAATATTAACACAGTATAAATCCCCATAATAAACGATAATAAAAAATTTGAAAAAGTATTTCACATTATTCAATGTCAAAAAGTTGTCATTTTGATGTTGAAGACTTCTTTCAAAATTGAAATTTCCAAATTGAATATTCTCACATAGCACAGGTATTCTGTTTTATCCGTTATTATGTTTTATATATATTTATATATTTATTATGTCCTTTTTATATTAGAGCCCTCGATAAAGCTAATGAACATTAGCGAAAGCTCGGGCAGATATATATATATATATATATATATATATATATATATATATATATATATATATATATATATATATATATATATATATATATATATATATATATATATATATATCCCAGAGCTTTTAGGCCAGCAGATATCTCAGTCACCTGCGGAAAAAAATTGAAAAAAAATATGTATATCATAGAAGACCACCAGCACTTTCATGTAGCAGAGCAAAATCCACCCCCTCGCGAGCAACCCCTGCGAAACCACCCCTAACTTTTGTTTTTCAAATGGCAACCCCATGTTGTTTGTCGTTCAACTGACAGCTCTTGTTATTCCTCAACCAACGATATATCATAATTGTTCGAGAAAATTGAATACGTTAGTGGGTACTATCAACTGGACTGATCGAATTGTTCTGCATTGTAGACACCAGAAAAAGTGGACGCTACGCAGAAAAAGAGGCGATAAAATGTTAGAACTTTTTGTGCTTCCTTTCATTCCTCTGATATCTGGATGACACATTGCCATCAGTCGTGATATTGTTGTTGTATATCAAAATGCCTTTTACCTTCACTCCCAACGAATACGTTGATATGCTTTTAATTTTTGGTGAATGCCGAAAGAATAAACGTGCTGCGGAGAGGCTGTATGGGCAGCGCTTTCCTGATCGTCGACAACCAGGTCGTAATACGTTTTCGTATGTAGAAAATACCATGCGAACGGGATCATTTCCAGGAAAATCAGATCACGTACATCCTACTCCCGTGCGAACTGAGGAAAATCGCATAAATGTTTGGCCTACGCCGAAGCACATCCTCATATTTCGGTTCGTGCATTGGCGGTAGAGATTGGGATCAGTAAGTTATCTGTGCAAAGAATTTTCAAGCAGTACAAGTATCATCCCTTCAAAATTCATTTACACCAAGGACTCAGACCTACCGATTTCGAAAGACGAACGGCATTCATTGCTCACATTCAAGTTTTAGTCCATGACAATCCAAACATCCTCAATCAAATCTTGTGGAGTGACGAATGCCGCTTCCATAATAATGGTACTGTTAATCGACATAACATGCACTATTGGTCACAGGACAACCCTCACTGGATTAGAGAAACCAATTTCCAAACAATGTGGGGTGTGAACGTGTGGTGTGGTTTACATAATGGACGACTCATCGGGCCCCATTTTTTCCAAGACACTTTGACGGGCCACCGATATTTACTATTCTTGGAAAATTGTTTGCCTGCCCTCCTGGAAGATATTCCACTTGAAGAACGACAACAAATGTGGTGGCAACAAGATGGTGCTCCTGCACATAACCATAATGTAGTTACTACATTCCTCAATGATACTTTTCGAGACCGTTGGATTGGAAATAGTGGACCTGTGCGATGACCTGCACGTTCTCCAGATCTCACGCCACTGGACTTTTTCCTGTGGGGATATCTGAAACGAGTTGCCTCCGAAACACAACCAATGAATATTGACGATTTAACCCAAAAATTTTTAGAGGCTTGTCATACCGTTACTCCGGAAATGATTAGGGCTTCCTGTACTCGCGCGCTGATTCGGCGGCTTGAAGCATGTGTGGCAAGTGCTGGCCAACATTTTGAACATTTTCTGTAGTATCATGTATCAAAATACAGATGACCTTAAACATCAATATTTCATTTGTGTTTTTATTTTCTATGATTCTGCATGTCATTCTACCTACCATGATACATCATTGACCGAGAAATGAAAAAGACTGTGAGTTGAACCAAAACAAACATGGGCGTGCCATTTGAAAAACAAAAGTTAGGGTTGGTTTCTTGGGGGTTGTTTACCAGGGGGTGGATTTTGCTATGCTGCATGAAAGTGCTTGTGTTCTCCTATGATACATATTTTTGTTTTAATTTTTGTTCTGCAGGTAACTGAGATATCTGCTGGCCTAAAATCTCTGGGACACCCGGTATATATATCGAGAAAAATTTTGGAAATCAAATGATTCAACAATTCTCACCAATTTTCAATTAAATTACATTTGAATAAATTCATCTGAGGAAAAAGTCAAACCTAAAACACTTACTTCCAAATAGAATCGGTGCACTTGTCACTGGTATCACTTTCAACGGATGCAACTAACTCATTCCGCCATGCATGACGTATTTTTAGGAAAATAAGTGATGACATATTTTGAAATGAAACAAAGAGCCTTTGTTCCGTCGCTTTGAGAACTGCATATCTCTGGATGCTGATTCTGCATTGACAGTGATCAATGTCACCTTGGCTAAGAATAGGAAAATAGGTGATGACATATTATGCAATCAAACAAAAGAAAATCAAAGAGTCTTTGTTAGATGCATATCCAGCGTTGACATTAATCCATGTCACCTTGGATTTGGATAGCGCAAGAAACACATGAATTCTGCTTTTTTTCCCCATTTTATTTGAAGTGCTACATGTGATGATGCGACTATTATTAGATAAGATACAACTTTGTGCCCCCTTGGCATCGTCTCCTTTTTTTTTTTCTCTGTTGATGAATTCTGCATTCGTTTCCCTTTCTTTTGATGTGCTGCACGTTGAGATCCAAATATCATTGACAAAGATGTTGCTTAGTGTCACCCTGACATACTGCGCCATATTTGTTTTTTCTCTGTCGATGAATTTTGCATTTCTTTTCCTTCCATTTGACGTGCTATACGTGACGATTCGACAATTATTAACGAAAATGTGGCTTTGTGCCCTTCTGACATGTTGCGTCAGATTTGCTTTTTCTCTGTCGATGAATTCTGCATTCGTTTCCATTTCATTTGATGTGCTGCACTGAGATTCAGTTATCATTGATAAAGATGTGGGTTAGTGCCCTTCTGACATGTTGCACCATATTTGTTTTTTCGTTATCGATGGATTTTGCAAATTTTTCTTCTTTCATTTGACATGATGTACGTAACGATCCGAAGTTTTTTCAATGATTCTCTTTGCAATTCTTCCTATGCTGTTTTACATTAGGCGCTTGATATTATATTTTTCATAGTCTACACATTAAATCATTTGAAATGAGTACCCACACCGACCTGTTGCGACTAGTATAGCGAAAATACGTTATTAGGTCCTTTTGGCTTCGTAAAATGATTAACTATGTTTTTTGACATCTAAACGAATCCATTGATGTCAAAATCATCGGAATCGGACGACCGGAAGTAAAAACCGGAAGTGACCTGTTTTTGACGGATTCGAAACCTTCTCACCCGAAGGAATCCAAAAATACCATATGTTTCAGTATACGATGATTATTTCATTTTTTTGTCAACAAATTCTGCGTTTTGAATCAAACTTTTTCAATTGGATCACACTCATAATTGTTCATAACCCAACAACTTTAAATTCCATGTATGTTCAATGATTTTCTTTGAATGTGCAATTCTTCCTATGCTATTTCACATAATACGCTGTATAATATACTTTTCATAATCTACAAACGAAATCATTTGAAATGAGTACCCACATCGGTCTGTTGCTGCTAGTATAATGAAAATAGGTTATAAGGCCCTTTTGACTTCGTAAAATGATTCATTATGTTTCATGACATCTAAACGAATCCATTGATGTCGAAATCATCGAAATCGGACGACCGGAAGTGAAAACCGGAAATGGTCGTTTTTTGATGGATTCGAAACCTTCTCACCCTAAGGAATCCAAATATATCATATATTTCAGTATACAATGATTTTTGTCATTTTCTTCGTCAATAAATTCTGCGTTTTGAATCAAGCTTCTGCAATTGAAATGAACTTATAGTTGTTGATAACCCAACATTTTTCAATTCCAAGTTTTTTCAGTGATTTTTTGTTGAATTTGCAATTATTCCTATGCTATTCCACATTAGGCGTTGGATATTATATTCGTTACGCCATCTTTGTTTTTTCTCTGTCGGTACACTCTGTATTCGTTTTTCTTCCATTTGATGTACTGCACGTTGAGATTCAACTATCATTAACAAAGATTTGGCTTAGTGCCTTTATGACATGTTGCGCCATCTTCCATTTTTCTCTGACGATGAATTCTGCATTTCTTATCCTTTCATTTGACGTGCTGTACGCGACGATCCGATCATTATTAGTGAATATACAACTTAGTGCCCTTCTGACAGTTGTGCTATTATTTCTAGTAATAACTCATTAATTATCACACACGAAACCACCTCCCACGCTGACTACGTCACTTTCAAGCTTTTAATGTTTCATCACTATTATTATTATTATTCGACCCACATTCTCCAGTTCAATTTCATTCAGCACAATCGATCAAGCGATATTTGATTTCTCCATTCTGATTGGCTGACCGACACTACTCCGTAACAGAAGTTAGGTTGGGTGTTCCACAAGGTTCCGTTCAAGAGTCTGAAAATTCGCAAAATGAATCTTCATATGACAAAGCATGGACGTTAGTCATTTCCTGATGATGCCAACTTGGTAAGCGAAACGCGTTAAATGATAAATGACTGTCATATTGAAACACGAAAAACCGTTACGACAATAACGATGAAACGATAACGAATGAACGCACGGAAAACGGTCGAAAACGCACGAAAAACGATCGTAAACGCACGAAAAACGATGGAAAACGCATGGAAAACAACGTATTTTGAAATGTCATTGTCGAATACTTCGCTCCCCCATTGCCCTCACGTTGAGACCACAATGCTCAACCTTTCGACACTTTTGGATCTCCTCTTCCTCCTGATGATGCTAACTTGGTTAACAAAGATACGAGACTTCCGACATGTTGGAACGCTAGACTTTTGTTGAATCGACATGTTTTTTTTTTAAATGATGTATTTTGAAACGCCTAGTATACACATTAATATCATATTTCAAATCGACATGTTTTTTTCCTTAAATGATATATTTTGAAGCACCCTGTACACTTCGACGTCATATTTGTTTTTCAATGATGTATTTTGAGATACCTTGTACACATTGAGGGATCGCACGTTGAAAACTTACAGCCTCGTGGAACTGTTATGTTTTTTCTTAAATGATATATTTTGACGCACCCTGTACACTTCGACGCCATGTTTGTTTTCAATGATGTATTTTGAAATACCTTGTAACATTGAGGGATCACACTTTGGAACGATACAGCCTCATCAATCTGTAATGTTGTTTCTTAAATCTGATTCATTATTATTGATATATCACTTTCGCGCTTCCAATTTTCATCGAGTCGTTCACGATTAATTCCGAAACCGGCAACGCTACATTACTCCATAAACAATGATTTATTGTACAACTGGCAACGCCGAACCTGCCATGCTGGCATGTATTGACATTTGACAGATGCAGTCTTATGAGTCTAGTGTTTACAGTGTCCTTCTTCAACCAATAGATAGTTCAGCTAGTGACTCATAGGTGACTCTGTGTGTTCTATAACTTAATTTTCAAACCGGCAACACTACATTACTCCATAAACATTGATTTATTGTACAACTGGCAACACCTGCTTGCACTAGCAACCGGTAAAACCTCGATCTCCATCTCTCTTTGCATCGATTACGTCACACGCGTCTCTCGCTCTTACACACACATACACATCTTTACATGAAATATTAATTATTTCCCAAATCTAAGTATATTTTCCTATCTTCAATATGATAATGACGATTACAATCTACGGAAATAAAAATAAAAAATGCTGTCAAGTATAATGAATGAGTCAATTTCGGTCCCGACAAAACTAACGCTATAAATACCCAACATTCGCAGTTGACTTCAATATCTTACGATGGTGTAGAGGCTAAGGACAATGTCTACGGCGCGGACGATCCAGGTTCGAATCTCATAACTATAAATTTTTTTAAATTGAAATCACGTGACTGGAACGTGACAAGGGGGCTGAGGGGTTAGGTAGAGTACCAAGGGGGCCGATAGGTTAGGTGGAGTACCAAGGGGGCCGAGGGGCGGAGTTCCACGCTTAAATCGCTACGATACTTTCCTCCCACCCCCAAGTGTGCCAGAATCCGCCTTGTTCATCTACTGAGGCTAGAGCGATGCGTTACGTCACAGCCTTCACTGCATCGAGAGAGAGGTGAGGGCAGACCTATGAATACGCATTACTCAGCCAGACGTCGTGGAGTGAAAATCTTGCTCTCTTACCGTCGAACGGTTGCTGCTGCTGTGACGTCACACCACTACTAACTTGGTGGGCTCACACCGATGGAACATTCATTACTTGGAGGATCTTCGAAGTATGCAGACGTATGTTTGTACATAGACAAGCACATGATGAAACCCTGTACCGTGCATTCTCACACACACACATACAGGTTTGATAATATTAGTGGATCCCGTGCATGAATGGTATTTGTGGAGCCAGCTCTGAAATATAGCCGAGGTGATGCTGAAAAAAATCAGGACTCTGGAAAACTAATTCGTTTCGCGTAACCCCCCGGGATAAGAAATATATTTTGATAAACTATTTGTGGCACCCTGGATCCACTAATATTACCGGACCAGGGTGTGTACGAAATATTCCACAAATATTAATCTAGTAAGTGTGTATCACATATTCCACTAATGTAGCACAACATATATTTTGTGTAAGGAATATACCACAAATATTATTCTTCGTGATGAGTGTATTAGATATTCCACTATCATAGCACAACATGTATTTTGTGTGAGGAATATACCACAAATTCTATTCTTTGGGATGAGTGTGTCAGATATTCCACCAAGAATAAGTAAGAAAAAGTATATTTAACACACTGATAAAATATCATCATTCAACAAAAGCTTTTCTGGAATACTTTCGTTACAGGAACAATGACAACCAGATGGATATGGATATGGATATTGAATCGGAATATGATTGATATTCATAATAGTGGGATTTGAGTTTGAAAAAAAAGATGAACGTAGAACATTTATTCAATACCAGCTCGCCATACAAAATCATTTAGATCCCTTTTTTTTTAATTTTCGTTATATAATTCTTGATATAGAATTTTATGTCCGTCCATTTTCTGAGGGAGAGTGATGGATGTTTTTGAATACATTCCTCACATTGAGATTTTCCTGGAACCGCCCCTCTCTTTATATGAGACGTGAAAAATTTTATAACCGGAGTACTTTCCTCTTCGGTCCATGTTCTTTTTTGAATACACTTTTTTCCAGTCTTAGTCAAATTTTTCTTATCTATTCTTGTACTTGAAGAACAAGAAGCTTCCTTCAACTCGGGTGGAGGATCTAACTCAGGTGGAACTAGCTCGTTGAATTCTACTGCTTCAGCATCAGCTAATGTGTCTTCAACTTCGTCCAATTGCAACTGGGGTAAATCTGAAAGAGATTTTGAATTTGTGAGAGTTGATAAATAAATATCATTTAAAAAATTACCTGTTAGTTCGATTTCATTAAGTTTTTTACCATGGAATTTGTGTGCTTCTCCGTTGTCTATTACCATCAAGAGCCTACTGATTTTGGTGAGTTCGACAGCACTCTCGTGAAGTCTATAGAACTCTCGATGGATATGGATGTCATGGCCCAGGTGTCGCGCCAACCAGTCAGTTTCATTTTCTGTCATGTTCATTATTTGGGAAACTGTAGCAATATACTTTCTCAATTTTGTACCGTTAATATTTTCCGGCATCTGTAAATCAACATTAGCAATACATTTTCTTATGCAGTCGTGGCCTCTCATATGGCCCAAGGAATTTCCAGCGCGTGCAAAGACAAAGGGGTTTTCCTTCGATATTCCTCCCATCGTTCTCGTTTTCAACAAGAGATCTATAGCAGTTTTCATTTCTGGAGATAAAAGAACCGGAACTTTTTTGCCTCTTTTGCCAGGTATTTCAACTATACAGAAATGATTTGCCAGTCGTTTCTCAAATTCGCTCAGTGCATTTCTTGATTCTGCCGTAGTTTGCTCTGACCACAACGGTCTCATGGTGTAATGATCTATCGTCATTTTAGCCATTTCGCCGGATCTGCGTTTATTGAATATGACTATTCTACTCAGAGTCAAGGAAGCAAGGGTAGCCCAGTGATTTGGTGTCACTTAATTTGAATTCTGGAATTCGTTCATACTCCTTTTCATTTCATCTTCAATGTATTTGTTGAGCTTTATCAGATCACTGGTTATTGGTAAAAGTTGCGTGCAGTTCAGTTTTCTTATATGCAATGTATTCAACGCATTCGAAGAAATTCTAATATTCCATTCAATATCCATCAAAGACAGGAAATTTTCCAATTCCCTGTTTTTTCGAATATCACCGCACCGTAAAGCGGTCCCTCTTTCGAAATTGGCGCATTTTCTCAATGAATGCCCAATTTTCAGTGCCAAAGAGGGAGTTTTGAATTGGGGTCTGTTTGTGAGAGTAGAAGTTGTGGAGCATATATTTTTCGTAGCTTCTATTATATATTCAAAATTCGATGGTTCCAAACAATGAGCGAGGTTATCAATATTTTGATGATTTTTTTTTATTTGAGTTATCAGCCTTCCTAATTGACGCATTGATTGTCTAATTAATTCAGCTTGTGTAACATTATATTTTTCGAACATTATTGAACCAAACTTCAGAATGAGTTTATCTTCCCTGCATTCCTTCGTGATCTCATCATCCCTCATTTTCGAAATTATATGAACAGAAAATTCCAATGAATCAACTGAATTATGTATACCAGCGAGCATAGCGTTACTTTCTCCAATGGGTTTACGACTTTCAAGTTGAGATTTTGCTCTTTCAATGCAATTATATTTCAGATGATGCCTCATGTTTTTTTTCAACAAAAATCCCAAACAGTCTGGACAGGGTCCATAGTTGATATAGGTATATTTTTTCTGTTCATCTGGCGTCGGACGTCTTAATAAAATCAATTCACCTTTTTCCGATTGGAGAACTTCACAATTGTGATAGAAGTTTCCCTCACGGGTAATTTTTGCAAATTCTACCCGTCTGGATCTAGAATTTTTGGGAAGTGCAAGAATTTTAGCTATCATTGTCTCATTTGAGTGTACTGTAATTAGATGTTTCGATAAATGGATAACACTTTTGTGGCATAGGAAACAGCAATAAGATTTATTTCTCATTCTTTTTCCAGATCGAGCATGTCTTTGTGAAGTTGTTATCGTTATTGTTTCCTTATCGAAGTCCGACTCATTTTGTTTATTTTTGATGAGTTTTTGATTTTTATTCGTTCCCTTTTTTTTTTCAATCACTTTTATTTTTGACTTATTGTTTTCACTCATTTCAGGAGATTCTTCTCCGAATTTGAACGACTCCTCACTGTTAATATCGCCAATCATTGAATCAGATATATGTGATTCCGACGAAGGAACATAGTCTTCGTCATCTTCAGAATTTGCGAAAGGGTCTTCCAGAGACATGTCACTCTCACATGAATCGTTAAAATTTTCATAACGTCGTTTTCGAAGTCGCTTTATTGGTGGACATTCAGACTCTGTGCAGCTACTACTCGATGTTGGGAGTATTCCTCCAGAATAATCTATGTTCGTATGGCGAGACGAATCAATACAAGAAGAAATCGTCGATTGTACTCCATTACTCCCATTTGATTTCATTTCATTATCAGAGCTATTTTCGAATGCTGATGCGTGTCGTTTATCTACTTTAATTGTGCTTTTCTTTCTGCTTTGGCTTTTTTTTTGTCCATGGAATTCTTTTTTTTTAGAATATCTACTTTTTGTTTCGTGTCCAATCAATTTATCGCCATTCATGTCGTTACTTGATGAATTAGATGGATATGAACTAAAAGTTCCAATATCTCTTTGGTCAGACCATATATCGACGGTCAATCCATCCGTTGGGGCACCTATGGCGTCAAGTGTCTCGTTCTTGCTCGTTTTCTGTTTCACTCCATAGTTTTTCTTTCTCATTTTCGAACATGTTAATACATGATCCACATTATACGGTCTTCGGAATGAATCATATTTGGAGTTGATATTTTGGCTTTCATCATGATGCCCATCATTTGAGGTAGATGAAGAGGAATATTGAATTTCACATCGATCTGCGTTCCGATTATTTTCTTTTTTTGATTCTTCGGGGGTGAAATGAAAACGAATCTGTTTTTGTGGTGGAATAATTACGGACTCTCCGCTACTGATGCTCTTGATTATTGATTCATCTGTAGTAACGTTTGAGCTATCTGGCTTGAAAGAAAATATATTTGATATATCCATCCCTTCAACTAAATTGGTTATATCTGTGAATGCTATCCCAGATAAACTGAAAAATTTGTCAGATGATTCATTGGGTTCTTGTTCGATGAAATGAACCTGATCTTCGAAGACTATGTTAGGAGTGCTGCTCGGAATTATTGTGTCCAGAATAAAACTGATATTCGGCGTGACACTTGCTTCTTGAATTGATCCAATATTCTCCATAGTATTTTTTGGAAACGATTCCTCATTTGAAACAGGCAACTGAACATCATTCGATCCTTCGAGTTCACGTTCAGCAGCAGAAACAACACTTGTTAAAATATTGTTTTCTTCGTGGGGTGAAATATTTACGACCGATGTCTGTGACAACCTTCCTTGTATATTTTTTTCCTTTTTCGAAAACCCGGGAAAGCATACGTGTGAATCAACCGTGTCAAAGTTGTTTTCACAGGATGTGGAAGTTGTGTCTGAAGAATTTTTATTTTCATTTAGTCTGAAATCTTCTTCAGCATACACTTCAAACGTCTTTGTAGATTCGTTATCCGTTGATTGAATGAGACTGGTTTTAGCGAGTCTCAGCATTTTTTTCACCCTTGAACCCATTTTGAAATCTGAAATATACAAAATACATTCAGTTCTCGGACTTTCAAAAGCTAAGCTTACTATCCATCAATATTGTTTTTTTGATTTGCATCTACTCTAGTACACCTCTTTTGAACTATATTGTCGTCATCAATTGCGTCTTATTAGTATAATTTTCCTTTGGGATTGTTTTTATGTGAGCTTTCTACTAAAAGAGTACTATAGTCCAATAAAATGAGGATTTAAATTACCATGCAAAAGGCAAGCCTGCATTTTTCAATATAAGTTGATTTTGGCATACATTCAACGGATTAATAGTTAAAAAATGTTGAATTTCATTTAGGGGATAGAAAATGAATAAAAACTACCCCAAAAATCCCTTTTTTGAATATATCTCGAAAGCATAAAAATATATGAAAAAAAGGTCGGAACAGAAAATGTAGGCAATAAAATTTTCTATAAAATCGTTTCTGATCACTTTTGACGTATTTGCAATAGAAACCGAGATATTTGCAATAATCAATTAATACTTATAGTTCAGACGGGCTGCAGTAGAGCGGCTAATTCTGTCTGGCAACAGGTATTATGAGACATTCACCGAGCAAGCGTAACGAAATAGATCGATGTTATAGATTGTGAAATGAATCATTGTAGTTGGGTGTTTGGGAGAGTGACCACACTTCACACTTCCCGATTTTCGCAGGGCAGTCCAGCTTTTTGGTGGGTTTGAGTTACTTTATGAAAAATTTCCAGAGAGGCTCACGAAATTGCTAAAGTAAAAATTTTGTAAAAAAACGCGGAGTTTGGTTTTTTGCAAATATCTCTGAAAATATTAAAGATATCCGAAATTAGAAAAAAGACCTTTGAAGTGGAAAAAAGTTACTGAAAAAACAACCTCCCCAAACTCTATCACCAACATTTATAATTTCAATTAAGAAGCGAAAATAGCTCTAAAAGTGGGCAATGCGCGTCCCGTACGCGCTGACCGATATGGACCTTTGAACAATAAAAATTATTTCAACTCATTAAATATCATCATTGAGAAAAATAACTTCACATACCTTAAAGACACTTGAAAGAACGAAAATCCATGGAAAAAATTTTTCTGGTGATTATTTTATTAGATATACTTTGGTTAATTAACTGATTTTTAAAAGTTTTGAATTTACATAAAAACCTCGATAATTTTTAAATTATTTATGTTATTAATAATTATGTTATTAATAATTAAAGACAGTAAAAAGTGCAAAATTCAATTGAAGCAATGAAAAAGTTTTCTTTATATTCGAATTTGTTTATATTCTTATTATTGAGAGTAACATAAAAATGGTTTTTACGCCACTTTTAGCTCTATTTGTTTGCAAAATTGGTATAAACAATTGTATTGTTTGAGATATTTGAAATTTTTCAGAAGGAATTTTTATCAATAATGAATATTATGATTATTAAAACAAAATCATTTCTCAAAAAAAAATATTGCTTAAAAACGCATTTGTTGATTCACAATTTTGTTTGCTACTAAATATGAATATTGAGGAATGTTTTTTTTAATCATAATTTCTATTTTTTTTATATTCTTAATAAAAAATTTGTTTAATAAACAATTTGTTTTGAAGAATTAATTTTTACAATTTAGATTTCTTGAATGCTACCAAAAAAAAAATAAAAACAACAATTTGTTCCTTCTTGTGACACATGGTTTTTGAATTTCACTAGTTCGGACTTCCATTGTCTAATATATAAAATGATTTGAAATCCCTGAAACAACTGAAAAAAAGGAAGAATTAAAAATGAATAGCTGAAAATAACAATTATATTAGTCAAAAAACCTGAAATGAAATAATAGTGAAATGAAATACAAGTGAAAATAGAACAATTGAATAAAAAATAAAAATAAAGAAATTGAAAATAAAAAAAAAGTTAAGAGATTCCAAACCAATCGACGTTTCGATTGTTAGTATCTATAATCGTCTTCGGGTGATGACTGGACTGATTCCTCGGAGAGATGACTATTTATGTGTCGTTCGAGTACTTTCATTTATCTTCGCTTTCCATTTTTCCGCTTCACTGGTTCAGTGGGAGATAACCGTTTGGCAGAAGTTGGCCATTTTTCGCTTCATGATGGGTTTCCATATGTTGCGTATCTCTACGCTAGCTTGGGTGAATACGTTGTTGGACAACATGTATTTGGCTTCCTTGAATTTTCTCCTAAATCAATGTTCCTCTCTGTGTATGATCTCAGCTTGGGACCACTCCATGTTGGGTTGATGGGTCCAAACATGTTCTGCTATTCCTGATTTGCTGGTTTCCCCTCGCTGTGTGTGTTTCTTGTGCTCGGCAATGCGAACATTCAATGGCCTCTTAGTTTCACTAATATAGGATTTCCCGCACTCACAGGGTATCCGGTAAATGCAATTTTTGGAATCGCAGTAAGCGTTTGGTGGCCTGGTTTTCGTGAGGCTGCTACGGATAGTGTTCCCGGATCTGAAGCAGGTTCTAATGTTGTACTTGGAACCAATTCTTCTAATCCTCTCCGATAATCCTCTGATGTAGGGAAGTGCAAGCACTAGTTGTGACGGCTTCTCTTCCTTGCGAGGCTCCTGCTGTTTTTTAGCCAAAGTCTTTTCTACCATCGCTTTGGAGTAGCCATTCTGTTGAAGATTATTTTTGATGATGTCTAGTTCCTTCTCGAGACCTTCCATCGTATTACAGAGCCCGAAAGCACGGTCTGATAGAGTCTTAATGATTCCTCTTTTAGTCAATTGATGGTAGTTGTATTCGTGGTTCAGATACTGTCCCGTGTGAGTGGGTTTTCGGTATACAGATGTTTTTACTAAGTGTCGGTCCTCTTCACCAAAACGTCTAAGAATAGCAATTCGTTGTGGATTTTTTTTTCCATTGTGAAAGTGATGGAAGGTATCACGCTGTTGATGTGTTTCAGGAAAGCGTCTAGGTCAGTATTTCCATGATTCCATATTATGAAGGTGTCGTCAACATATATCAACCAGACTCGAGGTTTCTTGTGGGCTTCTTCAAATGCCAGAGTTTCAAACCACTCCATATATATGTTGGCAATGACTGGTGAAAGTGGCGATCCCATTGGCAGCCCCTCATCTTGTGTAAAGAATTCGTCCTTCAGTTGGAAATAACAGTTTCGTGCACAGCATCCTAGTAATTCTACAATTACTTCTCTAGGTAGATTCGTTCTCTCTTTCAGGTTCCCGTCTTCGTATAGCTTTCTCTGTATGATTTGGAGTGCTTCTTCGACCGGAACGTTGGTGTGAAGGCTTTCCACGTCGAAACTAATTAGTTGATCTTCCTGTGTGACTTCAATTGACTGTAGTCTAGACCGATCATCAGCTCCAGAGATTCGGCTACTCAAAACTTGTCTAGATTTTTACTTCCCATGATAAAACTATTACAAGGAAAAACATCCTCTTTTGTAAAGAATTCAAGGCATTTTGTCGAACTACTAGAGTCAATTGAAGTCACACAGGAGGATCAACTAATTAGTTTCGACGTGGAAAGTCTTTACACCAACGTTCCGGTCGAAGTAGCACTCCAAATCATACAGAGAAAGCTATCCGAAGACGGGAACCTGAAAGAGAGAACGAATCTACCTATAGAAGTAATTATGGAATTACTAGGATGCTGTGCACGAAACTGTTATTTCCAACTGAAGGACGAATTCTTTACACAAGATGAGGGGCTGCCAATGGGATCGCCACTTTCACCAGTCATAGCCAACATATATATGGAGTGGTTTGAAACTCTGGCATTTGAAGAAGCCCACAAGAAACCTCGAGTCTGGTTGTGATATGTTGACGACACCTTCATTACATGGAACCATGGAAATACTGACCTAGACGCCTCTCTGAAATACATCAACAGCGTGAGACCTTCCATCAATTTCACAATGGAGAAGGAAATCCACAACGAATTGCCATTCTCAGATGTTTTGGTGAAGAGTACCGACACTAAGTGGGAAACATCTGTATACCGAAAACCCACTCACACGGGTTAGTATCTGAACCACGAATTCAACCACCATCAATCGACTTAAAGAGGAATCATCAAGACTCTATTAGACCGTGCTTTCGGGCTCTGTAATACTAAGGAAGGTCTCGAGAAGGAACTAGACATCATCAGAAATGATCTGGTTGTGTCACAACCTGCGAAAGCGTGTGCAAATAATATGAATTGTTTGAAATTACTATTGTCAGAAGTGGAGTATAATTTGTTGGTAGATTTTTTCGAACTAAATAGTTTATAAAAAAAATGTTATCGTCTGTTGTTGTGAGACCAATTAATAAAACCAATAAATCGACGTCGTTGCCAACAACTGCAACTGAATTTCCATGGTTATTCTTCAAGTATATCGCGGTATTGACAATAAGTGAATCATCATCCTCATCAGCTTTCCTTACTTCAATTCCAGTCGAGCGTAGATATTCACTCAAATTCAGAACAAAATTGTGTTTGTTACAAATATAAAAATTTCGTTTCTGTAAATGTAACAAGCATATTTTTGTCAAAATCTACATCTGCAGCAACATTTTCCACTTGTTTTCGATATCTTTCGTAAGACTTGACACCAAATTGATCACTGCTGTATTCATACAACCACTGCATTACCAGTAAAATGACTAACAATGTATTGACGATAAGATAGAAATAATTCCAAGTATGTTTTACCATGAGGCCAGGTGACTTGGTGGAGTAAAAACCCCCCATCAACGACGAATGAAAAAGATAATAACAATTTATCACTTTCAAGACTGGTTTTGAAAACAGTAAACAAATCTGACTTTTGGGTCTTCCTCATGAAGCCTGCAGAATCGAATAATGATAGTGAAAATGGCGCTAATTCGTATTCAAAAGCTTTTTTAGAAAGCTCTTCATCGTCTCTAGTTAAGACGTTATGTTGTCTGATGAGTGTACTTTTCTCTTAATGGTCATGCTAATCGGCAAAATTGCCACTACTGATCAACGGAAAATCATCACTAGATGAGAAAAGAACACACGCAATACCCTCAAAAGGTCAATGTTTGGGCAGGGATTGTAGGAAACCATATCATTGATCCCTTTTTCATTGATGGCAACTTGAAGGGCGATAATCATTTGAAACCCAAAATAATGTCATTCCAAGTTTAGCCAATTCATATCCTGATCCAGGAAACCCTCTAGTTCCAGTGAATACGATATGGTTTCAGCAGGATGGAGCATGGAGACGAGGATCGATTGAATGGCCAGCTTGATCACCTGATCTTTCATCATTAGATTTTTTGTATGGGGATATGTGAAGGGCAATGTGTACGAAACTATACCTTCAGATTTCAATGACCCAATAGAACGAATAACGCTTGCGATTAGGTCGGTCATGCCTGATATGTTGAATAATGTTAGAAGACAGTTTTATTTGAGATTAGGATGTTTCCAAGAGGTTTGCGGTTAACTTCGTTAACATCCATAATTCTTTTTCATATTCTACATTCAATTACGTTTTGCATTACATTTAGTTTTTGAGTGTATTTTAAAGCGATAACATCAAAAAATTGGGGGTTGTACCTGCCATTCGAAGGGGGCTGAAGGTAGGGGTGACAATTTTAAGTAGAAGAATGTCGAATTATAATTTACATTTGACGTCTTCCGGGATTTTTTTAATATGTACTGTAACCGTAATAATGAATTTATTCCATTTGGCTTTTACACACTGTATATATTTCACAGATTGAAGAATACAAATTTATTCTCGATAATATTTTTGAGACACATGTGTATAATAAATTATTCAATTTTTTTACATAACAATTAATAAGATGAATAATTCATTATATTCTTATAAATCATTTCTTGCAATAAAAACATTCTACTGTTAGGTTCTGTTATCGTAGAGTAAAACATAAAATAATATACAGTGTATACAAACCCTCGTGAAATCGACATGACTCCTTGCCTTTCCACAATTTATGTTTCAGGTAATTTTTCACTTTACTTTTGTCTATCAATGTCTTTAAACCTTTTTTTTTCACAGTTGCAATTGTGTCACAATCACTTTCAAGAGGCAATTCACAAATTGAGCACAATTCACGTTCCATTTTCTCTTTTCACAGGTTCTTCAATGAAATGCAAAAAAAAACACTGTAATGAAATGGATGCAAACACTTCCGGGAATGAAAATAAATATAAGTCGCATTCATTCATATGTGCACCTGGGAAACACCGACAACATTTAATCTATTTCGTAGTGCTGGAGAGATATAGCCGCTCTACTGCAGCCCGTCTGAACTATAAGTATAAATTGATTATTGCAAATATCTCGGTTTTTATTGCAAATACGTCAAAAGTGATCAGAAACGATTTTATAGAAAATTGTATTGCCTACATTTTTTGTTTCGACCTTTTTTTCATATATTTTCATGCTTTCGAGATATATTTAAAAAAGGGATTTTTGGGGTAGTTTTTATTCATTTTCTATCCCCTAAATGAAATTCAACATTTTTTAACAATAAATCCTTTGAATATATGCTAAAATCAACTTATATTGAAAAATGCAGGCTTGCCTTTTGCATGGTAATTTAAATCTTCATTTTATTGGACTACTAGTTTGGCGACAATGTTCGGATCACAACCCGTTCAGTAACGAAAACTATTGTTATTATTATTATTATCGATATTATCATTTTTATTGCCTATCATGAATGAATTAAGCTGAAGGTGTTTCATTAGTAACGAAACGTCTGAACTGATGTTATTGTACTTTCTCGCGATAACAAAATGTTGCTGTGAAAGTTGAAGTGAAATACATTTTATTATAACTCTAAGGATGAGACTAGTTAAACGTGAAATAAGACATCGACAACTTCATATTATCGAAAATAATTCAAAAAGTGGTCATTCTATTTTGTATGAATTACCTTTTTCGATATCCCCATGGTGAACATTACCTTAGATTCACTGTATAATTTCACGTCGGAGAATACAATAAATAAATAAAGTCATAATTCATAAACCTAGTTTTACTGCAGAGAATAAATGTTAAAAATGTCAGGATATCGACGCAGTTTGTTATTCGAACCACGTGAACGAGCTTAACCTAACAATCACAGATAATTCAAATTCGTTGCTAACTTTCCTGTATCTCCCATCTAATTAATTCTTCCGATTCAAAAAAAAATAAAATGAACTGTTTTCTTACCTCAACACTTGAAAGAATCTTCCACTATTTCACTTAATTGAACAAAATGATTAACAGAAACTGCCACACTCAAAACAGGCATGAAACTGGAAACGGTTGAAGGGGCGCTTCGATAGTTTAATTCAATGTTCCACAAATATTGATGTGCGTGCTTGAATTCGCGAAAAACCTATAATTGTGGTATACCATTCAGGAAATATTGAACTATTGAAATATTGAACTCCTGTTTGACCAGGAGTGACCCAAAAATTTTTAGATATATGTAGATAAAATACAAAACAGAAGCTGACTGATGACCGTCAAGTCTATTTAATTTTTTTTAATGTTTTCATCTCACGAAAAAGAAAATCCAGTAATATCGGAGAATATTGTCAAATCCGACGAAAGGCAGGTGGGGATTGCTGTTTTTCTTGAATTTTTGCAGGCTGTATGCCTCGGGCAATAACTCCCGAGGCAGAGAGAACCATAACTTTGCCATTCGTTGCATAAACGAGCCTTGGAAAAGTAATGTTCGTATATTTCCAAAGTGACAACAAAGGGATGTGAAGATTGAACTCGCTGGGTCAGTCTCGATTGGACCGGTAACGTTGGACGATTGATGATATTTCAATAGAGTATCCTCCATGAAAATATCTATAAAACAAAGACAGATCGTCAACTGTTTTGAGATGTTCCAAAGAAGTAAGCGTGTTCGTAACGAAGCATCGCCGACGAGACCAATAACTCTTTTTGAACGGATTTTGAACGTTTCCAGTATGTGTGTATTGGGACAGGACAGGCCGATTCTGTTCTTTATAAATCATAATCAGTTGATGGAGAGTGAAATAGCTCTTGGCACAGAACAGAAAACCGAGTTTTTGAGAGAGCAATGGACCTCACATTGTTTTCGCATTTGAAAGTACTGGTGATAGTAATACCGAGCATCGTAATGGAGTACTTCATTGGAATGGATACACCTGACATAATTACATTCGGCACTGTGAGATAGACCTTTCTTGAGAAAGGACATGTTTTTTGATGAAAATCCATGTTAAATGTTTATAATGAAACTTTAAAATTGATTCTCACAGATTAATGATTTACAAAACCGCGACATATGTTTAGCCATACAATGACTTCCTCGAGGCAGATGTATACTAAATTATACTAATACTACTTTTTCCATCATTACAAATTAGGTGTATCTAAAATCAGCCAATAACAATTCTGGTTTCCAAATTATTCAATTAGTAGCAATAGTAATCGTGGAGAGGCCGCTACCACAGCCAGGGAAGAGAGCCCTCACGGGCCATTTTTGCCATCCCCTGCTTTCCACATAACTACATATTGCCACTTCTAGTCTTCCTTTTCGAGCCATCGTGGCATTTCGATGAAGATAATTATGTCCGTCCATTCTAATTCGATTAGTTCCTCTTGTATGACTTTTTCAACTCCAAAGGTTTCGAATCTCAATCACCCATACGCCTCACAATCGCCAAGGAAGTGAGACGAGGTTTCTTCGTCTTCTCCATTTTCTCACAGAATACCATACGTTTGAACATGAATTGGGAATATTGCATTTGGGAGGCAAAGGAATGAAATTGAATATGTTAGAAAGTTTGAAAATTGATAGAGAAAATAATTCCTTGAACTTAATTAATGACCAAACAGATCTCAATTTTTCGCCTTCGTTAAATTTGTTTACCGGTTAAATATATAATAGTTAATAATAATAATAATAAATTTTATTTAATCTTTAGAAACACATACAGTTTATCGATACGTCAACAAAGTATATCTGAAATAGTCTAAAATTGAAAACATTACAGGTTATTAACTTGAAATTGAGTAATTAAACAACATTAACATTAACATGCAAGTTAAAAATATCGACTTTATAGACTTGTAACAATATGAAATAGATAATAGTTAATATAATAATTGGGAAACCCAAAATATTATTGGCATATTTCACGGACATCTAATTTGTAATTAGGTATAATTTAAGCTAGTAATTAATGGTTACAAAATTAAAAAATGTTAATTGCGTTCATGATAAAATTTAGTACACCTTGGCCATACAATGGCCTTGCAGAGGCCATTGTATGGCGAAACATATGTCGTGGTTTTGTAAACTACTAATCTGTGAAAATAATAAACATTTGCTTCTATTTTGTCCACCAACTTGTTGGATATTCATACTATAATTTCTGCCAAGTCCACAATTGAATTGTTCACGTTCCTTCCATGTTCTTTTCTGGTGGAAAAGCGGTGTGAAGGATACTATGATTTGTGCACTGGGCAAGATGTAGCTTCCAACAACTCATTGATATGAAAAATAAACAGTGTTGGTACTAGAATCGATTTCTGAGGGACGCCTGCATTTATAGATAGAATGTCGGATGAAACTCCATCAACTTCTACGTGAAGTGGTCTGTCTGAGAGGAAGCTAGATAGCAAGGAACGTAACTGGGGGGCCGAGTCATAAGGTGGAAGCTTGGCGAGGAGACCCTGGTGCCAAATGCGATCAAATATCTCGAAAATATATAATGCGACAGCCAGAGTTTCACTATATTTTAGGTAGAATACTGCCATAAATTTTGGTTTAATTTACAGTTATATTTTGTTGAATCAATATACAATGGATTTGAATCCGGTGATCTAGGAGGACAAGCCACTGGACTTCATTAATTTGAAAATTTTCTGATTAATTCGGCCGTTACTTGATGAAGATCCATTGTAATTTCATAAACTACACTTTACGATTTGATCTCCACAAACTTCATTTGAGAAATATATCACGACATGTTTCGCTAACACTGTAGTTTCTACTGTGTTAGCGAAACGTGATATATTTCTCAAATAAAGTTTGTGAAGATTAAATCGCTACTGTGTTAGCGGAACATGTCGTGATATTTTTCTCAAATATAGTTTGTGGAGATCAAATCGTAAGGTGTAGTTTATGAAATTGATTCGAAAATGTTTCTATGAAATAATCAACCGCTTAATATTCTGAAGTTAAGTAAAACACATTCATCTCATTACAACCAAGGACTATCACATTGATAACTAATAGGAAGTTCATCTGTATTCTGCAAAATTTCCATATATTTTGGCCCGGCAAATTGTCATCCGTGAATAGAAGAATAGAATTAGGCGGAGTTCTCTTTGGCATATAATGGTTCCTTCAATTGAAATTGAAAATGTCTGAAATCTTGGATTTGGAATTATTTTTCCAGCAAAATTTGTATCATATCAAACTTTCCTTTAAAGTCTACTGATAATAATAAATGATATTGGACGAAGTACTATAAGCAACATGAGATCATAATATCTAGAATATATCTGTGGAGGTCGCCGTGTCCATACAAAATTATTTTGTTTATAAAAACACAAAAACTACGTCACGCGTTTAACATCAGGATCTACGAGCTATTGATTATATTCAAAACTACCTGCTAATATCACATACTCAGTCTGGGAATAAATAAAAAAATATATCTTCTGATGGTTGACAGACCATGCGTCGTTTAACAATTATATAAATAGATGGATTCAGTTTTCATTAAGGGCGGATTTGGTGTATTTGAATATCTATCCCAACTCTTACTGATATATGAGATAATATTCACGATTTTTCATACTTTTTGAAAAATGGTTTTTGAATTTTCTAATTTTACCTCAATTATAATGAAAAAAAGAGAATTTAAACTTCCTAGGTTTTGTGCCAATTTGAAAAAACCGGTGAGTTGTCTAAATCGACTTGATCATTTAACAGATCATTTCCAATGATTCTAAATAATTGAGTTTATAAGCTTTCCTTGCATAGTGCAAAATTTCCGTATCGTTTAGATTCGGAAACTTGTGGTTGCATGCCAAGGAATAAGAATGGTTTGAAAACGTCGAATAATTTTTTCCTAGTCTGAAGGACCTTTCATGTTCAGCATACCGTTTTTGGAAATTTCGACCACATTGTCCCACGTAAACACTATTACACTCCGGACACTTAAGCTTATAAACTCCAGATTTCTCCAACTTGTCCACCTTATCTTTGGCATTGAAAAGGAAATGAGATAACTTGGCACGTGGTCTGAATGCCACTTCCACATTGTTTTTTCTGAAGAAACCTGCAATTATCTCTGTTCTTTTTCCAAAATATGTTAGAGTTATCCATATCTTGATTTGTGGTTGTTTGGCCTGAGGGTATATTAATCTGTAAGTGAATTTCCTGACTAACTTCTGGATAGTATCTGCGTTGAAACCATTATTATGACCTATCTGTAATTATATCAATTTCCCTAGCTAGATTGTTAGCGGATAAAGGCAGTGAGAATGTTCTGTGCAACATTGAATTGTAGGCTGCTAATTTATGACTGTCTGGATGGAAAGAATCGCTTGGGATGGTTATGTCTGTATAGCTCAGTTTTCTGAAAACATTGAACTCAAATTCATTCTGATTGTGTGTAATGGTCAGGTCTAAGAAATTTATCTGTTTCTCTATCTCTATTTCGAGTGTGAACTGAATGTGGCTATTGAGATTATTCAGGAATGTCATAAATTGGTTCAGCTGTCGTGTAGGCGAGAATATCGTCTGTCTACATTTCTGTACCAAAAATGAATATGTTTTTTTACCCAGGTCAGAATTTACTCTAGTGGTCTCCAAGCTGAATATTTCTGCTAAAAGTGGACTGAGGGTTGAGCCCATTGGTAAACCTGAATCCTGTTTATAAATATTGTTGTTGAACTGTAGGTTGCTCTGATTTAGGCACATATCGGTAGCTGTTGTCCTTATAGGGCGAATCTGTAGTAACGTTAGTTACAAACAACAGTTGTGAAAAACATATAATAAAGTTTCAATTCTCTTTTCTTCATTATAATTTCCTACCATGTAGTAACGGCTACATCCATCAATTTATTACTTCAATTGATTTTTCATATTTACACCTTGCTGCTCCCTGTACCAAATAATCCAAATACAGTATTTATGAGTTTTTTATTTGTACAATGGTTGTTATAATAATGGAAAAGTATCTCGATTGTTTTTCACTCTGAATATACAAGTAACAAAACTCAATAATTTAGTTGGTATTCCACTAATATATACGAATCGGTGGAATACTTACACAGCTACAGCCATAGATTCTGAAAATTTACTTAAAATAGCCCATATAGAGGGCGCTCAAAGCAGTGACTTTTGGTATTCCACAAATATTGGTGTGTGTAGCAACATGCATGAAGGGTCTTAGTGGCATCTTACACATTGAAAGTACAAAGTAGGTAGACTCGTCATCAGCTGAACTATGCGAAAATCACCGAAAAAATTGTGGTATGAGCGTGCAAGTATACCACAATTGTGAAGTCTGTCACAAATACTGTTTTTTATATACACAGTGTTCCACTAATATATGTAAACGTACACACACACACACACAAAATCTCATATGAAAAAAAATATCTGAACGATCCATGAACCAGACACTTCAAGGTCATTTCGCCTTGACTTCACTGAAAAAAACAATGAATACGTCATAGTGGTGGGGGGAGGCTTAGAACCGGCTCAAATCTCCTACTGAAGTCCACATGGAACCAAAAAACTTCAGGTTCATAAACAGCTAGCCCTTGTCTTTGGATTCAGTATCAATTTGCTTCTCCTGAAAATGCTAACCTTGTCAGCGAAACGCGCGTCGAGTGCAAAAATATTAGTTTGGTGTTAGGGTAATTGATCTCTAGAAAAAGTTGTCAAAAATCGGTTTGCGAAACCACTCACTACCTCAGCTAACCCCACGAACACACGGCACTGTGTGTTCGAGGGTAAATATTGTGAAACGGATAAAAAATTAGTATTCACCCAGTCCAGCTAGCCGAGCCTTTATTCCTCAACTACGTTTGATAGCACGTTTACTAATTATCTGGGCGACTAGGGGCCACAGGCAAGAAATGTTTATGACTGTAATCTTATTTTTTTCGCTGTTCCATTTGGGAATTGATAGACTATACGCCTTGGAACGTCCCATAGAAGTTATAACTGATCTAAGTTGAACTACTCAATATTGAAATTGTATAACTTGAGAAAAGCAAAGGTTATTACCTAAATTTAATGTATATTAATATGATAATTTAAAGAAAGGTCATTCAAAAATAAAATAGTTCATTGATGATTTTGTGTACGTGTTTCATAACTAACATAAGCCAATTGTTACTTTTGTGAGATTAAATAATGATTCTAATAATCTACATACACAAAATTAGTATCATCAGTTTTAAGCGACGTTTCACATAATAAAAGAATATTATGTACTTGCTGGTTACATTATTATAATGTTGTCAACAGTATAGTATATCTATCACACACTAAACACTGATCGTCTGTCTTCCGCTGACGTATGCTTAAGAAAGGAAAGCCAAACAAACTGGCGCTCTTACGCGTTAAGTAACGAAGCGGTTCACCCTCCCATAGGAAGTTATCTCTTCAAACACTTTTTTTATATGAGAAAAAATGCTGTCTCCCAACGCTCGTTTCGCTAATCAAGTTAGCATCATCAGAGAATGATTCCAACTTAGTTAGCAGTTGAAAGTGTTTCAATAGATTTTTGATTGATATAGGCGGATCTTTCGAATACTTCTCTATAACTTCGCGTAAAAGTCTTTCTTAATAAGAGAATCAAAACCACAAATTACAGTATCGTTTCCCCACATATGAATAGAGATGGAAAAACATTTTTATCAATTCTCATCAATCGTTTGCATGACATATGTTGAGTTAATTAAAAGTGAAATTAAATATTAAAAACAAAAAGAAGCAAACATTCAAAATACCAAAAGCAGTCTGGCGAGTAAAACGAATGTGGATAATTCATTATTTCTAGTTTGAATTTGGTTTTGAATAATAATCCTAAGTTTCTTGGGGATTTTTGTATAACATTCAGTTGTTTAGCTTTAGGTATGTCATTCTTCTGCATGGTTGATTATAATTATTCATAAACATCTTCATTTTTACATATGTGTAAGTTTTGGAACTTATAAATCAGTAACTTATATTGGTAAAAATCGACACATGTCATTACGTGGTATGGGTCCAATGTCATTCATTATGATCAATATCGAATAATAATCAAATAAATCTATTACAAATCATTAATACTTGAGAGAAGTCAGTGGTTGGCCCCCTATTGTTATATTGTATTCAAAGAGCGACAAAGAGACAAATGTTACTTCTAGTTATATTCATTCACTATTTCAATTAGTTGTTGTTCAGGAGAAGCTAGTAGGAATAACTTTTTTCGAAGCCATTTTTGGATGAACTTTGACTCCAAGAGTTCAATTCCAGATAATTTCTGAAAGCATATTTTTAAAACTCCCAAGTTTGAGAGATACATTTATCTATGTATCTCCAAGATCTACTATGTTATCGACTTGGAGAAGTGGTATTCAGTACTTTGATCGATAATAATGGCGCGAGTTGCATTGTAGCGAAAATGAGAATCAAGACCTGACATGTTGACATAGTTAATGAAAAAATATCAAATTACAGTTTTTTGTAAAACTCTTGGGAAAATGATGAATGTGGCCAAGAATATTTCAATAGACTTGATTTCGATTGTAGCTATTTGAATTATTTCCATACTTAATAATCTAAAGATTTATGTTTGCATTAGAATATCTTGAAGACATAATTTTGGATTTGATATATTATCTTATAGGTTTTATGAAAAGGTGTCTGAAAACAGCTTTGGAAGTGAGTTTTGAGATCAGATTGTAATAGGTTGTAACTACTCTTTTCCTCTGGAATCAGACGTTTTTGTCACAGTTTATTTTCCCTTGATGATTTAATATCACCATAAATGATTGATTATTTATGAGCATATTGACGTGATTGTCTTAGAGATAAGTCATTCGGAAGGTATTTGAATAAGTACCACTTGTACTTGTGATGCACTGTTTGGAACTTTTGGTGTAATAATGAATATTACTGTGGAGTTTTATCCCAACTCCAAACCGTTATTTCTATATTTCGATACAATGATGTTGCGAAATTATAAATGAACTCTACTAGTGTTTGTTGCAACTCGTGATCGATAATGATATCTGAAATGATGATGATTTTATTTTCAGAAATATAAGTTGCGCCGAGACTTCCGAAAGTTGAAGCTATTATCATTTTATAGTGGGTTCATTTGAATTCAGCCACCTCCATGAAGTACCTATCAATAATTTGTTGATTTCAAAAGTATTCTGTTAATGCATTGATGCAGACCTTTTCGATATTTTAATTTCGACTTGTGAAGAAAGTGAAAATAAGCTGACCCGGCAAACGGTTTTCTGACATATATGAATCATTTCTATAGGGTAACAAATTTGATGCCAAATATGAAAAATTCAAAACAAATTCTGAATAGGGACACCAAAATCAAAACCCCATGGTATGAAATATAATTTACTAAATCAAATTAGATCGTTTTACTTACTTTTTTCGAAAGATCCATGGATCATTTATGGAAATACATTTTTGAATTCCATGACATCATGTTCACTTTGAATTCTCATTAATTATAATACTTCAACATTCGATTAATCTAAAATGTGAATATATTTGCATAAAATAAATATGTGGCAGAATAATGCACATTATCTAAGAAATATTTTCCGCAGTTTAGCTATCGTTGAAATGATTCAGCGTATTAAAAAAATAGATATTTCATGGTTCTCCTTTTTCTCAGTCATCCATTCACATTCACACCAGCGATAGTTCAATTCAGTCATATAGGTTAATTGATTGTCGCTAAAATTCAAAGTATTCATGTTGAAAATAATCTTCTCTTTCAAATCCAAGGTGAATGAATCAGTATTACACTTAGATTCATCACTCTGAATCGTAAAACAAATCAACTTTCAGTCACATCCGAATTGTTGCGAAACTTCTTGCGAACCATTTTGGAGAATAATTTAAATGAATAATGATGAATGAAAAATGATGTATGTGATGATGTATGTGATACAAGGTGAGATGAAATTCACAAAATCCTGTTTAACGAAATGACAAAATATTTTCTGGAGAAAATATATAGAGAATATTCGAAAGTGATCCCTTCATTGTGAGATTTTCACTAATCACATTACAAGATACATTTCTCAATTCACAATAGCCTTTTCAGGTGCTAACGATAACTAACCTACAACTGTTTCATCGGTTCTATATATTACGGTAAATGAAAAAAACAAAAATGTTAGTTTCCACAAGTTGATTGCGATATACTATGGTGGTTTTATCTGGAAAAGTATCCAATTTTCAAACTTCAATTTTTTATATTTTCTGTTGCACAAAAACCGAGACTTCGGACTTTTATTTCTTGTTCTAGTTTCATGAAAGATAATGGAAAATATTTTGAAGTCTATTGAAAATCTTCCAAATGAAAAAACAATTTTCATATTTAAGATCCAATATTTTGGAAATATTGTTCAATTTCTAGATAGATGTTCTTCGAATAGATCTAACATAAGAATCTTATGTTATACCTTTTCAAAGAACACCTAATGATTAGATAAATAATTATAATCTGGATTCAATCATAAGGTGTTCCATCAAAAATATTGAAATATGAACCTGTTTTCGACTCTAGACTCAAAACCCCTTCTAGTAGTTTACCATGAATATTATTGTTGTAAATCTTGCCCAAAAGGAAATAACGCCGGTCGTCGCTGGTAACCATAAACCAAACGTGACGTAGCTGAGAGCGTGGGAATACCCAATGTTATATGCCGCTCGAGAAGCAGCAAGAAACATGCTACCGATGTCGATGGGACTTCGGCAAAAATTACACTATGTTCCATTGCGATATTTAAACGCTGGCTGCAAGAATATTTGGACAGTCAAGTACACAGTGAAGTGAACGTTACAGTGCGGTGCACGAAGTGATCTAGTAAGGCGATAGACATTCAAATAATAGTTGAAGTTTTAGTTGAAGTGTTTGTTGTAACTAAAGTGAAATGAAGTTGAGTTTGATTATTCAGTGTAGTCAATTATTGATCAACCCACGGGGAAAAACGTAACATTTGGTGTCGAAAGTGAAATAATTCACTAAAAATTTACTGTCTCATGGTGAAAACATGGAGTGTCGATTACGACGAGATGACCGGATGACTTCACAGCCACTGGATTAATGTCCATAGTTTCATCGACGGGGTTTGTGACAAGGAGCTGCAGCAGTCATTGAGAATGACACGTCAAAAAAAATTGAATGGAGCCATCATTTATGCCCCAGAATTTGAAGCTGGTAAAAATGCTCCACGACAACAACAAAAAGTTTTAGTTTTCATGGTTGGTCTTGAAGAACTCTTTAGGAAATATTTGATGAATGGAACTGCACCCAAGGCAAGAGGACGGCCTAAATGTTATAACTGCGGCAGAGAAGGACAATTGAGGAGGGGCTGTTGATCTCGTTCAAAATCCAACGAGAGAAGAGACTAGCGTTCGGGATCACCCGAACTAGAGCGTCGGGGTTCGAGAAACTGAATTCAGCCACTGTTATGGGGAGTACATTGGCTGCTGCATCCCAAGCCCCCAGGTATTAGATTTCCATGGTTGGACGCAACAGTAACAGCTTAGTTGTCGACGGATTCCTAAATAATCATCAGTGCCTGTTCATCATCGTTACTGGAGAAAAGAGGTCAGTAATGAGAACCGACATTTCCAACAGAAGCAGTTTGAAGAAATTATCAGTAGTACCTGTTCTGGAAACAGCCACTGGAGATAGATTTATAGTTCATGGAGAAGCTGAAGTGAGACTGAGGCTTGGAAACTGCGAAATAGAAACTAAGGTATTGGTGGTCAACTTTGTCGACGAGTTCATTTTGGGACTAGACATCATGCCCCCCTACGGATTCGTGGTGGACATAAGGAACAAACTGTTGAAAGTTGGAAATGAGGAAATTTTGCTCGACGTGCCCTCTCAGCTCCATGACAGCGCCAAGGTGGTTATACTGGAAGATTCCAGAATCTCTCCTAACACCAAGAAAATTATTCAAGCGGAAATTGCTGGACCTGGCGACTTGAGTAAAGCATTGATAGAGGTATCCAGTGGCTCTGAATCAGGAATTATCGTGATCAGATTCCTCCTGAATGGTGAATCAAACCATTCCAGTAAGAATAATCAACCCAAATGATAACAGGTGACTCTCAAGAGAAGGCAAGTAATAGGCACCTGCGAACCTATCGTGAAAATCGCCAGGATTGAAGAAGATGTACCTCTACAGCGTGCTCAACTATTTGAGGAACTCATAGATTCTTTCAAGAAAACGTGGAACCATCTGTCTGAAGAAGAAATATCCAAGGCCACCCGATTCGTCGAGGAAGAAAACGAAATATTTGTGAAGGGCAAAATCATTGGTCGAACAGATCTAGTTCAACATTGCATCGATACCGGCGATGTCAAGCCCATACGCCAACCACCAAGACGTCTTCCCTTCGCGAAAAAAGATGAAGCTGTAGCCATTGTTAAGGACATGTTGGAGGAAGGAGTAGCCGAGAAAGCAAACAGCCCCTGGTCATCACCTGTTGTGTTAGTGACTAAGAATGATGGATCGACGAGATTTTGCGTAGAGAACAGGAGGCTCAATGATGTCACCAGAAAGGACAGTTGCCCTCTCCCTAGAATAGATGACACCCTTTACATCTTGGCTGAATGCAGATGGTTCTCAACATTAGATCTGAAAAGCGGATATTGGCAGGTGGCAGTTTGCCTCGAGGATGAAGAGAAGACTTCCTTTTCCATCGGCAATGGATTATACCAGTTTAAGTTTATGCCGTTCGCGTTATGCAACGCTTCCGCAACATTTGAACGCTCCATGAAGTTGGTATTGAGACGACTTACATGGAAAACATGATTGGTCTATCTTGATGACATTGTAGTCACCAGAAAAAGTTTTGACGAACATCTGTTAAACTTGAGGACTGTTTTCACGAGGCTACGGAATGCTAATTTATAGATCAATCCCAAGAAGTGCTGTTTCTTTCAGAAAAAAGTGACTTTTCGGGACACGTTGTGTCTTCAAAAGGAGTTGAAACAGATTCAGAGGAAATCAAGGCAGTGCAAGAATGGCCAACACCGAAGAGCAAGCACGACGTAAGAAGCATTCTTGGACTCTGTAGCTATTACCGGCGTATCGTGAAGGACTTTAAAAAAATCGTCAGACCGCTGCATACCTGAACTGAAACGAGAACATCTTTCTTTTGGTCTCCAGACTGCCAGCAAGCATTTGCTGCCCTCAAGAGACATTTGACCAGCGCATCGGTCCTGGCACACCCAAAGGAAGAGAGCTTGTTTAAACTGGACACGGATGCATCTCAACATGGAATAGGAGCAGTACTTTCCTAGGTACAAGAGAAAGAAGTCGTCATCAGCTATTTTAGTAGGTCCCTGGGAATGTCCGAAAGAAATTACTGCGTTACTAGAAAAGAACTTCTCGCAGTGGTCAAAGCACTGAATCACTACCACTCGTTTTTATATGGCCGTGAATTGTTGATCAGTCAAACAACTCAGCACTTCGATAGCTCTTCAACTTCAGAATACCAGAAGGACAAATAGCTAGGTGGATAGAAAAGTGACAACCTTACGATTTTGAAATTCAACATCGGAAAGGAAAGAGTCATGGAAACGCAGATGGCCTCTCAAGAAGACAACGCTGGACATCCATGTGCAAATTGTGAAAGACTACTTTTCCAAATGGCCTGAAGTAGTAGCCTTACCCAACCATGAGGCTAAAACGGTAGCAGAAGCCCTGTTACAGAATGTAATTTCCAGACACGGAGTACCCCATGAACTACACTCGGATCAGGGCTGCAACTTCGAATCGGATTTATGGTAAGAAATGATGACACTGTTGGAAATGGAGAAGACAAGAACAACTGCTCTTCACCCACAATCCGATGGAATGGTCTAGAGGCATAATCGCACTATCAATAAATACCTCTCGATGTTTGTCCCGAAAACCAAAGAGACTGGGATAATTTTTTTTTCTGTTGGCATATAGGAGCTCCCAACATGACGTGACAGATTATACATCATCCATGTTGTTGAGTAGTAGGGAACTGAAGCTTCCGGTAGATGTATTTTATGGCAGTCCTTTCGCTGAATCTCAAAGGTACCTCTTTCAGAGTATGTGAATGACCTGAAGGAGAGACTGGAAATTGTACACAAATTTGCTAGGGCCAAATTACAGCTTTCTAGCGACAAAATGAAGATAAGATTCGACAATAATTCGCTGCCATCGAGCTTCAAGGAGGGAGATGCAGTCTGGCTCTACCAACCCCAAAGTCGGAAAGGTTTGTGTCCCAAGTTGCGAAGACCATGGCACGGACCTTGCTTGGTAACCAAAAAAATAACGATCTGGTGTACAGAATTCAATTTTCACCCAGAAGCAAGCCTAAAGTTGTCTACATAGAGAGGCTGAGTCCTTACATAGGTCGTGATGTAATATTGTTCAGAGCGAACAACCTCAGGGAAGGGGATGGTGCTCTAAATCATGCCCGAAAGGAAATAACGTCGGCCGCCACTGGTAGCAATAAACCAAACGCGACGTAGCTGATATCGTGGGAATGCCCAATATTATCTGCCGCTCGAGGAGCAGCAAGAAACATGCTACCGATGTCGCTGGAACTTCGGCAAAAATTCTACGATGTTCCATTGCGATATTTAAACGCTGGCTGCAAGCGTATTCGGAAACGCAAGTACACAATGAAGTGGACGTTACAGTGCGGTACGCGAAGTGATCTTGTGAAGTGATAGACTTTCAAATAATAGTTGAAGTTTCAGTTGAAGTGTTTGTTGTAACTAAAGTGGAATAAAGTTGAATTCGATTATTCAGTGTAGTCAACTATTGATCAACCCACGGGGAAAACATAATTTTTCAATTGAGAATTTTTCGTGAATTGTCTTCCTTTCCTTTCATAATAACTAGCACTGAGAAGTTTATCATTGAACTATGATACGATGATTTCAAAATCCAAAATAGTGCACTTACTCTATAGTCCATTTAGAGACACCTGTGTTTCGATCTGACATAAAATACTTTTTTGGTAATTTGGACTATCCTGTTCAATTTCCTCTCAATACCTTCAAGATTCCCATCGACTCCTTTATAAATTCCTCATTTTCATCCTGATTTTTTCTTTGAATAAATTCCTATTATTATTCTTCTTTGTATTTGATGAATATTTACCAATTATTAACGATCTTCTTCTCTATCGCTCCCTAGTTTATCCTGATCATTTACCATCAACTCTCTGTCTTTCAGCTGTTTTTCCAGAATATTCAGTATTAATTGTGGAATTGGCCGCGGTGGTAGTGCGTCCGACTTACGATCGGAAGGTCGTGTGTTCGATTCCCGCCTCGACCAGACATTTTTCTCGAGAGAATTTATTTGGTTGAAGCTGGAATGATTCTGCAACCGTGTTAGATATCACACGTTGAAAGGTAAGACCTCGTTAGTCCTTAGCTCGCACAAGGTTCTTAACTTCTGAGAGTTGTCGTTCGTATGGTGGCGGCAGCTGATTAACGGAAAAACAGCTTTCAAACAGAATTTACGATCTTTATTTTGGTGTGATCGTTCTTCCTTTCTCCTTCGTTCTCAGTTCCTCTGTCAGGCCCGCTTTCAAAGATTCAAACATTTTTTCAATTTTATTCATTAATTGACTATTCTGTAGAGTTGAATTCAACTTCATTTCACTTCTACATTGCCAATAAAACACAAAAATTTCAACTGAACTTCAGACTATTCTCAAATATATATCGCCTTATTAGCTCACTTCGTACTGCACTTATAACTAGAGTAGACTTATCCGCCTGTTGGTATTGCTTAAATACACCAATGGAAGTCTTTGGAAGCCGATAGACATATTCTCAAAGCGATGCAACAGTAAAGACCATCGAGAAACACGAGTAGTTTGAGAGCAACTTTAGCCACAGTCGATCGACAAAGACCAGCGGCGACCGGCATTATTTTCTCAGGGGTTAATTCACAACACTATAATATCCACTGAAGTGTATTCATTACGAAAAATATTACGAAATATTTCCAAATCTTGAATGATGAATCTGCCTCAATGATATTTGATGTACTTCAAAAAATACATAACAGTGAACTTCCATTATATTCAACATTGATACAACAGATGTACGAATATATAAAAAATGTTCCTTCGATGTGCACGTTATCTTTTCCAGTCCAGTGAATTTTTTCAAATTCTATTCATAAAACCATATCAAAATCAGCGGCACCTAGAATGAAACAGATCAAATATCTTCAAGACACACTCGCTGAGAAATAAATGCGAAAACAGTTGGATTATCGTCATTTTCTAAAATTTGTGTAGTCATAGGATCTACACAATCTTGTAATAAATTCAAGTATGTGTTTCCATTGAGATTACCTTCAATGAAGAATGGTCCAACAATATGATTACCAAGAATGCCGGCCCAGACATTCAACTTTTGTGGAGTTTGTGAATGTGTTTCCATCCCTAAATGAGAATTCACATCGCCCAAGTAACGACAATTATGTCTTTTGACTACACCATTCAACATGAAAGAACTTTCGTCTGAAAAATATGTAGTGTATAATAGGTTGGGTTATTGCTCAATTTCTTGCTGAAGACCTCACAAAACTTAAGTCGAATATCAGGATTATCTTCGTTTCATTCCTGAACTAGCCTTATTTTGAAAGGATGGAATTTGTAGGCTTTCAAAATCCGAAAAAAAACTAGTACCTGATACACCAGACGCTCTAGCTACTTGTCTGATAGATTGTCGATTATCCATTTGTACTGAATCTGTAACTTCAACTCCATCATTTCTGACAAGACGGGATCCTTCATGTTCGAAACTTCTCCATTAACTGTTTGACCTATTGATGGCTCACGTTGTGGTCTGGATGATTCGTATTATAAATTCATGTTGCAGGTCACAACATTTTCTATTCTTTCTTCAGTAGAACAAACCATTTGGAACACAGTGAACAAGGATGACTGAATAATAATTCGTGAAGAAGTGACAGTGGCCAACTATCTACTTTTTGTTCTTCGACAACTAGATTCAACAAAAACTAATAGTGCAGTGAAAACAGGGTCGTCCATTTTAAAACGTTCATTACCAATTGAATGATTTCTACAAATCTAGAAGATCTGCGACAGAGATTCGTTAATGTAAGGAACGCTTTCGAAAATAGACTGTATTATTGAATGGAACTAGATGGAGGTAATTTTGAACATTATATCCGTTGATTGTGTTACCATTGATATCAATTTTGTCGATTTCCTCAATGATGAATTTTCTGTTTTTTCCTAAATAAAACGTTCAACATTCAGTTTCTCGATAACGAATGAACCAATTTAAAAAAAAATTACAGAGGCGATGAAGGGACGAAATACCTTTCAAATAATGTATCACTCAACCTACCATGTCGTTGAAAAAATAGAGGGTAGTTGCTGACCGCAGGGGGTGAAGTTTCGGGTATGATAAGAATTAGTCTACCTCGAAATGAAAATTGAAGTGTTCTTTAAAATTTTCGATTACACGTCCATTTCTGATTCACACGGGGGAGGTCAAATTTTCGTTGAAACGCCCGTATGAAATTACCCTTTCTATTGATTGCTTTATCATTTCTATCTAATTGAGATATACTATTCAATTTTATTGATATCAAAGTTTGGAACAACATAAGCTGAATATATATATATATATATATATATATATATATATATATATATATATATATATATATATATTTGATTGATGCAACTAATTTTCCTTTATTTTGAGTATTTCAATATTAAATTCTACAAAAAGTATTTGAAGCTTTATATCTTCTATTAATTACCTGCGAGCGCTTTCGACAGTTGGTAGTAGGTACTGTCATCATCTGGCACTCCTCAAAAAAAAGCAGTTTGAGGAGTGCCAGATGAGGTAGAATTCAATATTGAAATATATATATACAATATTAAACATTAATTATATATAAACAATATTTTAGCTGTATCATAAACAAGAAGTTATATTAACGATTGATGAAATTTATCATCGTTTTGACACAAACCAAGCATAAAACACTTTTACTTCTGTCATTTGTCACTGTGGTGGCCATTTTTACCTTTTGGCTTAGCCAACTGGACAATTCTCCGTCGTAACTTTCATGAATGGAAAAATTTTGCGCGAAATTGTATTTATTTTTCTACAGGTAAATATGTGAATATGTGCGCTACAGATATGTAGTGCACTACTATTGCGCTACAGGTGTGCACCCTGGTGTGAATTGTGGGGCTTTCGACGTTATTTTAAATAAGGAAATATCAATTAATCGAAAAATGTTGTATAGCAGTGTATAATTGTGAAATATTATCCTACAAAATTTGTTGATAGATTCATTACAATAAGTGTATGCAGCTTCCAAAATTCATTAGAAAAAAAATTGTCAGATTTCATATAAAATGTTTTCATTTCAGTAAAAAGTCGTTTGTGATATACACACGATGGAGCTGTAGTGATTTCAGTACTCTGGTACGCGAATATTTGAATCAAAGGTAAAATTATATCCCAATATTGAATACTTCCAATTATTCATTTTCCTGATGTGTCTGATTTAGGATTTTGAAGGAATATGCAAATTATCCTTCCTTGATACATTATAACGAATCAAAAAAAAAGTCTGAAAAAAATTAAACGAACTATCGCACCCTTAGAATGAAAGTGACTTAACTCAAAATTCCTGTAATACTCGATTTTACCATAAACTGACCTTATAAAGCAAACTCTATAACCCTGTAAAGAAAAAGTCACCTATCTCTAAGTATAACAGGGACAGCGCATGTTTCGGTCTCTTTTACTGTTCCCGCTATTCATTCATGCATGTTGTGTGAAAGAGGCAGAACTAGTATTAAGTCAGAAGTGTTTTCTAGTGGACGTGTAAAACATCGGCGGATCTCGAATTGTGTCTGTTTATTGCAAATACTGTGAAGGTAGGTAACAACAATTTTTTTGTAATAAAGTGACCATTTATAAAATAGGTCTGTATAAAACAAAATATGTTATAGTGTTCAGTGGCCATTAACAGATTAGGTCCATTTAGTAAAAAATAATAATTAAAGACAAACGGCTCTTATACGAATACGTCTATTTTTGACTAAAATCATACTTATTATTTTTGTTATTCTGAATATTGAGCCTGTTTAGTAGTAAAAATAAGAAGGATTAGTTGGCTATTTTTTTAATACGTCACCTTAATATAAAAGTTTTGTACGTTATGAACCGATTTAAGTACTAAGTATTTTAACAAACCGATTGTTTGGGCATAAGAATGATGATCACGATCTTTAGTAATGAAGGATCGACTATAATAGAGAGAGGGTTTGAATCCAAACGATGAATTACAGTTTAATAAATTTGTTTTGTTTCAGACTTTACTTCACAAGTTTACTAGTTGAAATGACAACATCAAGACGAGTTCAAGAGATGTTTAGTTTGATGGGACTAACACCTCCAAAATTGCAGACTGATGAAAAAGAAAAAAAAACCAATCCACCTATTCCGAATGACTGGAGTTGCGATAAAGAAAACCAACCTAATTCTGATGCTGTATATCATAATGAATGCTCATTACTACACACAACACTTCCGTCTCAAATTGAGGACTTACATACACACGTCCACCTAGATCGTGATGTAGGTGAAGTAATTAATGACAGCTACGAGGGTAACGTGGAAAAAACTCTGTCACAGAAAGCCATCATTGATCCTGAAATAAATAACATGTCATCATCATCATCGAAGATTTCATCTGGATCTCACCTCAGAAGAAAATCGACTCCAATTGATACATACAAGATGTCACCATTACACTCCGGCGAAAAGGATGTGGACCTAAGCGATAGCGATCCGACATTAATTGTGCCAGAGAAGAAGGGTTCCAAAAGTCGTGAGAGTTTAACTAATTTTGACTCCCGCTCATCTCACAGTCAGACGTCTCCTCCTAACAATTCACCTGCCCGTAGTTTGTTGTCAAAAAAAAAATCTTCCCGTCGTAGTTCATCTTCTATAAGTTCATCCAGTAGCAGTTCTTCATCTAGCAGCAGTTCTTCATCTAGCAGCAGTTCGTCATCAAGTAGCAGTAGTGCACAATGTGACAAAAACACCAATCAAGATAACAATTATTTTTCCAACAGCAGAAAAAGGAGACGGAATACCACGAAATGGAAACAGACGTCCGCTAAAATTGCAAGGAATAGTGGGCAAGCATACACTTCTATCTCTAAATCAAAACGTCAAATCAAAGCACGCTCCGTAAAACCACCGTGTTCTCAAAGGTGTAGGTTGAAATGTCGAGACAATATCAGCGAAGAGCAGAGATCAAGTCTTTTCAAAAAATTCTGGGATTTGAATGAAATTGATCTTCAGCGTTCCTTTATCAATTCAAGTATGGCCGAAATATCTCCAAAATATCGTTACTCTAATGCTGAAAATCCAAGAAAATTTAACCACGCATTCTATTTCACTCTAAATAATGAGAAACGGCGAGTGTGCAAAACATTTTTTTTGAAAACTTAAGACATTTCTGATCGCATGATTCGCACCGTTAAAAGCAAGAGAGACACTGAAGGTTTCGTGCAGAAAGACTTAAGAGGTAAGCATTACAGACATATTAAAGTTGACGCAAATATTATTCAAGATATGAGAGACCACATTAATTCTATTCCCCGGATAGAGTCTCATTATTTAAGAGCACAGACAACACGAGAGTACATCGATGGTTCAAGAACGATCACAGAAATATACAGAGATTATGTTGATAATCAAAAGCAAAATGATAAGACCTACGGAAAGTTCAACAAGTTCTACGAGATATTTACTACTGAGTTCAATATTGGCTTTTTCAAGCCAAAAAAAGATCAATGCGACTTATGTAATCAATACTTACTATGTCCAGAAGCTAACAGACTAAATATTCAAGGAAAATATGACACCCATTTGAAAGAGAAAATTTTATCCAGAGAGGAAAAGCGAACAGATCGCGAAAACGTCAGTGATACGACTGTTTGCGCAATTTTTGATCTTCAGGCTGTGATGCAATGTCCAACGGGCGATATTTCTGCCTTTTACTATAAATCAAGGCTCAACAGTTTCAATTTTACCATAGTAGAGTTGGATAAACCGAAGGAAGTAAAATCTGATTCTAAGTATTGTTGTTATAAAAGCGTAAATTGCTATTTTTGGGACGAAACTCAAGGTAAGAGAGGCTCAAACGAATTAGGATCTTGCTTATTCAACTACCTTCAATCTATTGATGCACGATCCGGAGGAAAAAAAATAGATGTCATTTTATATTCTGACAACTGTGGTGGCCAGAATAAAAATAAATTTATAGCGAGTTTCTTTTCATTTGCGGTTGTGTATTTTGAAAACATCAATTCCATAACTCATAAATTTTTGATACAAGGCCATACAGAAAATGAAGGGGACAGCGTGCATAGCTTAATAGAGAAAGAAGTGAAAAAGAGTCTTAAGTCTGGTCCCATATACATTCCTCAACAATACGTCACCTTGATGAGAAGTGCTAAGAAGAATGGATCCCCAATTCTTGTTCACGAACTTGATTTTCATTATTTTTTTGATTTAAAAGATCTAGAAGTTCAATGGGGCTACAACTTCTCAGAAAATGAAGATAGAGAAACATGTAACTGGAATAATATTAAATTGCTGAAGTTACGAAACAAGATCCATTTCTGATCTATTACAAGACTTCTTACAAAGATGATTTTAAAATACTTAACGTCAGAAACAAAAGGAAGAAAATGCCGACACTAGAACAATTGGAACTTAGAAAACTGTATTCGGAAAGGATTGAGTTAAGTACTAACAAAAAAAAGGATCTCCGTGAGTTACTTAAAAAAAACTTGATACCAAATGTTTACGCTGCTTTTTATCAATCTTTATTTAACAATGAGTAAAAAAACCCTATTAAAACAAAGTTTTTACTACAAATCTTACTCGTCGTTATTAATGACTAATTGAAAAGATGTTTTTTATTCTGCTATATAAGGATGTAATTTTTATTTTCTGTTTGAAATAGTAACTCTTTCATGTGATTCTCAGTTATTAAGAGTTTTGACTTTGAATGTTATTTTTCATTAATAATTTAAAGATATATTTTGTTTTGTTATCAAAGTATGTGAATTTTAATTTATAATTTGCAAAAGTAACTCTTTTATGTGATTTTCAGTTAGGTACTGTTTGCTAAACTGATTAAACATAAGATTTTTTAGTTTGTAAGCGTAATGTAAATTACGGGTAATCTAAGACTATGTTTCTAAAATAATGTGTTATTTGCTAGTCAAAAGAGGCAATTAGTTACTACAACCTCATTAATGATAAGACTTAAATGAAAAGTTATTAAGACTGTTGTAAAGACCTAAAATAAATAGATACATTTGATTTTAAAAAATTTGCATTTCAATTTACTACGTTGTATTCACAGAACTCTCAGTACAACAATGACTTATTAATTATTATGTCAACAGAACGCTCTCCAATATGCGTCATAAACAGACCTAACTCATAAAAAATCTCAAAAAGTTCAAAAATAATTTTGCAATAGTGACTCAATTTGTAACTACTTTATATTTAATGTCAAAATATATATTAAAAATATTATAAATACAAAATTACTTGGCCACGGTGTACTCAAAAGGCTAATCCATAAATCTGCTAAAAATCGATCTAATGCGTCGGAACACAAAAGAGTTATATTGAGATGTATTCAATACTATACTTTTTTGAAAACTTTCTTGCTCATTTACCACAAACTGCATTTTTTGAATTCAGTCACTTTCATTCTAAGGGTGCGCTATGTCGACAGTGATTTCAAAATCGAAAATGCGGGATGGGGTTTCACTATGGAGCTCCTGAACTCTTGATGAAATTTATGAATATTAATATACATTTATTCCATCGGTGCGATGGAGAATTCTATATTTCACATGCTGAAGGGGAAAATTGAAACATTTTCAAGGTGGCTGCGCATTATGAAATTAACAACAAATACTATTTTAGACTTCCAGTCCTATTTCGATGAAAAATATCGTAGATATGAGAAGTGTATGACTGTTATGAATAGTGCTTTTATTCAAATGAAGATTGAAGTACCTGCCATCTATTTGTTTTTTGCCAATCAATTGAGAATATTCGTTTGAAGGTAGTTGACAATGTTTCGAGGTGCATTTAATTAGTTCAAACATCCATTGTCCAATATGATATAAATTGATTTGACATACCTGAAAGAATCTATAGAAATTAAAAAAAGATTAGCTGAAAAAAAAAACAACTATATCAGGCAAAATAATTGAAATTACAATGAAATAAAATACAAGCAACAACGAAAAAATAAAATAAATGAACATCTCGTGTTCAGATTGTTTCAGGTATTTCAAATAAATTTATTTCATATTAGACAATGGAAGTCCGAACTAATGAAGTGCAATTGATAATATAACAGCTTTACAATGAAAATTCAAATGAAGCGAAACATAGCCAATAAACGGATCAAATTTTGAAAATTTCCAAAGGTGGTCATTATCACCTTCGATGAGTACCTCGAAATCATATCAGGAATTCATGTTGTATTTTTACAATTATTTAACATTCAGCTCCAATTCTTCACTTGAAACAGTTGTGAATTTGATGGAACTATTTTTTGTAATATTTTTGGCATCGACATCAATGCTTTCTCGCGGTGAAAATAACTAGTCAAAGGGGTTTCGAACTCACAATCATTGGATTGTTAGTCATTTGCTACAATTCACCACTTCATGAACTGTTTCTATTACTTTCAATGTTGGTAATAAGTGATTATTACGAATGAGTTCTGCTCGTACATTATTAGTAAATATATATCAGTAATTTTCTTTGGCAAGTTGTCACTATTTTCATTCGCATCACGGCTTCGAGATTCAAATTACCTTTCCGAAATGGACCGACATCAGTTAACAGAAGATGCTAGTGACATCATTCTACATCCTACAACCGCGCCAGCTTCATTTATAAAATAGCATTGCACTTGAATTGAGACGCACAATTATTATCTAATATCTTGGTGGCTTAGATTCGAGACTCACCTTCATATAACTGTTTCGCGAACATAATCTCGAACTTGTAGCGCTCATTTCTGATTTGACCGACATCCATATCTTGAACACCTGTGATTAAAGAACTGGGTTTGACGAGATCGGGGTTTCTGTTCGATTCATTGCACTGAATGTGATTTTTCATCGGTATAGAACTATTTTTTCTGCTGGTGAAGTTTCGAGAGTTTATTCGTTATAAAAAATGGTTAAGCAGACAGGTGAGCAGAAAATGTTAATTTATCCTTCGAATTATTTTTGAATGGTTCTTCAAAATGTTTAGGTTTTTGAATAATGCTGATATCAAGTTGATAATGGAAAAGTATATGCTTTCGATTATATGGAAGCGTAACTGTATTGAAAATACCGTTTCGATGAAGAATAGAGTTTATATTTTCATAAATATTATTGATCTTTGAAGTGGTGCTGGTTATATTTTTATTTCACGCCCTGAATTTCTGAAATGATTTTAGATTTTAACAGTTCACTGTCAGCTGAAGCCTTTTTCTTTTCGATTATTTGGTTTCAATGGAGCAGTTGAAAGCCTAATTGAATGGAATTGAAAATCCATTAGCATGATGAATGAATTGTCATCAAGCCAAGAAAATATATATTCGAAAGTAATAATTTCTAATCACAACATCAAATCAATTCAATGAATGAAACTGATAATGAAAATTACCTATAACTCATAATTGGAATAAAAAATGAGCAAATAAATACAGGCGATTAAATATATATATATATATATATATATATATATATATATATATATATATATATATATATATATATATATATATATATATATATTATGAAGGACAGTCTTTGCTGATTAGTTAGGAACAAAACCTGGAAAATATCTTTGGGTGATCAGCAGAACGGAAGTGTCGAAAATAATGTTATATTCAAACAATTGAAACATGTCAATACAATAAAACAAATCACTACATTAATTGACTCCTCACTGGATAAAAAGGAAATTATTGAATTAGAATTTACTAAAAATCGTTATTTGTTTTAAAATTATGGAATACCGGTAAACGACGTAGTTGAAGAACAAAGAGAGAGACAACAAACAATTGCCAATGACAGCTGTCATGTGATTCAGTTTGGAAAAGTGTGATTGTTTGTAGATGATGAAATTATGGAACAAAGGAGAACTGTTATTGTGCTGCTCTATAAGTAACTCAATGAGAAAACCCAAAAATCAAATATGTCCAATTTAATATTAATTAATTGACAATACCCTTATTAGTCTTAGGTTAGTTATTTTTGTACAAAATTGTTAAATGAAAATGTATCTGAATTTACCAATGTAAAAATCGTAGAATAGATAAATTTTATGATATTGAAGTTGAAAATTTGTATTTATGAAAATCGAGAGGTGGTAACTAGGGGACAAATAGATTTTCAATTTTTTGTAAACAAGGAGGATTCTTCTCAAGGCGACGACGGTGAACGCCACACAAAATTTTCTCTCCTGATATTTGAAAAATATTATATGAAAACTTAACAATTCAACAGTGATTGTATTTTATACTGTGAAATTGAAGTGAATCCAGTATTTACCTGCCTGTCCAGCCCGTTCCAGTGATATAACCACACACCAGGATGTGGAGGAAAAACAAAGTATTTACCGATTCAATTTCTCATCACAATATATGCATATATTAATGAAATTGTCCAAGAAGATAATAGGACAATCAAAATGAAGTCTGCGAAGAATCAAAGTGACTTCGAATAATAAACTGACACTCTCTTTTGCTAATTTATATATATTTTTGACTTCAACATTTTAACATTCATTGTTGGAAATTGTTCTACATTTTCTAAAATCAGTTGTGTCTTTTTCAAATTTCTTCAGAGGAACATCTGCAAGTAAAATCAAATTTGGGTAATGTTGTGTTTGTGCCTGAATCCACCTGAGGTATTGAGAAAAATCTCTATACACTGAGGTATAGGATTTGAACTCAATATATACGAGTCTAGCCAATCAAAATTTACATCCCAAAAAATAATAAAAATAATAATTAGTATGAATTTATTTTCAATATTTATATATATATATATATATTTATATATATATATATATATATATATATATATATATATATATATATATATATATATATATATATATATATATATATATATATATATATATATATATATGGAACCAACAAATTATGGGGCTTAGCAGCAAATGGAAGAGTACTCTTTAAAGTTTGTCCAAGCTCTCGGAAATTTAATAAATTGTTTCCATCATCAGGGATGCTACAATTTGAGGGTGTAAGTACTAATAATTTTGAATTATATATATATATATATATATATATATATATATATATATATATATATATATATATATATATATAATTGAGGATATTTGTTTTAGATTAGTCACGATTAAACGTGATCACAAAGATGTGTGACCAGTGTCTATGTTTTTTATCAATCCATGAAACTGACACTTCACAAAGATCACGTACTCTGCTGTGGGAGTCATACAACATGATGAGTTGTGATCTTGTGATCATGTGATTTTTGTGAACTGTCAGTTTTATGGATTAATAAAAAACATTGGAGAGTTATAAATAGACACTGGTCACACATCTATGTGATCACGTTTTTTCGTGACTAACCTAAAACAAATATCCTCAATTTAACCATGCTGGTGCACAATTGAGATTTCAATCTACAATTAAATGTAGATTGAAATCTAAATAAAATCTACATTTATACCGTTTGTTCTGCATAAGATGACCGACAGGTTTTGATTGTTATGAAGGAACTAGCTTCTCTCAAACTCACGATAGTAAGTAGTCTCATCCAATCTATGAAATTGTAACAGTGTTGTTTATTTGTTAACAATTTTTTAGTGAGTTCTGAAGAAGGAAATGAACATTTCCGAAAGCTTGACATAATACCAAAAAGTTTTTCTTACTCCCTGACATCTTCAGAATTGACTGCAACCTCACAAACAGAAGTCACATAGTGGTTTCGAAGTTCTTTCTTCAACTGGCCAGTCACGACCAACCCAAGGGTTATATATATATATATATATATATATATATATATATATATATATATATATATATATATATATATATATAATGCACATATATACATATGCACATTTTGTCTTCAATCGAGGACCGCCTGCCCGGTACTGACGATGCTGACGAGGCTGAAACAGCTGTCTACCGGTGGCTCTTAAATTGAAATCAATATGGGAATGATCAGAATGGTACTCATTTATTCACCTTCTATATATATATATATATATATACAGAGTGACCCATTTGAAAGCGGGCCACCTCTCTAAAACTGTTATTTATTATCCGATTCAGAAGTTTTTTTTTTCAATAGATAGAGCGTCAATAGTTCTATTAGAGTGCTGTGAAGTCGAAATATAAATAAAATTTTCAAGGCCTACTTCGAATTTTTTTCAAGGTCAAAAATCCAAAAAACATACTAGCGATTTTTTTATATGAAATTTGACGACGCCACTGGATTTGTGATGCTTTCAAATGGTTGTGACTGAAATTTCAAGATAAAATAATGTTTTTTAACAGAAATATGGCATAAGTAAAATATACCAATCACTGTCAAAATAATTCAAATAGTTGTATATTAAATAACAATTTTGTAAATAATATGGTTTGAAATACTTCTTCAGAACATAACAACTTTATGTGCGATATAGTTATCTTTATTAGCACACTGCAGTTTGTTGTCAAAGAATAGAAATACACATCTTTATATCATAATATAATTATCAATATTAAAACCATAAATGAACCACTACAAAAGAATGTATTAACATGACAATGCCCACACATTAAATTTTGGACTGTTCCACCAAATCTCCATTCAATTCGATACATTTATCATATCGTTTTCTAATGTTAACCAAAACATTCAATAATTGATTTGGGGTGATATCTCTGCAAGCCTGTCTTATTCTTTCACGCAGTTCCTCTTTGCTCGTTGGGCGAGTTTTGTATACTTTTTCCTTAACGGTGCCCCATAAAAAAAAATCAAGTGGAGTCAAGTCCGGGGATCTGGGGGGAAACTCAATCAGTGAACTATTTCGCCCTATCCACCGATTAGGAAAATTTTCTTCCAGCCAATCTCTAACAATCCTGCTATTGTGGATGGAACAGCCATCTAATTGAAATAGAATATGGGCCTCTTCTGCTAGTGGAAGTTCATCCATAGCGTTGGAAAACTCGTTTTTCAAAAAATTCAAAAAAATTTGACCATTCAAATTGTTTTCAAAAAAAAAGGGGCCAATTATTCTGGTATGTAATATTCCGCACCAAACATTTATTTTTTGGGAGTACTGTCTTCTGCAATTTATTATCCAATGTGGATTTTCTTCCGTCCAGTACCTTGAATTTTGAGAATTAACTGTTCCATTGGTTATGAATGTTGCCTCGTCACTGAACAAAATTTTTTTCAGAAAATTCCTGTTATTTAGATATTCTCCTTGAGCCCATAAACTATACTCCATCCTCTTTTCATTATCGCCTTCTTCTAAGGTGTGAAGAAACTTTGGTTTAAAGGGCTTCATATTATTATATTTCCTAAGATTTCTCCTTATTGTTTCACGCGGTAAGTTGATGTCCAAACTTGCAATTCTCACACTTGTTTTCGGATTATTATTAAAATAATTTCGAATTCGTTCAGAATTATTTCGTCTCTGCCTTTGTACAGTATTAATATTCTTCAGGATATGTTTACTAACAGCTCCATACTGATTGAAAATTTTGTTTACTCTTCCAACTGTAGCTCTGCTAATATTTCGACGCTCCGGATGCATGTTATTGAAAATTCTACATACTTCCCTTTCGGATCTGTCGTTGTTACCACGAAGTTTTACTATTTCAATTTTCTCCTGCAAAGTCAAATTATCTGCCATACTTCTTTATTAGTGTAGGTACTTGAAGAGTTATAAACTTCACTATTAATACTGACAAATTTGTGTCTTTTCGTCTTTTATTTTAATGACTTGTCATCTCCACGGCAACTTAACTTTCAAAGCCTTCTAATAAAAATAATATTTTCGAAATGTGGCATCCCAAACATGTTTGAATGAAACCAAGATATGTAGATATTCGGAATAACTGACAACCACCAAAGAGGAACTGCGTGAAAGAATAAGACCAGGCTTGCATAAATGTTACCCCAAACCAATGATCGAATTTTGATCGAATCTTATGATTAGTTAGCATTAGAAAATGGTAGAATAAACGTATCGAATTAAATCGGAAATTAGTTACAAAGTACGGAAATTAATGTCTGGGCACTCTCATCTCAATCCATTTTTTTGTTGTAGTTCATTTATTTCATCAGTATTGGTTATTATTGATTATTGAATATTGATTACTATTTGATGTAAAGATGTATATTTCATTTCTCTGATGACAAAAAAACTGCAGTGTTTTGATGGACATAACTATCTTCTATACTTTATGGAGTTCTGTTTGAAAGAAACATAATTTGACACCATTTTGAATAACTGCTGTTTACAAGCTCGACTGCTAACGACGTGAAAGAGCATTTTAAACGATATTATTAATAATATTGTGATTTAATATGACGACAATTCGAAATATTTAGATAAAGTGATAAAAATTTTACTTATGCTATATTTCTGTTAAAAAAACATATTTCATCTTGAAATTTCAGTCACAACCATTTGAAAGCATCACAAATCCAGTGGCGTCGTCAAATTTCATATAAAAAAATCGCTAGTATGTTTTTTGGATTTTTGACCTTGAAAAAAATTCGAAGTAGGCCTTGAAAATTTTATTTATATTTCGACTTCACAGCACTCTAATAGAACTATTGACGCTCTATCTATTGAAAAAAAAAACTTCTGAATCGGATAATAAATAACAGTTTTAGAGAGGTGGCCCGCTTTCAAATGGGTCACTCTGTATATATATATATATATATATATATATATATTATATATATTATATATATATATATATATATATATATATATAATTGATAGTGTAACGACCGTATGTATGTATAGAATAGTAGTTTTTCGGGGATTCGGTCTGATTACACTAAATATTTACTCTTTTTAGCCGCCCGAGCCCGGGCGGCTAAATTTATATATATATATATATATATATATATATATATATATATATATATATATATATATATATATATATATATATATATATATATATATATACCTTTTTTAGTCTTGATTGAAAAAATTTTAGATTTGGTGATATTTTAATTGTTTTTTTTTCAACTTAATGAACATTTTAGATTCAAGATAAAGGAAACTAATCTGATAAAGAGTTGTTCTATGAATATTGGGCATCAGTTCATCTGTAGAACGAGTTGGATAATTATATTGATGGGGTGGTATATTATATTTGTTTTTATCAACGTGTATATATAATTCATAAATATAGAGACCAGCAAGAGTTAGTATAACGGCAATGATTCTTATTGAATTTTTTTGCAATATACATATTCTTTCAGCAGCAGATCCGGTACGTCAATTCGAATTTCCATATTTCAAATGACAATTTATGGTCGCAAAGTACAAGCTCATTAAAATCTCTTCACTACAAAAATCAGCCATGAATTACAGAGCATAGCAGTTTTTCCTCAATTCACAACAGAGTGTCCCAATATGAAGAGTCCATGTGAGTTAGTAGTCCAAGGTGGAGCCTAACATTTTGGTGAAAGTAGAAGATTCAATTAGCAGATCCTCGTTTTCATGAATAACATAATAATCGGGCGAGTTACTGATTGTGAACTTCATCATCATAGTTTAGATGTATTGAGTGTTAAGTTATTTTCGTGCCCATATGTTCACTTGTTTATATACCTCCTTTGTTTTTTCCTATAGGTTCGTTACATCAATTTCTTCCACTATGAAATTTAATTCATCTGCATATGCCACTGTGTGAATAGTTGATAATCCTTGAAAATATGTCATCACGTCATTTGGGTATATCAAAAATAGTATAGGTCCCAGTATTGATCCCTATGTGACACCCTGCCTAATTGTTGTCAACTGACTTAGCGTGTTTCCAACACTGAGACGCTGACTTCTATTTATTTTCCAGATAGAAATTCATCAAATCTGAAGGAACTCCTCTTACATTATATATTTTTATTTTTCATAATAGCAGGTCATTATCAACACATTCGAAAGCTCTGGAGAAGTCTATGAACAATCGATGTGTTGAAATAACGGTTTGGTGTTGGGAAAAACTCCAGTAATATTCATTCAACTACATTTACCACATGCTCATCGAACTAATAAAGTGCTGTTTCCGTACGTTTGTTTTTTGTGAAAAGGATGTTGATTTCATGATGATTCAACAATGGTGAAGAGAGACATTATTTGATTTTCAATATCCATCTCAAAGTTCTACAATAAAAGAATAAAAACATGAGAATAGTTAATAAGTACAATGAATTATAGAAATACCTGCATGAAACAAAAAATGTATAATGGAGAAAAGAAAATTATCACATGTTATTAGTGAATAATTGGTCACAATGACATGTTAATGGTAATGAAAATTTGAAATTCAGTAATAATAAAAGAGTTTATAACATCTTAGCTATAAATGATTGAAGTATGGGAGGATTAGAGCCTTTATTCCCACTAATTAACATAAAGGCTCTAAGCCTCCCATACTTCAGTCATTTATAGCTAGGATCCTATAAATTTCCTTCATATTACTGGATATGAAATTTTCATTACCATCAACATGTCATTGTGACCAAGTATTCATTGGTAACATGTCGAAATAATTTTTTTTCTTCATTATACAATTTTCTTCTTCATGTAGGTATTTTTATACTTCATTGTATTAACTATTGTTAAGTTGTTTTCCTTTTATTGTAGAATTTTTAGATAATCAGATGATGATGAACCTATATAGGTTCTGAACATGTACTGATTGGTGGTTTTACCGTTTCAACATCTGTGAGTGATAATAAACGTTGAGTTTTTCTGCATCGTGAATCTATTACTCTCCACTTCGAGATATAATGGACTTCTATCACAGATATAGAAATACTATTCTGTAGTATTTTCTTCCAGTGAGTATTTCGTTGCTCTGAAATTTTAAATGATATAGAAGTAGAATCAAAAATAGTTTTCATTCAGTTATCTCATTTGAATTATTATATTTCAGTAATTTTGCACATTTCCCAATTTTATGTCTTTCATCAAATCAGAAATTGTGTTTTTTTTCATGAAAGATGATTCCCAGATTTAATTTTTAACTTTATTACAAGTAATTATTGACGTAGTAATTGATTCAGGTCGGGTATGAAACGTGAGCACTCTTGCTAATCAGTAGTCAGTCTCATCACGCAAAACTGTTTGTTTTGTATATCACTTATCACTGCCATTTGAAACATGAAAGATAAAATAACTGTAGTTTCTTATTGTTCTCATGAATACTCTGATTTCCTAACTGAATTCAAGGAGTATGTAGGTCACAAACTAATTTTCTCAAAAATATTTCACATGATTATTAGAATTTTATTTTCCGTACTTCACGATTCAACAAAGTTATTGTGTGGATTTTCAGATACCGCTAGAAACCTGAATGAGAAAAATATTTCTCAAATTTCCAAATAAAATTCCAATAGCTTTAAATCATTTCATGAAGCTCAAAATATCATACCTATGGGAACACATAGAGAAGATAAATGAAGTTGTCCACAGTTCATGTAAGAATTGCTCAGCAGGAATATTTTGGAAAATGATTGTTGGATATTTGAATCCCATAAATAAAAAATGCTTGTGAAAAATGTTTCATTATAACCATGGATAGTGTTATTAATCTTCATCAAGTAACGGGTCAGTCTATTCATAAATGTCAGATAGTCAATAAAATAATTAACCGATGAGTGGATCAGTTAGTTACAAACACCTAAAACATTATACATATTCATAGAGTATGAAGTTCTACACCTCTGCTGATTCAAAAGATTAGGAAACAAAAAAAATTGGGTCAGATATATTGGTTCCACATGGAACTGAAGTGGAACTGATTCATAAATGGAGTATAGCAAGAATGTGAAAGAATCTTGAACAGATAAGGCAGACTATATTTACAAATTAACGTTGAGGAAAATCTGAATTGAACTAAGAGAAAAGTAGTTGTGCCATAAAATGATTGATACTCTCGCAAAATGAAATTATTCGAAGTTGTCTTATGAAACAAACATCGATTCATGATATTTTTGATTTTGTTACGTTTGGAAATGATGAGTATCCCCGTTAGTTTCTTAAAGCAATCATTGGATCAATTTGGATTCAATCAATTTCAATTCATAAACTGCGTATAATAATGGGTTGATGGAGTTGAATTGTTGACCTTCTCTGAACAAAATGATTTCGAATGGGGAGGGTATTCATAATGATTGAAATAATAATGAATGAATACTTTGAAGGAAAGAAATGAAGAATTCCAGTGACTTGATGAATATATTCAAGATACAAACTTCAGTTCACTTCAGATGATAAAAATGCCGAAATACACATATTTCACATATTTTGTATATGATCAAATCAGTATACCTCCTGAAAAATTCATCTTTCAGAATATCATAAAATTCCATTTGGAGGCCATGGCTTCATTGAGTATCCTTTATGATTGAAAAAACTCAAAACTCAATATTTCATGCTGTGACCTGTCTGCTACTTGGCTCAAAACCATTTTAAATGCATTTAATATGGTATGGAGTTTTGTGTTTGGCGATATTCAAATTATGATCCTTTCGTGAATAAAACAAATCACAATTCTTGCCTTCTCAATAGACTGTACACATTATAGTGAGGAAATAATATACTAATCTGTTTAAAATCTGTTTTTCCGTTAATCAGATGTCGCCCTCATACGAACGACAACTCTCAGAAGTTGAGAAACCTGTGCGAGCTGAGGACTAACGAGGTCTTACCTTTTAACGTGTGATTCCTAACACTAATAGAATAGTATTTGCTGGAAAATAACCATACAACATATGTCGAGATGATTCAAAATGTCATCAATTGAAAAAAATGAAAATTGTCGAATTGTGAGTTTACACGTATCATCAATTTGTGGGAGGAGAAGCATAAGTTCTCTTTTATGAAAGGGATGGAAAAAAATCGCACCTTCAAGATAAGTGAGGGAAAGTTCAATTCATGCTCCTGAATTAATATATTTGGTAGTTATATTCAAATATGTATTTGTATTTGTGTATCTGATAAGTCGAATTTATATTATTTCATAATATTATAACACTGCTAATGCTCTACATGAATATCAATCGAAATAATCCACTCGTTTCTGAATTGAATATTACTGGAGTTTTTTCCCAACGCCAAACTGTTATTTCAACACCTCCATACGTGTTTCGATCACCAAGTGATCATCTTTAAGAGGAAGATCAAACTGTTCTCAGACATTGCTGAATTTTCGGAATAAATTTTAAAAAAATCACTATCGGTCATTCTTTACTTTTAGTTAGTTCATGGTTGTTATGAACATATAACAAAAATTAACCACTAGAAAGCAGGTGTTACTATTTTTGAAATATGTTTTTTCATTACTTTTTGTTGAGTACTATGATAGATACTTGCTAAAAATGTTCGTACGAATCACTGATTGATTGACTGATGAGATCGTCGGTGGAGATTTTTTATGAGGATCATTCAAAGTTTTATTCGGTGATATACTTGATTACTTTTGAATAAATTTATGATGAATGTTGATGTTGATGTTGAATTCACTAAGAAGAAAATATATAGTATTATATCTAAAACATCATCCACGTGAGTTCAATTCAATTCGAAAGAAAACATTTTTTTTCCAAAAATTATTCGAATTCATAATGAATGAACTCATACATAGGAGTTACTTTTAGATACAAGTGAAAATAACCCTCGGTACAACTACTTTCACATGACCACGGCTTTTAGGAAAAGAATACTACTTTCATACACACATTGAATATAATAAAAATCACAATTTTGTTAGTCAGTTTTGTTAACATTTCGGTGAGTTCACATTATCAAAAATCGAAAGCACTAAAAGTAATCTCGACACCTGACCTTTATGAGAAATTCCATTATGCCTATGAATGAAACTTTGTGATATTCATCAGTTTTGGATGATCCAAATTGAATTTCGTAAAATATATATGGAATGATCCTAATCAACTGCTAATCACCTCATTAAACATATTGTTACTGAAATCAAATCAGTTATTTCTCAAAATAATATAAAAGGAAACTATTAGATTTCCGTATACCCCGTATTTCAATGCAGAAAGTACAGCTCTTCTCAACCTCGTCTCTACGCCAAAGTATAAAGTGCATGACATAACAGAATGAAATTACTACTCGGTTATACTAGGTCAGGGACAGTGTTCAGGCAAGGTGAGAAAGGTAATAGCCTAGGGTAGAGCAGTGGGCCTCACCATGATACATTCTATTAGAGTTTAGGTTAATAAACTTCACGTTCATTCAAAAGTATACAATTCGAAGCAGTTTTTTCATGGAGCACATATTGAATAATAATTATTAACTATCGCACTGCAAACTCATTCATTGGGCGAGCCCCCGAGGTCATGAAACTCGTGATTTATAGTGAATGATACACATTCATAGCGTAAAAATATAATTTCACAGAGAAAGTATTCCTATAGTTTGAATAGAAGCACATGCTGGAAAAATTTGAACATGTGAAAGTTTCATTCAAATTGAAATGTATGTTATATTGGTTCGGGTCAAATCTTGCACATTAATTTTGAAGTGAATTTTTGCATACACTTCAAGTTTGGATGCTCATTATTCATTAATCATTTATTAACTGTATTTGGAATTCCTTTTTCTATTTTCAATCACTCACGTATAGTATCTTTCATAATATAATAATTATTATTTTGTTCCATGAGGTTGCGCTGGTCGGGCCCTATACCCGACGCTCTTATACATTCGGAGCGGCCCGAATTATCAACCATTATCAACCAATGACCACTCGCACATCGTGGAGTTAGTGATCACTGTGTTCTAGAAGCATGTGAGTAACATCTTCTTGCATTTGTCTGGCTAAGATTCCAGTCTCAGTGGGGCAGACCGGATTGATTTTCAGATTCAAGAGTAGAGAAGGTACCATTCCAGCAAGAGCCCCAATATACAAAATAATGAACTCAATAGAGAGTTTTGGATAGAATTCATGGAATCCTGAGAGGAAATCTCGATATTTTATTCGTTTTTTTTTCTCATTTTTGATTAAAGTCTTCTGAAAATGAGCTGACAACTCCACGACAGATATCGTCTTGATTTGATAGTCGATGAAAACTACTTCAGGTTCATTAGCTTGTATGAGCCTGAGGGTGAGAAATAAATAGTACCAATAACGCGATTGCGTTAGATGAGGGTGTTAAAGACAGGCAGGGCATGATTGTCCCTTCAGTTCCCGACTGCAGCTCACTCGATCTGAGGAAAGCAAATATCAGGCGCTTTGACAGGCCGAGACTTTTGGTATTGTTGAAGACAACCCCATGCATTGGCATATTCTTGTGTTGCTGTAGGAATGAAGTGATATTTGTGGCTTTCATATGGACCTTTTGCGATGACAAAGTTATGATCACCACGTTCCGTGTCGAAAACTAAATCGAGTTCATCAGTTGCTTGGCCGGCTGTCCCAAATGAAAATGCTTTGAATCCTGTTCGATTATGGTCAGGGATCTTGCATAGAAAGCATTCTGAACTCCCGATTACTTTATAGGATATATCCAGTACCATTCTGTCATGTAAACATTTCAAGTGCATGGCCTTCCTGTTGTTGAAGAAAGAAAAACTGTGGATTGAACGATTTGAGATGCAAATTCCAATGGAGATGTATCATTTTCTGGAAGTTGATACATCTCTTCTTGGGTCTATTCCACTAATTGGACTGATTAGAGCCCGATTGAAATGACGAGTATATTGGTAGCAGTAACTATTTTAACCACGATGACGAGATATGTCGGAGTTCGAGATGGTACTCTCCGCGGAGAGAGTTCTTCACTGTTGTTACCTCTTGTGAATGGGGTTGTTTCAACACGAGGTGGGTATATACGTGTCCACCATCCAGATGGTGCAGGATGATTTCCTCTATAAACTACACACCCTTTCCGTAGTCCCTGCATAGTCCTCTTTTGAGATGAATTGTTGTACATTTATCTAACCAGAATTTCATACCGATAGCATTCGTGTACTCTTCCGTAACTCTCATCCATATAAAATATATGGGATTTTTGGGGTGCTACAGCTATATTCTCGAATATTTTTTAGCACAACGGTCAATGGCATTAGTGATATGCATAAAATAATAGGAATAAGGAAATCGTTCTGAATTATATACTTCGTCTGAAAATGACCCACACAGTTCTGACTCTAGCCTGACCAGGTATTATGGTGCAGCCAATCTCTGTCAGAGGGATATCAGTCATCTCACTATTTTCTCAGGTACCGCAAGGCATCTGAGCAAATTTAAGATGATCTCATGCGATGTTGTATCAAATGTTATGCGGTAATCGATTCAGTCCATAAAGAGGTTACACTTATACTGTAAGGAGTTCTCTTTCACACGTATATCGATGGGCAGGTTATTTTTACATCCACCGACTTCTTTTAGGGGCATTTTCTGTTAATGTATCCGGTCGAATACTGATACTACAAATTTAAGAATGGTGACGGTCTTTTTCCCTTAGGAATCGACAAATTTCCACTGTTAGGCATGGGACCGGCCCACTTCTCGACTAAATAATCTGAAATCTGATTTTTTCTGTTCAGCCATTAGTTGAAAATTCTGTCCATAGGACGGTGTTGCTTCATAGTTTTTCACCCATAGGGTCTCTTCTAACTTCATCCAGGATTATCGAGTTGCGCAGTTTATTGAGCTCAGATTGTCGAAATTCTCTGCTGAACTGAGAGGCTCTTGAAATAAGGTACAAGTTTTCTCGCGTTACATAAGGTTTCACGCGATACTTCATCACTTCACTTCTCTAGTGATTATCTTGGCAACCACCAGCATTCGTGGTTTGGTAGTCAGCAGCACGCCTCGATTTGAAATGTGATGAATACGTCCTAATTTGGCGGCTATTCGCCGCACTGTAGGCGTGAATCGCATTTTAGCCGTCCTTTATTCCATCATGAATTGGATATATGCGTCTCATATCCATGATGCATTATGAACGTGATTCCAGCCTACATCCTACACTCGCAATTCAATCTTTCGAAAGGCAAGGCCGATATTTCGTTTTCGCGAAACGGCTTTCTACACGGTGATGTTAGTTTTACAGCCTCTTGTCTAAGTACACTATGGACCTCAACATATAAAGGAAGCAGTTCTTGTAGCTTCAGGGGCCTAATTCTGTGGCCCGATCAATATGTTCTAATTGGCTCTATTGGTGGCATGATGCCAGTCTTTGCAGGTGGTAAAAGTATTTCATCACTTCCAGCAGGCTGGGAAGGACCTTCATAGTCCTGCTCCCGAAAATAAAATACGCAATCTTTAGAGTTTTTACGAAAACGATACAGCATGCTCCAGAAGTGTTCCACACCACAGAACATGCATTTTCGCCATGAGTCTGATTCGCCCAGGCTCACCATTCTTGTAGTAATGCATGAGTCTATCCCTTGGCCTGAGGAAACGAAAATTCAGTTGCCCTCATGGACTGAAATTTTCAAAATTTTCGAAGGAGAAATCATGAGCCCGCTCATCCATGTGTAGCCACAGAAGTAAACTGATATCTGCGGCTTTGATGTGAGCCTTTTCTGAATGGGTTTCAACTTGGTGACAGAGTTGTGGTCACCTCTCTCCAGTGTCGAAAACTATACCAAGTTTATCCGCCTCTCAGGCAGATTCCTGGAAGAAAAATGCTCCGACCCATGCTTTTCCATGATCGCAGAACATGCAGAGGAAATGATACCAACTTTAAAGTCCACGGTCTCCCAGTTGTCAGAAAATGTATAAGTGTGAAACAAATAATTCAGGATGCAAAATCCTAAGATGAATTTTCAAGTTTTCACTTCAAATTGGAACAGCCCCTTTCCACATGGCTACTCCAAGAGAGTAGAGAAAGATCGAAACGTCAAGCAACATTGATATCTTCATTGATTTATTGCTGGAACTGAAAAAAAATGACTCAAAAATTAAAATTTCATTTTATGTGACACAATTGCATAGTAATTATTGATGAAGGTTATCATTCAATTATTGAACAGACTGCAAAACAAGTACGATGATAACTGAAAAAATAATCGATGGTGAAATTACATTGCTTATAAATGAACTTTGAATTGAATCGAACCGATAACTTTTTAACATTACGCCATTTACATGATATAAAATTTCGTCGCGAGATTTTCCTGCGTGTATGAACAAGAATGTAATATGTAGGGCGATCACGATGTAAGTGATTGAAAAAATATATGTTTTTCAATTCGATGTTTGTTTCATTCTCTTCAGAACTTTCGATCAAGAGCTCATTTTCAAAAGTGTTTTTTTACTGTTAAGACATACGCGTTTTTTCTTATGCCTGCGAAATTAAATGAATTACAGATATTGGATATGAAATTTTTGAGAAAATAAACAATCTTTCTGTACTATTATCAAGCGGATAACCGTTCAATTAACAGCTAAAAGACGGAACTACCTGAAAATGATTCGAAAATTGAAAATCTTCATTTATATTGCTCTAGATGAACCGAACATCAATATGCATTCTCCACCATTGATAATTAGTTTTCAAAAATGGGAGCAAAACTGTTACTGAATTGGTTTTGAACTGAAAAGTGGATAACAGTGGATTTCTGTTTTTACTATGCCAGTTTCACCAGGTGTTCGAACACAAATATGAGGAAACTCGTGAAATGAGATTATTCTCAATAGATTGATTGAAGAAAAACATCCGTAACAAGATCGAGAAAGCTTCTTATGTATTCATCAATATTTCTTTGAACGAAACATGAGATCCAGGAATATTCTAGAATATCGCGAGAATAGTCTGAAACCTTGGGAAACATTCAGATACTGGAACATTATGGACCTTTTGAAGTCTTGTTTGCGTGAATGGGGCTACTTATTAGTAGAAATATATAAAGCGAAATCTGTCGTGAGTGCTGGAGTCATTTTTTAATCAAAGAACCTTAATAACTTCAGAAAAGTTGTTTAGTTGCAACAAAAGTGATAAAGCCCCTTCAAAATTTTCACAAGCCTGATACGGTCAACTATCAGTGAGGTTATAGACGTTAATTTTCAATGTCATCATAAAAGTTTAAGGGATCCCTGACAAAACATTTCTAAATGCCAATAGAAACACCATTGAACCAACTAATTGATTCCTAAACAAATCCATTGAGGATTAAAAGTCGCCAGGTTATCAGGCTTTGTTGAATTGAATACAGCCAACGAGGTTACAGCTGTTTTGTGATGAAATGAATCTAGTTCAGTCTGCAATGTACTGGTTACGAATCATTTGTTTAAAAATATTTAACACTTCAATCTTATAAACTTCAATATGTTCATATACCTCACCTCAAAACTACCTACCTTTCTATGATAGTTAATCATTTCTTTTCTATACAAAGCATGTTCAGCGGTCAGCTATAACTCTTTCGTGTTCTTAATCTCCAATATGGAGAGCAATGTTAATTTAGCTGTGTTACGAACGAATAGTAAATGGTAAACGGATGTGATCGTGCGGTATTTGGGGAACCCCGTGAATTTTTGTAAATCATCTAAAACTCTTTGAAACTGTCAAACGTAGTTTGTTATCAATATTTCTGAATTCACACAAGTTGTTGAGTTTTCACGGCTTTGGGCAATTTGTTCTTGTATCATCTCTAAATGTTCCTTCTATATTACCCTGACCTAGATTTTTTTCCTTTCAACATTAGTTTGATACTGCTAAAACGATTCTACACAAAAATACAAAAATCATTATTTAATTAGCAGATTTCACCATGTCTCTTATGTGCCTCACAAATAAAAATTGTATTTTATATCTCGATCCAATATATTTGCTTTCTATTTCAATCACTAGAAACACACCCTCCATTCCATAATAAGATATGAATACGTTGAATTATTGAGATGAACATTTTCATCGAATAAAATATAATCTATACCTTGGATATCAATTTAGGATGTGATTAATATTTTATTCAGATAATCACGGTTTCGAACTATTTGGACCGTTTTGGAAAGATTAACACTAGTATCAGAGTTGACGCTGAATCATTGATGAAAATGATGAACACAATCATTTGATAATGATCATACGTATCTCTTTTCATCGCAATTAATATTTGGAATTTGGATTTTTCGAAAAATTTTTTTTTTGGATATTCACAAAATACTTGTGAAACACAGTAGGTATTTTAATGATTCTACTTTCATCCATATTTAAGATGTCTCACCTTCGAGCATTACTGATTATATGTTTTCCTACTTGATACGCGATACGAATAATTCATACATTCTAGGAGACAATACTGCAAACTATGGTTTGAAAGTAAATATCTGCGTCAAAATATTCAACATTAATTACTACGAAAACTATGAATACTTTGTTGATATCCTACTTTAACAAGGCATGCATACATATCAATCATTGAGATAGTAGTATATAATAAGTATGAATTGTTTGTATGCTAATTGATGGATAATAGTTACGTGAACGTACATATGGACAATGGTTGTTCATGGGCAACGTTCAAGTGTTCATCGGGATCATGTGTAGAGGCTTGATGAAATTTATGTTCAACAGTGAAAGAGGTATGTATCACAATCAATAATTGAAGAATAGAAACAATTATTGTTCTTGTTGCGTTAATAATATTTTAGGATGAAGGGTAATTGACTTATTTGTCATATTAGGTGCTAACATCAACAATTCCCGTAAAATATATGTTGATACTAGTTGTTGCCCGATCTTCAACTTTTGTGTTTTCCCAGATTCTCTAATAGCAATAATTTCTCAGGTATTTTTTAATTTTTTACTGTTTTTGAAGTTTATAACCTTCCACAATCTGTAAAAATAAAAGCCAAATCAATAAAGAATCTGCTGTTTTAACTTCCAAAAATTTGAATCAATAGGGAATCTGCTGAAGTGTAGTAAGGAGCAAACTGAAAAGAACACCCTAAAAAGTTGCTGCGTTATATGAACTACTGGGAAGTCCAATTAGTCAGAAACTTGTCATTTTCATAAAGTTTGGCTACGAATTGAAAACAATTGAACAAAAAAAAATCAAATATTGATACTTAGCCTTCTTAAGTGGTTGATGTTTCAAAAAACAATTATTTTCCGTTTTCGAAACCTATACTTAGACTGTGATAGTTCTATTTTTTTTTGACACACGTCGAAAGAAATAAGTATTGAAGAGGAAATAACTAACACCAAAAACCTCACAATAACATCATACCTGTTTACAGTTTGTCTGAGAAATTGAGACGCATCGGTTATGAGTATAATGTACCTATATCAACAACTTATTGGAGAAAAAGAATAATCCAATATATTGCTTTCCTGACGACTTCACACTCGTCTCGTCATTCCATTTGGATTCCAGAACTTCAGCTGCTGATGCACATCTTCACCGGCAGCAGGAGGTTGCATATCTCAATGCCACAAAAACCCAGTCATTGGTTTTCTCCAGGAAGATCAATTTTTCCGAACCGGACATGATAATGTCAAAACAAACTTTCTGCCCCAATAAGTTTGATGGGGGTTGAAATGGACAACAATAAACCTTGGCACAATCATGTCGTTGGAATTGCTAAGGCTTGGAACACTATTCCGAACCAGAAAACTGTACACACCTCAACAACTTTTAATGCTTTATAATGCTCAGATCAGACCTTTTTTGTAGTATTGTCCTGATATATGGAGCTCCGTTTCTAAGCATACCTTGAGGCTGCTTAATTCTATCCAGAAAAGAGCAAAGTCGCCTGATTGGAGACGCCAACATCACTTGCAACCTTGATGGTCTGGAACATCGAATATAAATTGGAGATTTGTTTCTCTTTTATAGATATTTTCACGGAAAGTGTTCAAGTGACTGTGGCTGCACATCGTTTTGAGGTTCAACTCAGTACACCTCGAACTTTACTGTTTGAAAAGTCTTTCATTTGGAGAACTGCGTTCATGTGGTATAAACTTCCTAAGAAATTTTTTACAAATTTTGGCGATTCAAATTCATTGTGAATCACTACTTTCGCACAGGCATTGCTCTTCGATTTCTTCGAGGATTTTCCTGTTGTGCTTCTGTTTTGTCTTGAAGAAAAAACAACATTTGATATCACCAACACATTGAGATCTCTCATGATACAAACTGAACCCGAAAATACGGTTGAAAGAACGAAGTATATTCACAATATACCTTGTTCTTGTGGAAAAAGACCTTCAAGACCCCTTAATGTGAGATAAATTGAACTTCCTGAATATATTAGGTGGAGCCAGATGGCAGGATCGAAGTTAATGGAACAGATTCATGCTATAGAATGAAGTGAAACAAAAACACCAAATAAACTAATGGAAAAATTACAGAACTAAAAAATTTGCATATATTGATTTAGTAGGCAATAAGTGTATTTCGAATAGTTCTGTGGAATATATAAACTAGACTTCACGAATTGATCTCCACAAGCTATATTTGAAAAATATATTACGACACAGTAGCTTTATCAACAGTGATTTGAATATTCAAATCACTGTTGAATGAAAGAAAGAAGGAATGAAGTCATTCCTTCTTTCAACTCCTCTTCATCATTTGTTGTGATTGGTAGTCCTTGTATAACCACATTATTTCTTCTCGTTTCTCTACCTATTTTGTCAAGTTTGCTATTGATTGTTTTAATTTCTCCTTTCCGTTTTTTATTTTCATTTTTCAGTATGTCATTGTCCGTTTCCATTTCTTGAATCATTGTGATGATAGTTTCTAATTTGTCGTCTTTTTCTTTTTTCTTTCTTTAAGGTGTTCTGTCAATTTTTCTGCTTTTAGAGAATATATCTGGTAACTTTCCAGTATCTTTTTTCTTTTTCCCTCCATCTGTCATCGATTCTTCGTCGCTACTTATTTTGATGTTTCCTAAATCCGACTCTGTATTGTCTTTATGTACCGCGATAAGAAGATTTCCCGAATCGACTTCTCAGTACAATGTTTATTTTATTATAGTCTTTCTACTCACTCTGTTCTTTCAAACTTATTTCCAATCAATTTCACTCACTTATTTCCTTCTCTAGTATATCACTTATGAAATCAAAAGTGCTCGAAAGTCCCAAGATTTGGGTTTGTTTTAGGAGCGTTATAATTCACGTCACAGTGTTCAGTCGCCAGGGCAGGATCCACATGTCGTGATATATTTTTCAAATGAAGTTTGTGGGGATCAAATTAATATGTATGTTCATCAAATAACGACAGAATCAATCAGAAAAAAAAAACAAAAGTCCAAGCTACAAAAGTCCAACCTACTTGGTTGTCATTACTGAGACGAAAGGCTGAAAACGTAAATATAAACCTTGACTAAACTGTATTCTTCAAAAAACATCCAGTGTGTGTTTTCATGTAGACTGTCGCGTGTGACATCTGGACATTTCATTTTTGACTCGTGTCAAAGAAAATTAGAGCTATCACAGTTTGAGACAAGATTTTTATGGTGAATGCAGTTTTCGGAAACGGTAAAGGATTGTTTTTCGAAACGTTAGTCAAATAAAAAAGATTAGTAGCAATATTAAATGTGTTGAATCGATATTTTTCGATTCGTTGGCAAAATTTATAAATATTAGTTTATATAACGCAGTAACGTTTCGAAGTAAACTTTTCAGTTTGCCTTTTACTACACTGCAACAGATTTTGTATCGATTCAGCTTTCATTTTTTCAGATTGTGGAGGGATATAAATCCAAAAAAATTTTGAAAAATAATAAATTCTTCACAAAATAATATCTTTTAAGGAGTATGTTTTATTCTTTGATTTATCGCTTTACAATAGTAGTACCCAAAGTTTCAGCAAACAAAACACCAGTTTTTCATTGTATTTTCTCCAACGAATGTTTGATGTGATTGTGCAATGTAACTTTCGTATTCATGAATCGAATGAGAAATATTCAGTGAAACACCCACCATACTCTAGAATATCAAACACCAAACATTAGAATAAATGGCTAATCCATGTGGAAATAATCATCGAAAAAAACATTTTTCAATTTTAGAGTTAGAGAATTTCAAATCATTATTTTGATAGATAATTTCAAGAATTCATACTATATCATCACTACTACCATCATTCAATTCCTCGTATCCAGTTTAGAAGCACTGAATCCAAGTAAAACAATTTCAATACTATCCATGTAGAGAACTTGCGCGCCATTTTTCCAGATTTGGTGAAAACAAATATCTCAGGTAGAAGATGAAACTGGAGCCTCTGCCGAAAAATAAATCCAAAACTAACTTTTTCTTGATCAGTAGTAATGCAATACTCTTCTCGACGCACGTTTCACCAACCAAGTTGGCGTCTTCAGTATATGAAGAAAACGTCTCTATGAGGTGGAAAAAACATCTTCAATGGATGAAAAAAACATCTACATCCCCTGAAGACGCAAATTTCGTTGGTGAAACGTGTGTCGAGAAGAGTATTGCATTTCTGGTGAGTGTGAAAAGTATTTGTACCTCTTCTCGACGCACATTTCACCAACCGCGTTGGCGTTTCCAAACCCGAAAAATAGTGACACTGAAATAGAGATACAATTAACCAAAGTTTTAGAAAATCAACTGAGCAGTGTTTTTATTGTTTTCTTTTTCAAGAAATGTTCGACGCGATTTATATTACGTTTTTATCCATTTACTCAATTGAACAGTACTATATGTTGAAGAAACATTGCTGGAACACTTACATATTCATTAAATTTTTACATTGCGGAAGGTTGGAAAGATTGGGAAAATAACGAAATGCCCGGTTAGTTTTGAATGAACAGGTGGTATGAAGATGAACATTTGCAAAAATAAACAGTTGAAATTGGTACACATGAGGAGTCGCAAAACATTTGAATCCTCACGTTATATAATTGAAGGACATTTTTTAATTATATAAAAATTGAGAAAAATGGTTAGTGAATGAAAGCACATCTTGTTGGACGCATGGAAGACATGTCACTGTCAATTTTCACTTATGAAATGGAAATGGAATTTATCTGTGATTTATTCTAATTGATACAGTTCATTGTATGATTTTCACTATGAAGGGTTTTACAAAAACCGCGACACGTGTTTCGCTATACAATAGCTTTCTCAAGCGTAAACTAAAAGTTACTTCTATTTATATACTTTAACATATTATCTACTTCAATGCCTACTTTTCAATAGATGGATCTACTAGAGAAGGTCAGATATGCATTCATCAACTATATGAATAAATGTTTTTGAAAGTACCGTGAAAATACTCAACTATTTCTACCTGATGAATTACATGTTGCAGTTTCGTGAACTCTCCGAGTCATGAAAATTGAAAATTCTAAATCTTGAAACTACATGGTTTTTACAATACTATAATTGAATGAAATTCAGTTTTTGGAACAAATTCAAATATAATTACGCCAAATTGTTTATTGGACGAATCAATTATTCATTTCAGTTGTAGAATGCTGTATAAGAAACAATTTTCATCATTAACTCGATCTTGTTTTGTTTGTTATTTTGAATGATTTCCACTTCGATTATTCATAGAAATCCAATATAAGATACGATGACACACAAGAAAATGTTCACACTTTTCAGCAATAATATTTGATGGCATTGAAGTACAGCAAATGAACATCAGTTTATTTGAATCAAAAGGGATAATTCATTCCTTTATCAATTCTTGAGACAGGTAGCAATGAAAGTTCATTTTGGAAATCATATAAGGTAGGTAATTGTAGGCGAAGTGAATGCCATATAAAAAGTTGAACTTTCAAATGCCGAGATGCACGTGAACCTGCTCTACTTCAAGTTCATTCAGTCTAATTTTCACATGACTGGTAAAAATATCAACAGTGCTGATAATTGATACATTTTTTATTAGATTGGTTACTGAGAAGAAATTGTTATTCGTAACATATCGAATGAGGTTCTCTGATGGTCGTGATTGACGATCATTGATTTAAAATAGTTCAACTAGTATGATTTGTATGGATACAGAATCGTCGAAAAATCTACCATTATGAATGGATTGAATCACTAAGAATTAGAAACTGAAAAATGAGATGGAAACTCCGATGGATGGATCAAACAATATATTTTTCCACACAATAACACTGTAACACTTTCAGCCCCAATATGAATTTCTGATATCTTGTCAAAAAACGTTATTCTATCATTCTGTGAACATATCAGATGCGTTACTAGCTACCTGCGTGACATCCGGTTCCAGGATAAATACAAATAGAGATTTTATCGAGTGTGTATTTATCCTGGACCCGGATGTCACGCAGGTAGCTATAGCTGCCTCCGTGGTCATGTTAGATGTAGCCTGGGAATTCTAGGTCTTCTAACTGGAACCACAAATGTGCGGTTGGCTCCTGTTGTTGACTCCGTGCGTTTGTGTTGTTTCCTGATTTCGGCAAACAAGTGTTTCCCATCTTTACACTTGGCTGCACCGCGCTGATGAGGCCAATAGCCAGAAACACGTGTCCGCGGTTTGCCCCCCTTTTTTGAGTGTTGTCTCCACAAATTGTTTAATTTTTGATTCATATATATATATATATATATATATATATATATATATATATATATATATATATACATATATATATATATATATATATATATATATATATATATATATATATATATATATATATACATATATATATATATATATATATATATATATATATATATATATATATATATATGATGTGTTGTTCTTCCGGGTGTTCATCCGTTGTGTACTTGTACGACAAGGATATACATTACCATGTTCCTAATTATATAGGATGCTTCAAATGCTACCATGGAAATTATTCCCGCAAGTAAAAGTTGAAAAGTTGATTTTTACACAATTTTTTCAAACAATTAATCGATGAATGCATAGAATGCATACATAAAATAAAAAGGAAGACATTTCTAAGACTGAATTGAACCACTAACGAACTTGTCAGGTGGAATTCATGAAAAAAGTAACACAACACGTAATGGTCTTGTTGGATATTAATTTGTGTAGACGTCATCAACTGATTTAGCGCAAATCTGTCATTTCCCACTTTAAAATTGGAACAGTAAGTTGTGCCAAATACTATAGAGCCATTACTAAGAGCAAGAGAGAGTTATATATTGTTTTTTTCCTCTATATTCACTTCCATTTCTATTTTCCGTTCTGGAATAATTTTCATGATGATAAATAAAGATTTCGGAAACACTCATTCACGATTTCATTACAATTGCCTGATATTATTGAATTGAATGACGGCATCTGGAAAGAAAGATTTTTGAAATATTCATTCAAATGTGAAGGTTATGAGATTGTGAAATCATTCAAGAACTGAAACTGATACGTAGAATTCATTGAACGATTTACAGTCGGTTCAAATACGGCAGAAGGTGTCGGATCATCTTTGAAAACACAAAACTCTTCACAAAAATACAACCGCACACTTTAAAGTAGTATCTACATAACGGAAATATATGCATTTTGAGCCTTACAACATATCAATAACGTACAACAACGGATAATTATATTTTCTGCTGGATAAGTATATCCAGCAGAAAATATAAAGATTGATCCATTTGATTCTCCTCTCTTATGGAAATAGACAATGGGAAAGTTGACAAACTTACCCGTGCAGCCTTTGACGCCACAGATTCAGTGAATGTAACAAACTTATCATCAAGTGATGTGTTGTCTGGCTGGAGTATCTCATCATCAAAATCGTTAAATTCTCAGTGGGACTTTGAACTAACCTTGGAAAAATTTTTCATAGATTGTCCGTAGTCCATTCATGGAAGGAGATTGTCACATTTCACCAAAAATGAACGCAGTACTATATAGTCCTCAAGAAGATATAATATCTCTTGTGACTAGGAAATTTTCAAATGAAATATTATAATGAATGTATTTTGCCAATAACCGTTCGGGTTGGAGATATCAATATAATAACAAAATCTTGTGAAATGAGGATTTGTTTCATTCCACTGAATTCTCAAAGGTCGAATATTTCAATTGATTTTTTTTCAGACACAAAACATTGTGTTGACTTAAACTAGGAATTATACATATATTGTATTTCATCAGTTCGGACTGCCATTGTCTAATAAATTGATTTGAAATCCCTGAGAAAAATTCAAAAGATTAACTGAAAATAACAATTTCATTGAACAAAAAACTGAAATTACAAAGAAATGCAGTACTCGCATATGGAAATAGTGACAGAGCAGCGTGACTTATATATTATCTAAGCATTAGTCACTGGGATGACTGTGACAGTGTCGATTACAATATGTTATAGAATAGGAAATGTAGTATTGATTCATTACCGAGTTGAGTTGAAGTAGAAGAGTCATTAATCGTTATAATGTGAATACGCGTATGATTCCGTAACCTCGTCCATTCTACTACATCAGAAGTGGTGAAAAGTGTGAATAGTGTGGTGTCTTGTCAAAACATGGAAAGAAATCAAAGAGGCGTTTGTCCCTAATCAACAGCAGTCCATCCAGATCCTCTTCCAGCTCCAGTGAAGAGGATCGTAACCGAAAACGAAAGAGGATGTCACTAAGAGCAAGATTCCAAAGGAATCGAGTCGACATCGGAAAGAGTCGAAAAATCGCAGGAGTCAAACTGTAAGTGTGGCCAGTTCAAATACTATGCCGCAAATATGCAATGTACAGCCAAGCTCTAGTATTGTTCGTTCGAGTGCAGTGCCTGAGTTTGATCCACTGGATATGGAAGTGTCCGATTGGATCGATATTATCCAACTTTATGCAAGTATATATGGTTGGTCCGATAGTTTCATAGTTTATCAAGTAGTAACTAAATTGAAGGGAACAGCTTAAACATGGTATGAAAGTTACATACAGTGTGAATTAGGGTGGTCTCAGAATACGTGTACGGAATGGAAACAATTACTAAGTTCTACATTTCAATGTACAAGAAATGCTAACGAGCTATTTATGGTGGTGGCTAATCATAAGCTAACAGAAGGATGCTCATTATATGAGTTCCATTTCAATCATTTGGCAAAAATCAATAAATTACAATTGAACTTTTCTGACTCCGACAAAGTTTCTCTGATAATGAGTGCAATAAATGATCATAATTTGAAATTGGCAGTGGAAGCGTCAAATATTCAGAATCCTAACATGTTGGGGGTGTACCTCAAAAATAAAACATACAGACAGGGAGCAACTGAAATCTGCAAGAGCCGTTCGCAACAGCCGATATCAAGTAGTAGTAATTCAAAATGTTTCAATAGAAGTCCCAGGGAAAATAATGAAATAATCTGCTCTTGTGATGGGAGAGCCGGACATCAAAGGGTTGAGTGGAAGAACAACTCAGTAGCACTTGTGCTAACTAACTTGAACTTCGCCTTTTGTTATGTCAGCAACTAGCTCTCTAATTTATTTAAATATTTATATGTAACTACAGCTGGGTAACAATGAAGACGATTATTATTATTATTATTATCATAATTGTAGACACAAAAATAAAATTTGTAGTTTCTGTTCAAAAAAAGGGCACATTGAGAATGGTTGTTTCGAAAAACAGAAATCAAAATCTACGTCTAATAAACAGTTTAAACGGAAAGACATAAAAGACACTAAAGTCGAAAAAGTTAAATCAATTCGAAATAACCATATCTCTTCAAAGTTCTACAAAAAATTTTCATTGATGGCAATCAGTGTACGGCATTTGTAGATTTTGGGAGTGACTGTTCAATTATGAAATCGAAAGTAGCACAAAAACTAAAGCTGAGGGTCAACAAGCCACTCGAACAAATGGTTGAATTGTCTGGATTTTTGGGAACTGGAACAACAGTGACCCATTATGCAGAGAATTTAACACAAATTGATGAAGTTGCGTTAAAAATAGTGTATTACGTAATCGACGACAACAATATCGAAAATGATATTCTGATCGGAACAAATTGAATGTGATACTTTGTCGGTGCAGGAAAAATCGAAATTTGACAAAATTTTGATGGAACATGAAAAAAGTATGTTTTCCGATATGAAGCACCTGGGGAAAGCACATTCACTTTTTCTGTCTATCGATTAACTACAGATAGGCCTGTCACTTATCGACCATATCGCTTTTCAGAGAAAGACAAACACATTTTCAGGGAAACAGTAAGGGAGTTGTTGGATGCAAAAATAATACGGGAAAGTGAGTCACCTTATTCACGTCCAGCTTTACTAGTAAATGAAAGAGATGGTCAGAAAAGAATGGTCATTGATTATCGTAAACTCAATAGAATCACAGTGAAAAATAGTTTTCCGATGCCTCTAATAGAAGAAATTATTGATAGTTTTGGGAGAATACAGATATTCCACAAATATCGATCTAGCTTCAGGGTATCATCAGATACCATTAGATAACAAATAAATTTCGTGTACGACATTTATAACGCCACGAGGTCACTATGAATTCCTTAGGACTCCATTTGGGTTATGTAATGGTCCCTCAGTTTTTCAACAATTTATGAATGAAATTTTCCAACCCTTAAGACAGTTCCACATAAGACGATATCTTAATGACATTTTGATACCATCTAAATCCAAAACTGAGGGGTTAGTTCTGCTAAACGAAGTTCTGAAAATTTTGGAAAATTATGGCCTAACGCTAAAATTGTCAAAATCTGTATTTTTGATAGAGAAAATAACATATTTGGGTTACGAAATTTCGTAACCCATTTCGTATCTTCATCTCCATCAAAACCGAGGCGGTTGATAAATTTCCAATATCAAAAAATCAACATCAGTTGAGACAGTTTTTGGGTCTGATCGGATTTTTTCGAAAATTTATAAAAGATTTTGCTCGAATATCAGCTCCTCTCACAAAATTATTTAAAAAAATGTCGTTTTGGTATGGCCAGATTCATTGACAAAAATTGTTCAAGATCTCAAGAGAAAAATTTGTTCAAATCCTGTATTATGTATTTTCAATCCTAAACTACCAATAATAGTTTATACAGATGCGAGTCGGGAAGGCTTCGCAGAAATATTAGTTCAAAAATCTGAAAACAAAGAAAATGCTGTTGAGTATTTCAGCAAGCAAACAACTGAGGGGGAGAAAAACTATCATTCATTCGAACTAGAGTTACTTGCAATTGTGAAAATCCTAGAAAAGTATAGGTTTTACCTCCTTGGAAATGAGTCCAAACTACAAAGGGAAATAAGTATATACTTGTAATTGTGGACGGATTTTCAAAATTCACATTTTTGAATGCGGTCCTCAAATGTGTCCTAGTGACATTGAGCGAGATATGTACAATTTTCGGAAATCCGAAAAGATTAATAACAGATGTGGGAAAATGATTTGTTTGTAATGAATCCAAACAATATCTCGAACGTAAAGATATCAAGGCATTAATAGCAGGAAACACCGCATTACACAAAATACGCCAGCCGAGCTTCTATTTGGATTCCCACTGAAAATGGATGGTGATATCCACGACAACGCCAAAGAGAGGAAGGTGGACGTCACTGCGATAAGAGCGAATAGAGGCAAACAAAATGCCTCCTTTAATAAAAAATGGAATCCACCAAAAGTTTTCGATATTGGTGACTTGGTCTTGACCAAAGTCATAAACCACCTGCAACTGGTGAAAGTAAAAAGCTATTACCTGAATTTAGAGGTTGATTCAAAGTGATGGAGTTCCAAATGACCTTTATAAGGTGAAGGAGGATTTACACACGAGCAGAGCTAACCGCCCATACGAAGGTGTGATGGCAAATCGAGCCCTTGATGGCAAAAAACAAGTTCTTGATGGCAAAACGAGCCCTTGATAGCAAAACGAGCCCTTGATGGCAAAACGAACCCTTGATGGCAAAACGAGAACTTGATGGCAAAACGAGCCCTTGATGGCAAAACGAGCCCTTGATGGCAAAACGAGCCCTTGATGGCAAAACGAGCACTTGATGGCAAAACGAACCCTTGATGGCAGAATGAGCCCTGGATGGAAATACGAGCCCTTGATGGTAAAATCAGCCTTTGACGGCGAAATCAAATGTGGATGGTATATCAGTAATTAAATATTTGCCCCTTCTTTTTACAGGTGTCCATAGCGTTGGGTTGTTGGGGACAACAACGAGTCAGGATGGCCGTGCAGTACCCGTCTATATATTATCTAAGCATTAGTCACTGGGATGACTGTGACAGTGCCGACTACATTATGTTATAGGATAGGAAATGTAGTATTGATTCATTACCGGTTGTGACTTGAAGTAGAAAAGTCGTTAATATATCGTTATACTGTGAATACGCGTATGATTCCGTAACCTCGTCCATTCTACTACAGAAATAACATGCAATCAACAACCAAAACAAACATTGAAATATTAATAAAAACTGAAAATTAAAAAATTTTAAAAAAATTAACAAAAAATGAAAAACAAAAATTGAAAGATTCCAAACCAAGTTACGTCACGACTTTAACGAAAAAACATAATTTTTTTTTTGTAACATATTTGAGAGTGAAATATCGTTTTGAGACTAGCTCAATATTGCTCAATATTACACAATGAAATGAAATTTTAAAAATTTAATGATCCCAAAGTACAAGTGTTGCTCCAACTGAAATACATGTTCGTTTATTAACGATTTTTCAGTTCTCATTGTACACCGCACTGTTTTATTTTTCAATGGGGAACCTCACTATGTGATTACTTTACGATCATGGTTACACATTCAATGGAAAAGTATTGCTACATGAAAAGAGTGTTACTATCTTTAATGAAGGATGTCGTAGTTTGGAACTGCATCCGAACGTTTCGCCAGCACGAGTGGCTGGCTTCTTCTGAGGTTTATTTATCTTGATGGTTCATCAGAGTATCAGAGAATCTTGGTCGCGAAAGCCTTAACCAATTTACTTTTAGATAATTTGATAATCTGTTTCATATTTTAACTAAAAATTAACAATTTGAACACAGATTTGGTTTCAATTAAACTTATGAAAAATATATATTTTGTATATCGAAAAAAAATTATATTTGGATGTAATCATTTTCAATTCAATAGTTTTAGCGATTTTGAATGTTAACTCCATTGAGGTACTGCAATATTCTTCATACTGCTCAAGTTTGGTGAAAATGAGGATGATCATTGATGGAAAATCATATATCCTTGAATATTAGTTGGGAACCCTCAACGGTTTTGAGGTCTTACTTGATTTATTATTAATTGAACGTAATATATCAACTCCCAATCTTTTTGAGCTAGTCAAACATTAGTATACAAGCTCATAATTCAACACAGACGTCTCGTATATAATTTTATGATGAATAGTTTGAAGGATGTTATCTATTATGAACATTAATATTCACCAAGGAAATATTAAAAATATACTTATAGTGATTTCTCTGTACTGAATTGAATCTCACAACGTTCCTAGATAATAAGATATATGGAATGTCTGTCGGAGAACAGATGTGTATATCACGACAGGCATTCATGCAAGTTTTTCCGAAGAATGTTTCTTAGTCGGATGTGAATTCCAGAGAAGAACTGAATCTTGTAGAATAGATCCTGATCAACAGCGTTTATGATAACAATCTAATTGATTCTCCACTATCCAAAAATTATACAGTCAAGCCATGAAGGAAATTCACCCAATATCAGCTATCCTATCCTAGTTCGGAAATTTCTAATTTTCTGAATATAAAATATTCAAATGGAGCGTTCAAAATCTATTATGAAGCACGCAATAAACATTCCCAATATTGAATTCGAATGATCAAATGGAGGTGAATAGCTCTCATTACTCACTATGTTCTTATCAGTTAACTTTTTTCTGTCACTCTTGAATAATTGATGTGCATTATTTAACAATTTATTAAGTTTTCACCTGTATTCACCTGCTTTTAGTAGTTGATGAAATGATTGTATCCACTCTATACGGCTACTTGAAATAATTTTAGAAATTATTATCTGATCGGACCGTTTTTCACAGTAACTTCTTTAGGATGTAAAATGTAGTAACAATGAATAAATTGAAGGAAGTTTATGAAATAGCTACACGTGTTTCGCTATACAATAACTTTCTCCAGCAAGATTCGACTTACATTCTTTATAGAGAGAGTTTCTGTTAGATATGTTGTTGATAAAAAACAGGCAAACTAGTTCGTATCACGGGAGAATGATGAACAGCAAAATCGAATTTTTGGGAAACATATTCTCATATTCATCTGAAAAGCATATATAAAATCTAGCTTTCATACTGAAATGAAGGTAGAGTTGAAGTTTATTGAATGATCCAAAATCGATAAAAATCCATTGTTCTAACCTGTTTTTGGGCCTTCCTACCTATGATGTGGCCATGTGTTGAGAAACTCACACCTGTCTCCATAATATAATCAACTGTTTCATTTCAATTCGAACTGAGATAGAGCTAGTGAATGCTAGACCTTCTTCATTGTATAGAAGCTGAAATTTGCATATTATGTCCCTTTGGTATGGTTGATCAAAACTGCGGTCTATAGAGCAAAAGCTTGTGAATGCCAGATATTCTTGTGGTTATTTGTTGCAGCCCAATTCACACTGAAGCTATTACAGCAAAGGCCAAATATTCGTTGTTTTATAAATACTGTAACATAAACTCGAATGGCCATTTGTTGAATTCCAATTCAAATTGGAGTTAAAAAAGCAAAAGCCCGCAAATGCCAATTTTTCTTCGTTCAATGGAAGCTGAAACTCACATCTGCCTCCTTGGGGTAATTTTTGTATGCCGATCCAATCTGGGGTCGAAACATACATCTATCTGTTTCCTTGGTATAGTGAGCTGATAGACCGTGAACCAGTTGACACCAGATGTTCGTTGCGTAAAATTCTCTGCACAATAAGATTTTTTCTTGAAAGACAGAATACAAGTACTACAGCTAAGCCCTTAAGGCGCTCTCAGAGCGGTGCCTGTGCGAAAGTAGCGATCCACATTGGATTTGAGTCGCTGAAGATTGAATTCACTTGGAAAAATGTGCTAAGAAAGTTTATTCCGAATAAATATAATTCTCCAGACGAAAGAGTTCTCAAACGATGAACTTCTAGGTGTACTGAGTTGAATCTCAAAACGATGAGCAGCCACAGTCCGTTGCGTATTTCTGATATGTACCGCTCTTGGTGGAATCAAATGTGTCAATTCTCTTGGACAATACTCCAAAAAGGTTTGATCTGAGCTTTATAAAACATCGAAAGTTGCTGAGGTGTGTACAGTTTTCTGGTTTGCTACAGTAATCCAAGATTTTGAGAAAAAGCCTTTGCAATTCAAGCGACATGATTATGCCAAGATATATTGGGGTCTATTTCAACCCCTAACAAACTTAATGAAGCAGAAATCGAAATTGTCTGACCTGACATTTTATGTCCGGTTCGGAGTAATTTATCTCCTTGGAGAAAACCGATGAGTGGGTTTTGTGGCATTGAATCGAACCTGGTTATTTTCACACCAATTCAAAATCATTTCTAGATCTTCATTGGGATATGCAACATCCTGCTGCCAGTGAAGATGTGCCTCCGTAGTCGATGTTCTGGAATCTAAATGGAATGACGAGACAAGTGTGCTCTCGTCAGCAAAGCAATATATTGGATTCTTGGTTCTTCCCAATGGGTAGCTGATATACAATGAAAGAAGGTTGGAGAAAACCTGGATAACACCAGCGTTAATGATGAAGGTATTCGAGATATATCCATTGAGGGCCACTTGCAGGAAACGTTCTTCCAGGAAGCTGAGGAGCCATACATAAAAGTGATCCGACTAGCCATAGCATCATAGTTTGGCCAGCAAACTTCCAAGCCACATACGGCCAAAGGCCTAAGAATTATCAAGCGCAACATGCGATTGCGTTATTCCAAGTGAAATACGATAGAAGGTCGCCTGTTGATCTTTGTTTCCGAAAACCATATTGAAGATCGCTCAAGATGTTGAAGCCTTCCGAATATTTGAGGATATGGTGGTTCACGACTTTATCCATGATTTTTGATATCACTGATAGCAAAGCGACTGTTCTATCGTAATTTGGAAGATTTTTCTTGCCTTTTGTGGTAATAGGCTGAACACGAGCAATCTTCCAACAAGAAGGAAAATCCTTCTTTGTAAGATACTGTAACGAATTGAAGAATTAACTGTCTTAATCAAATTTATTTTTAACAATATTTCATTATCGCAACTAATTCATATACAACAACTAACGCTTAATTTATCTTCACAATTAGAATCCTTTCCTTAAACGCACGATTCGCTTTCTAAGTACAGACTACTCCTCGGGACGGAGAGCGACCTTTTTATATCGTCAACGAACGTTCCGGATTTCTCTGCGGAATTCGGGACCCATCCACACCTTTCCCGCTGGTTCGCGATCGGACATGCGTTTGCTGACTGGGACATCGGTCAGGGCCGGCTTCAGATTCATTACATTGCCCCCTTCTTAAAGACGTTTCGCCCCGAAATGTCATCCTTGGCGTTCGATACCTGCAGAACTCTCCGTATTTGCACTGTGAAGTTCGCCATACGGCCAACAGCTCTCGCCTGGTGACACAGTAATTACGCTCTGGTTTACTGAGCGTTTTGCTGAAGTAGCCAATAACTTTCTCCTGTCCATCCTGGATTTGAGAAAGGACTGCTTCAAGTCCCACGTTGCTGGCATCCGTATCCAAAATGAACTTTCCATCAGGTAGGGGATAGCTCAAAACAGGCGCGTTGATCAAAGCTCTTTTCAACTTCTTGAATGAGTCTTGACATTCCTCAGGATACTGGAACTGGATCTGCCCTTCTGTGAGGCAGGTCAATGGTTTGGCGATGTTGGCAAACCCCAGCACATATCGGCGGTAGTAGGTGCATAAACCAAGGAAGCTCCGAAGCTAATGTATGTCTTTTGGAATGGGCCAATCCTTAACTGCTTTGATCTTTTGTTCGTCTACCGCCACTCCTTCCCCAGAGACAACGTGGCCAAGGTAACGAACTTCTATCTGGAACAGATGGCATTTCCTGAGACTCAGTTTTAATCTAGAACTCCTCAGACGCATGAACACCTCCTCCAGATTCTTCAGGTAATCGTCGAACGATTTTCCGACCACGATTATATCGTTGAGATACACTAGACACGTCTTCCATGAGAGCCCTTTGAGAACCATCTCCATCAATCTCTCGAAGGTCGCTGGAGCGTTAAAAAGCCCGAATGGCATAACCGTGAACTGCCACAATCCTGAGCCGATGATGAAAGCTGTCTTTTCTCGATCTTCTGGGGCCAATTCAACTTGCCAATATCCACTCTTCAAATTCGATTTCGAGAAAATTGTGGAAACCGGCTAACGTGTCTAGAGTGTCGTCGAATCTTGGAAGAGGGTAGCTGTCTTTCTTGGTCACGTGATTTAGTTGGCGATGATCCACGCAGAACTTTGTCGAGCCATCCTTCTTCTTCACTAACACGACTGGGGAAGACCAGGGGCTGTCAGAAGGTTCGATGACTTCTTCTTTTCCCATATCGCTGACTATCTTGTCTACCTCTTCTCTCTTGGCAAGAGGGAGTCTTCTAGCCGATTGCCGGATTGCTCGGGCATTCCCAGTGTCGATTCTATGCTGAACCACATTCGTTTTGCCGCCTTTTCCGTCTCCAATATCGAAGATTTCCTGGTACCTCTTGACCAACTCCCTCAATTTAGATCGGTGAGTTAATGGTATGTCTTTGGAGGAAATTTCAATTAACTTCTCCAACTCTTTAGGCAAGTTGTTGGCTTGGCTAACTAACTGCTTACACTCCGTATGACAGAGGAAATGGACGAACAGTGCCTCAGCATTGTTCCCTTCTTCAAGGTCACGGGAAAGTAGTTGACATTCATGACCCTGACCGGCACAACTTCATCAACACGCAAGAGGGTCTTCCCCAGTGCGATTCCTCTACCAATTTTCTCGTCATGTATCTTGGGCTCAAACATTATCACATTTCCGCTGCTCGCACCATCGTCCAAGCGAGCCTCTAGTATGGTTTCAGCCCTCTCAGGTACGCACACGTCTTCGGCCAAAAGGACTCTAATCATCTCTTCGCTTCTTCCATGAAGCACCAGCTCTTCTCCGCCGACACGTAAGACGCCGTCTTGAAAATTCAGCTCGAACCTTCTGGAATTCATTATGTTCATTCCAATGATCGCATCGTCCTCGATGTCCGCCACCAATGCACGATGTTTCAATTTTATACTGCCCAACATCAATTCAATTGGTAGTTCTCCAAGTACATTGGCTGACTCCCCTGTTGCAGTGCGTAACTTCCAGGTTGACGGTTCAATTCTTGCTGGTGTTTTGGCAAAGGTTGGTCCAAGAATGGTTCTCGTCACACCTGTATCTAGCAGCATGGTGCAAGGCTCGTTGTTGATGAGGCCGTCTACGAAAACACCTTTGTCTTGTCGTTGGAGAACGGCAACATATGCGTTTTTTACGGGGGCTTGCTGGGTACAGGTCGACGAATGCCCCTTCTCATCGACCCCCTCCTGATTTGGTGTCGATTCTTTGAAAGCTGGACATTTGCTACGCACATGTCCAATTTTCCCACAGTTCCAGCATCTTATATTTTTTCTCTCAGGCAAAACTTCTTTCATTACTTTTCTGATGGTGGCCTCAATATCTGCAGGCACTTGTCCATCTTCCTCGATAGCTCGAACTTTGCTCTGCCTCTTGCAGGATTGTTTTGCAGCCTCGAACTCCAGAGCGCTTGCCAGTGCGTCCACGAGATGTTTGGGATGAGCTAGCATCAAGGCCTGCCTCATTTCTTGGTCGCGAAGTCCATCCAAGAATGCCTGAACTGCTAACCGCTCCATTACATTTTCGGGTGTAGCAGGATACGCCAGACGGACCAATCGAGCTATGTCGGCTTCAACCTCCTGTAGGGATTCTCCTGATTTCTGACAGCGGTTGTTTAGCTGTGAATGGTAAACGTGCTCTAGGTGGGCCTGTCCATACCGCAGTTCAAGATGTTTCACAAGTTGGTCATAGTCTTCCTGTTCCGGGGCCGTGAGGGTTTGCAGGATATTCGTTGCTTCTCCACGCAACGCCAATGTTAATGCTACCGCCTTTTCTCCTGCATTCCATCCATTCGCTCTGGCTGCAGCTTCAAATTGTCGGCGGTAATTTGCCCAAGCAGTTTTTCCGTCGAACTGGGGCGGCTTCATGAAAGCTTTCCTGGTTCAGAACTGAGTTTGACATCTTTCAGTTCCGGAATTGAGTTTTCAGTAACCGTTTCTGTGGGGTGGGCAGAATTAACAATTTGGTTTTGCAACTTGCTAATTGTTTTTTTCATATTTCTGATTTCTGCCTCGAATTCCTCTTTGATTTCATTGCCTAACTTTTTTCCCATTTTCTTCAATTCTGCTCCGATTTCATCTTTGATCTCCCCTTTGATTTCCTCTCTGATTTTGGCTATCTCTGTCTCGATGGTTCCTATCCTTTCTTCGAGTAGGCTTGCCACACTACAAAGCTCTTTCTTCAAGCCTTCTGCATTTTCTAGAAGTTCTTTCTTCAAGCTATTCGAATTCTCTAGAAATTTATCTACCAAACTCTTCGAATTTTCCAGGAGCTTCTCCTCTAGGCACTTCGAATTTTCCAGAAGCTTCTCCTCCAGACTTACCGAATTTTGTTGAAGTTCATCTTTGAAACTCTTCGAATTTTCCAGAAGCTTCTCCTCCAGACTTACCGAATTTTGTTGAAGTCCATCGAGTTTGCTCATTATTGAACTCCAGTCACCCCCAGAAACTTCGAATAAATATGTTTCGGGATCTTCTCCTGATTCAATCAAGTTGTCCCATAGTCTCTTCTGGAGTACTGATTTTTTCCGGAAGAATCTAGTTCTCTCTCCTCCAATTCTTGCTTCAATTCGGCAACTTTCAAGTCCACTAGGTGCACTTTCCTTGAACACATTTTATCTCTTACTGTCTATTTTACTCAAAACTGAATATGTCCACTCATTTATTGGAGTCCGAAACACTTATTTATTTTCACAAGTCTATTTTTCGCGAGAAAGGTCTATCAGTTTATATTTCCGTCGTCCGGTACTGTCCGCTTCACGAAACACAATGAATCACCAGTCTATCTGCGCGAAAGTGCGGAAGTGTTATAGTCAATTTCACTGTGATACAAAAATTGTCCACCAAGCGCTCACAAATTTATTTTGATCCTGATCACCAATTGTAACGAATTAAAGAATTAATTGTCTTAATCAAATTTATTTTTAACAATATTTCACTATCACAACTAATTCATATACAACACTTAGTAACTAACGCTTAATTTATCTTCACAATTAGATTCCTTTCCGTAAACGCACGATTCGCTTTCTAAGTACAGACTACTCCTCAGGACGGAGAGCGACCTTTTTATATCGTCAACGAACGTTCTGGATTTCTCTGCGGAATTCGGGACCCATCCACACCTTTCCCGCTGGTTCGCGATCGGACATGCGTTTGCTGACTGGACATCGGTCAGGGCCGGCTTCAAATTCATTACAATACGTTGAAAAGACTGCACAATACTGGTACGAGTTCATTTGTGCACATTTTAAGTACGATAACGGGTACTTCATCAGAGTCAGACGCCATGTTGATATTGAGCTGTTTTAAAAATTGGCCCGACTAGACGCTGTCGAATAGTAATTTCCGGCATTTTGAATTTTAGTTTGGGAATAGTGGGTGATGCCTTTCCCTGAAAATCTACTGTGGAGTAGAACGCAAATTTTTCAGCTAGTACATTTGCTTTTCATATGGCTATTTTTGTAATTGAACCATCTGCTTGTGTTAGTGGTGGAATTGTTGGATTCTGTGAAGTTCTGATCAATATTTGGAATGAAAGGAACTAGGTAGCCGCCCAGGCTCCACAAGGGTGCTATGCTGATACTAAATATACATTAACCCACCGGAGGGTATGTAGAAACAGTGATGAAAAGGTTACTTTATTTTATGAACGTGCCTGTTTTCCACACATCTGGCACTTAGTTAAAATATTTGAAGAATTTTTCCTATTGTATATCTACAGTATATAAAAAGTGAAAAGGCAAGTTTATTTCATGAACACATCCTATTTCCCTGCGTCTGGCACCCCAGTTGAAAAATTTGAAAATATTTTTTATTACACATGTATAACATAAAATGAACCTACATACAACATTTCAGCTTTCGAAAGTGAAGCGGTATGGAGGAACAGTGATGAAAAAGTAATTTCTATATGTAAACGTACACCTTATATCCCCGGGGGGCGCCCCAGTTGAAATATTTAAAAATCCTATTTAATTGCACATCTACAAGATGGAAAAAAACCAACGTACAAAAGGTAATTTTTATTTGTAAATACGACACTTTTATCCCAATTGGAGAATCTCCAGTTGGAATATTGAAAAATTCTTCCTTATTGCACATCTACTACATGAAACGAACCTTTATACAAAACTTCAGTCCATGAAAATATAGCGGCACGGAGAAACAGGGATGAAAAGGTAATTTTCATATGCAAACACTTCTCTTTTATCCCCAAGGGAGGCACCTCAGATGGAATATTAAAAATTTCTCCTCATTGCACATCTACAAAATGAAACAAACCAGCAGCAAAATTTCAGCGAAAATGTAACGGTACGAAAAAACAGTGATGAAAAATTTTTATATGTTAACGTGCTCCTTTCAGCCCCAGATGGTGCGCCCCAGTTGGAATATTTGAAAATTCTCTACTAGTGCGCATCTGAGACCTAAGAAGCACGTATATACCAAATTTCAGCTTCCTAGGACACATCAGTACGGAGAAACAGAGATGAGTGAGTGTTGAGTGAGTGTTAAGTGCCCCCCCATGCCCCTCCCGGGTTGTGTGCCCAGGTCGCAAGCTCCCTCCTTACGGAAATGCTTCCGCAGGTTTGGACCTGGCGACCCTTTCCTTCCACCCCCGTTTCTTAAGGAAACGGTCCTCAATCCAGCTGCTGGCACTTCAGCAAGATTGATATCTAACCTCTTTTGGTTGGAAACCAGCCTTTAGGTGCTTTTATTTCCCTATCTATTCGCGTTTTGAAAATTTTTGGCTCTTGTTTGTCGCGGTATTCCTGACTGAATTTTTGCATGGGGGCCCCCAAAGCTAACGGCGGCCAGAGTTGTGATAGTCGGGCTTTTTCCCAGTGAAGCTGAGAAATGTGATTTTGAAATTGACTCGCGGTTTTTGCTGAAAGAGAATATATGTTAATATACACTGGAATATTATACTTACCGGAGCCGCCTGACGGCGACTCGCGGGGGAGGTCTGCTGTTTTGGTCTATAGGTCTTCTGTATTTGTCCCGTTCTCTGAACCTGGGGTCGTCCATGTTCAGCGCTTCGTGCAGGTCTCGAAACGCCGGGTTGTCGTGCACTCTGAGTCTTTCAAACACGCTTTCTGCGTGTTTCCTCAGGTATGTGTCCACGTAATAGGGGTCCTGGTCCAAGTCCCTGTTGATATATCTGTTGGGCATGTATCTGGGTGCGTTTAGAGCGGCCCTTATGCACGCGTTCAAAAACGTTTGTATGTTGTTTCTGTATGTCTGCGCGCAGTGTCCCCATGCTGCGCTGGCGTACAGTATCATTGGGAGGATTATTGTTCTGATCATTAGCAGCTTAACTTTCAGCCCCATGTTGGATTTGGGGCCTATAATTGGCTTTAGCTTGTGTCTGGCTGATCTCGCCATCCCTATTCTCTCCCTTACGTGAGCCCGGAATGTCAGTCTTTTGTCCAGGGTGACCCCCAGGTATTTGGCCTTTTCCTTCCAGGGAATCTCTTGTCCGTTGTAGAGGACGTGTCCTTCCGGTTGCATGCGTCGCCTTCGGGTGAACAGTATCGCCTGGCTCTTGTCAGGGTTAATTGCGATCTTCCATCGGTTTGCCCATTTCTCTAGTCTATCTACTTGTTGCTGTAGGTACCTGGTAACGTGAGTTGCGCTGTTGGATCTAGCCAGCAGGGCCGTGTCGTCTGCATAGAGAGCCAGCTTATTAATGCCGTTCTCTGGCCTGGGCACGTCTGCTGTGTGAGTGTTAAGTGAGTGATCTTCACATTTATTAGTACCGATAGACAAAATCAGGTAAACTGAATGTGGACGATGGAAATAAATCGGAAAAAAGTTTTGATGAAAATAGCACTTCAAATACAGTGCATTCCATTTGAAACAAGCCGCCCTGAATAACTTTTGGTACAATGATTTGCAGGAAAAATAAAAAAACGAGTCAAACATAGTATACAGAGGGGCACATTTTGACATATTCACATTTGATGTTACTTTTCCTATTGCAGCCCCAGAGCATGTCACCATTCTTTTTTAAATGAATTAATTGTTTTGCATTATCAGATGTTCCATGATGAACAAATTTTAACAATATAGAATACATTATGGTCTGTAGCTCATAGTTTGGAAGCTAAAAATCATTTGATTTGAGAACGAGCCACCGTAAATGAACTTCTGTACAATCTGTTATCTGGGTTTCATAGGTGTTTTAGTGAAGTATACTTCAAAAAATTCTTATTTTGCCTAGTTAGGTTTGAATTTAATATTCTCTCCAGCTGGTTAACGGAAAAAACTGTTTTTTTTTGTATTTGTCTCATTCTACAGTAACGATTGCCTACCAGGTGGAGTTACAATTCGTATTATTTTTTGTGAATTATTGAGAAGTAATTGTTTATACGCTTCGAGAACGGATTGAAATAGTGAGTTTGTACTACCAGAATGGAAAAGGTGCTAGAGCTGCTGCCAGTATTCTCAATGATAATCATCAAGGAAAAAATGAACGACACAAATACGTTTCGGAATTATTGAAAAAATTCATGAAAACTGGATCTGTTAACAATAAAAAGCATAACCGTTCAGGAGTTGTCAACGATGAAGCTATTTATACTGCAGTTTTAGGGCACTAAGTTATCTCGAGAATCAGGAATCAGTCATACAAATGTTTTCAGGATCCCTCATCTTCATCCATATAAGATGATTTCGATACACGTATCGAGTTTTGTGAAAGTCTCACTGGACGGATCAACTTGCATCAGAATTTCTTGTATAAAAGTTTTTTTCGGATGAATGTACGTTCAGTTTGAATGAAGATGTGAATTGGCAAAACTGTCGATATTGGAGTGATGAGAATCCTCATTTATACCGTCAAGTTCATAGCCAATGACCTCAAAAACTGAATGTTTGGGCAGAAATTCAAGTTACTGTATCATAGGATCTTTTTTCTCGATAATAATTTGACGAGTGATAAATATTTGAATATGTTGGAGAATCGAATAATACCGTGCATCAATAGGGCACTGGGCTCATTTATCATTTTTGTTTTATTTCATAATTTGAAAGTTTATGTTTCAAATAGTACATCTGCAAAAAATCTGAATTTTCACTCTTCATCTCCCCCTCAAATTAATTGTTGAATGTGGTGTTCACCGAAACGGGGCGTGGTCAAGCTTGACGTCACATCAGTCGACTCGGCGACAAGGGAGTGCTGGCAGATAAGCAAAATACGTGTGCTAAAGCTGTAGAAAGCAAGTTGTGTGTTGTTTACTGCAGTGTGTCAACTGCGTGAATATGTATAATGATGAAAAATAACATTACAAGTATTGCATCGTTCCTAAATGCAAGAATTATTCGGTAACTGCACCAGACAACATTTTTATTTCACTGTTACGAAAGTTATGGCAGCGCGCTATGCGAAGGGCCGACTTTGTATCTGCCAAGGGGACCCATTTTTGTTGTGAAGATCATTTCAATGGAAGTATGAACGATAATGATTAATAAAAAAAAGTACTTTACTCTGAGCACTACTTTGAATTTTAGGTTGAAACAGACTTAGGAAATCACATGTATATCAAAACTATGAAACCAGGCGTAATTCCTCATATATTTGATTGCTAGATTGACAGACCGATGGCCCATACATCTAAAGCTCCACCGTTTGTTCAAAAAAAAGAAAAACAAATTTTGTTGAATACTTGTAACAAAGATATCTCTGAAAATCAAATCATGTCTGATGAAGCAGGTACACAGGAAAAGACCTTTGATATTGGAATTCAAGTTAATAAACAGGTTTTTCGAAGATTAAAAGCTAAACAGACCGTAAATATTATATACCACCGAAAAAGAAATCGTTCTATTGAAATAGAATATTAGTTGAAAACTGGAATTCGAAAAACAATATTGAGCGAAGATCTATTTACGTCATAAAGAAAAATCTGAAATTATGTCTTGGAATACCAAGGTACTCTTTATTTATTATAGAACTTTTGTGTCAAAAATGCCAGTTACCGAGAATTGATATATACATTACTTCGAAGAAAATTGAATTGAATTGACGATAGCAGCGATTCATGATCTCCAACTACAGACCCGGTTGCCACCGCTAGAAGCTCGATTGCCTGGTGTGACGTCACGATGTACTGCGTGCGGTCTCAAATTTTCAATTGCTCTTGCTCAGTTGTTAATTGAGATATAAACCGGGAAATTTTGTGCGATACGTGGGAGATGATTTACTTTTATAATATATAATTTCCAATAAAAAACTAAATTAGCCTGATTGAACCAAAAACGAAATGGTTTTTCAGCAGGATGGTGCACCTCCTCATTATGCAGCTCCAGTGCGACAATTTTTGGATGATCATTTTCCTGGTAGCTGAATTGACAGAAGATGTCCTACAGAATGGCCACCAAGGTCTCCAGCTCTCACTCCTATAGATCTCTTTCTATGGGGTTATTTGAAGTCTAAAGTGTATGAGTTGGAATCAACAACATTGGAAGATTTAAGAGAGATTATCATGACGCATTGCTGAGAAATAACTCCCGAGATTCTCAATCATGTGTACTATTGTATGAAAGATGGTTACAACGTTTTTGAGCATTTAGAATAGGACATTTTTTTCTTTTCATTGTCCAGTCATCAGATTTTGATTCAATAATTAATAAAAAATCTCATTTACTTATTTATTGCTTCCATATTTGTCTCTAGAATGAATATTTGAAATTGTGGCATCCTGTATAATTGTTGACCTGTTTTTTGAATTTTTCCTGCGAATCATTATTTCAAAAGTTATTCAGGGTGTCTCGTTTTCAACTCACATAATTTGTAGCTCTCGAACCATAAGCTTCAGACCATATGTTTTATAATTTGTTGAAATCTGATCATCATGGAGAATCTTTTAATGCGAAACAATATAGGGTGATCCATTTTAAAAATGGTGACATGCTCTGGGACGCGATAGGGGAAGTAACATATGTCAAAATTTGCTTCCTTGTATACTATGGTTGACGTGTTTTTTATTTTTCCTGAAAATCATTGCACCAAAAGTTATTCAGGGTGGATCGGTTTAAATTGAATGCACTGTATGTGTGTATTACTGAAAATTCATTGTTAATATTCATTTGTGATGACAGTTTCAACACAGTTCTGGTTTGAATGCAACGCGCCCATCCGTAATTTAAAGCCGTCTTTTGATGTGAGATTTCAATCATGGATGAAGAAATGTGCAGTCTCAAAGTTAGGATCGATTTCAAATTCACATAACCAAAGATTTAGTGAATAGGAATAACCACTCGCACTAAAGCACAATCTAACGTCTCATCAAGCATTTGAATTTCTTCAGTTATTTCCGTCTCCCTTGAAATTTGAAGATCCACTTGTTGTTACGTTGAGATTATGGAGAATGAATATAATTCATTAATTAACAATGATTGGATATTGAATGCGTTTATAGCCAATTGCATTTCTTGTGCAAACCCGGCAATTTCTATTTTAAAAACTAGAATGGAAAGAAGGCATTCAGACAATCAAATTCCAATGAGTGAACGATAATAGAAATTGTGAAAAATTTTCATCACAAGGTCAGTCTGATCGCCTGATCAAAATAGAACCCCCTTCCTTCAAAAAACAGGAGATATGTGTGATAAAAATGTATTATTTCATCATAGAATTTATTGTATTTATAAGTGGATAACAACGGAGCTCAGATAATCAAATTTGACATCACAAGTTTCGCATTATTCATTGATATAATATAGATGTGAATCAGTAAATCACAGAATTGTATCAGTGCAAGTAGATATTTTGTCCTAATGTCAAAATACCAACCTGCTAATGAAGAAGGTGAGTATTCCATTATTTTTCATTTCATCTATCAAGTTATTCCATAAAATATACCTGTTTTTTCAATAATCAACTCAAGTTCCACTAAATGATAGGAATACCTTCAAAACTTAAATGTTGTATTAAAAGTGTTATTACATTCAACGTGAGGAAAAATCCGCTACCGAATAATTTCAAGTAATATAGTTATTTCTAGTAACGGAAATTACTATAATTTTCTTGATTATCACTATTATTCCTACCAAAACGGCTATACCGGTCGGCACGTTACGCGAAACTTGAACACATTCAAAGAGCGCACCGGCGTCATCAACCAATAATCATTTTCCACACCGTGAGGTGAGGATAATAATGTTCGAGAGTCATGTGCTCTGAGTAAATACAATGAGTCAAGGATGGTTTAGGCATTCTTCCGACCAAGACGTATCACGGCAAGCCGGTATAACCATGAGTTTTGAGAGTAGAGAAAGCATAAATCAAACAAGGACAATCAAAACGACCATTCAATCAGAGTTTTTTGAATGGAATCTGCGGAATTTGGAAAAATCTTGATATATAATGGGTTTCTTGTCCTCTTTTCGGACGAAATTTACCTCATTCAGGGTAAGGAATGATTAGTTATCATCTTTATTGTTATTATGACTCATTAGTACAAAAATAATATTATTTTTTGCAAAAATTGATTTTTTATTCTAAGCTAGAGAAAAGAGGCGACAAAGTTGAATCGAATAGTTTTATTAAGATCCAGTATAGATGTTCAATCATATTTGATTTCATCTTGTCCATTGTTATTTATTTCACACAGAAGGCTCATCCATTAACATATCTCCATATAATGAAAACGGAATTGAGGATGAGAAATTTTGCGTTATCTCTTTGATTTGAAGACTTTTTCATACTTCCTTCAGGAATTACCTATATTTCCGAAAAGTCAGGTAGTCAGACCCTGGATGTTCTGGAAGCCCAGAGTGTGAATTATTCTCATGTGTCCTTGTTTATACTGTATTCCACTTGAAAATACTCAGAAAGAAGTGATCCTGAATTACAATAATTCATTTATGTAAAAAGCACCATTTGGTATTTTGACGTTCAAATTTAAAATATGCAATTTGAACCGTTTGTGTGACTTGGTTCATATGGAAGAACAATGAACTTTGATTCAGTGTATTCTTGAAATTTGAGATGGACTGTTCGAAATGCTTGGTGTAGAAATAAATATTACTAGAGTTTAATCCCAACACCAAACCATTATTTTCAACACATCCACACGTGTTTCAATTACCAAGTGGTCATCTTCAGGAAGAAGATTATTCTTTCTCTTGAAGGAAGGAAGAAAGATTAATGTTCCTCTTGAAAATGATCACTTGGTGATTGAAACACGTGTCGAGATGTTGAAAATAACGGTTTGTGGTTGTGATAAAACTTCAGTAATATTTATATTTATTTTTGAAATGTCGAAGATTCACGAATATAATTGATGAATTTACGTTTCCTAATAAAATTGTCCATTATATTGAAAAAATTATCAATCTATGACCTGAAAATAATTTTCTCAATGACGTGGTTTCCTTCACTCAAAAGAACGTAACTAGCTAATGGGGAAAGTAGTTTAGACTTGTCATATGAGAACTTGATATTCGGTTATCTGTTGTTAGCAGTCGAAACAAAGTTTTTCACCCTAAATTTCTCCGTATAAAAAATGGCAAATACTTCTCCTTTGCTTTCCATTAAAAATTACTCAAGAAAATATTAGCTATGAAGTGGGGCAGCGAGTTTCCTACTGTCGTGTCCTCGTGCTACTTATAGAAATGGTTGGTGAACTGAATGAAGCTCTGTTTCATGCAGATTTCTATTAATCGTTCGTAGTATTGTATTTCATCTGCACCACGTTAATTGTTCTCCAGAAGATCCCTCAGATATTGGAAAGCAATTTCACATGATACTGATACATGATCAAGGATACGATGTATTCTTGATTTTCATGAAAGTCAAGTATATATATATATATATATATATATATATGATTTTCATATATATATATATATATATATATGTATATTGAAACAAACAGATATTGCCTGTCACATAAAATGTGGGACACCACATTATATATATATATATATATATATATATATATATATATATATATATATATATATATATATATATATATAAATACGAAGGTTATCGAGTGTCTTGATGATGGGCCAAAAGCCCGAAACACGTGTCTATGGTTTGCCACTTCCTTCATATATATGAAGAAGTTTTTAAATCGGACATAGCACTCAAGGAAGTGGCAAACCATAGACACGTGTTTCGGGCTTTTGGCCCATCATCAAGACACTCGATAACCTTCGTATTTATATATATATATATATATATATATATATATATATATATATATATATATATATATATATATATATATATAGAAAAAATTACTCTTTTTGCGACTAGTCAGAAAATAAGTGAAACAATATTTGGGTATGCATCAGGCCAAGAAATCAGATAAAATCAATTCAATACTCTGTTTGAAAAAAAGAATAGAAAAATTAGTACACCCTTCCCTCAAGCAAAAAAATCTCAAACTTCTTAGAGACATATTGATCGAAAATTCTTATCCCAGAAAACTTCTCAATAAAATAATTTTCAATACTGGCAGTAATACAAATTCCAATGTAATCAGCAGAAACGTATGTAATAATAATAGTTCACCTATCAATTTTTCTTATAAATCTATACCTAATCTTGGAAATTTATCTTCAAATATCATAAAACTTTTTCATAATGAACAAAATATCAAAATATGCCAAAAAAATATTGAAACTAAAAAGAATTTGAATATCAAATTAAAAGATAAAACGGGTGCTACCAAAAAGTCAAATGTGATTTATAACATTCCTTGTAACAATTGTAATTTGGATTATATTGGAACAACATCTGGAATTCTTAAAGATAGAATAACTTCACATGAAAGTGATATAAAGCTTAATAAGAAATCATGTGCATTAGCGCAACATTCTATAGAAACAGGACATAAAACAAATTACTCTAATATCAGTGTTAGGAATCACACGTTAAAAGGTAAGATCTCGTTAGTCCTTAGCTCGCACAAGTTTCTCAACTTCTGAGAGTTTTCGTTCCTATGGGGGCGACAGCTGATTAACAGAAAAACAGATTTTAAACAGATTTAAACAGATCACAGTTTTACATACAGAAAAAAAAAGGTTGAAATTAATAAGTCTTCTAATTGTATGAATAAGAGAACTGACATTGATAATCTCAGCATTATATAAAGTAACTTGCTGAAACTATACCAAAACTCACATTGAAATTAATGAAAATTGTATCAATCAACTTTCCCTTTAGAGTCAAAGATTATCAAATCATCATGCCCATTGAAAAATGACATTTATGTGAAGGTATGACATTTGTCAAACCAAAAAACTCCATGAATGGAGTTTTTTGGTTTGAGATTAATGGAGATTAATGGAAACATTAATGTTCAACTTTTTTCGTCGATTTATATGTTCATTTTTACTGTAAGTATGATTTGTAATTTTATTCATTGGCAAAAAAACCCACGACTCAATAAATTGTAGGCCCTGAAGAAGTGAAGAAGCTTCCCACTAGAAGCGAAAGCTTGACAAAGTAAAGCAGAGTTTTCGATTTTTTGACTGAGAGACCCCGTTATTCGATTCTACTATATATATATATATATATATATATATATATATATATATATATATATATATATATATATATATATATATATATATATATATATATATACATCAAAAGGGGGAAATTCGTGGACAGAACACTCAAGAAATATGGAGGCAAACCGCGGACACGTGTTTCTGGCTATTGGCCTCATCAGCGCGGTGCAGCCAATTGCAAAGATGTACAACAACTGGTTATCAAAAATGAAAAGACATCACATATGCACGGTGTCACCAACAGGAGCTAACCGCACATTTGTGGTTTCAATTAGAAGACCCAGCATTCCCAGGCATCATCTAACATCACCACGTAGGCAGCTATAGCTACCTGCGTGACTTCCGGGTCCAGGATATAAATACATAGATATAGATTATTATCGAGTGTGTATGATATACATCAAAAGGGGGAAATTCGTGGACAAAACACTCAAAAAATATGGAGGCAAACCACAGGCACGTGTTTCTGGCTATTGGCCTCATCAGCGCGGTGCAGCCAATTGCAAAGACGTACAACAACTGGTTATCAAAAATGAAAAAACATCACATATGCACGGTGTCACCAACAGGAGCTAACCGCACATTTGTGATTTCAATTAGAAGACCCAGCGCTGATGAGGCCAATAGCCAGAAACACGTGTCCGCGGTTTGCCTCCATATTTCTTGAGTGTTCTGTACACGAATTTCCCCCTTTTGATGTATATCATACACACTCGATAATAATCTATATCTATGTATTTATATATATATATATATATATATATATATATATATATATATATATATATATATATATATATATATATCAATTGGTCAGGAATCTAAATATTCGTATGAATACAATAAAGTAATCAAATTTCGAATATTCAAAACTAATATCGAATACTTCAGTCACCAGTGCTCATAAATCCAGTTATTATGCAAGTTATTGACTTTATGCGGACACATAAGCAATTACTTCGATAATTGTTTTGATCACGTCCATAGATTTCGTTTATGGTTACAATGAAATGTCAATGAATTGACCATGGAATATTGAAATGAAAATATTTGGTCGAGGTAATTACTTCAACGATAATACTTTTTCAAGTTCCATGGATGTTGCATAATTCATAATTAGTTCAGTAGTTAATGAATATAAGTTCAAGAACAAATAACCTGAATTTGCATTTTGGAAAGTCAAGAACAAATAACCTGAATTTTGAATTTGGAAAGTGAATGAATTGAAGCTAAATAGCTGCTTGAAAAAGTAATTAAATTCTAAAAAAAAAATCGCAAAAATACACATATACAAATTACTAGGAATTTCCATCATTTTTTTCCAGTCTCACGATAAATGTACAGTTAACTATTGCTCGACAAATTAGTCCAGAGTTTTGTTGAAAACACTCACTCAATGTCAATAAAAGTGGATGTTTAATATCAGATTCAATGAGTTGATGAACATCAGCTGCTTCTGTTTACACTGAATGTGGTATTCTCATGTACTTAAAAAATTAGTGATCACTTCTGACTGCGTGAAAATCCGTAATCCTAATCTACTGGAAACATTATCTTATTTTTGACGCAATGCCAATTCATGAAAAATAAAAACGGACATTTTGCTGGCTCCCGTACACTCAAAATAAGTTGAAAGTTTTTTTGGTGAAAATACTTAGGCTTTCTACTTTCATGTCTTCATACGAAGAAAGGGAAAAGAAACTCGTCACAAAAATATGTGCACAGATGTTCATTTCACATACAAACTGGAACAAAGGAACTACTATCATAAAAACTGAATATAAACTGCATATAAACTGAAAAATCACAATTCCTCATCCAGTTTGTACTTCAAATACACTTTATGGAATTGAAAAAGATATCATTCAGAGAAACGCTATACAACGTAATATATACAAGATCATCTTTCAAAAGTTAAGGAGCGTGTCACCAAGTTCATTCATTATTCCATCAAGAACCTACGCATTGGCTATAATAATTGGTTACATCGAATAATTCGTTAAAATAATATAACCTGAAGATGTATTCCACAAAAGCAATGTTATTTCTGCAGAAGAAAGTTACAACGTCATTTTTCCGTTAAGTTTTTCACAATATCGAATTGTATAATTCGGTTATTAAATTGGAAATATCATTTAATTCAATCCTTTCGTATACTGTTGATGGGTATACATCAAGCGGACAAGAAACTATATCAAAAGTTCAATGTCAGAAGTAGACCAATTCAACAATATCTTTTTCGAACTGAATCTGTGGTTGATTGATTAACGTTGTTGATATACCCAAAGATAAATTATATTCATCAGGATTTTTTTTCGGGAGGAAATAATATCGACATCAAATCACATAACTTAACAAAATGTTGAAAAGTTTTCAGTTATTTATATTAACATTCATTGTATTTCAGATGGAGGAGTCGACGGAATTTTGGGCATATCTGACATTACAGATGGCAAATCGATATGGAAAATGTTGGTAGCAGAATGCTTAGGAACGTTGGTTCTGGTATTCGTTGGTTGTGGTTCTTGTATTGAATTGTCCGCGCCTGCTAACTATGTTCAAATCGCTTTGACCTTTGGTTTAACAGTTGCAACTCTAGCCCAGGTGAGTTTCAATCATCGAGTATTTACCTGTACAACTTAAAGTTGGTTTTCAGTCGTGATACATATATCAAATCTACAGATTTTTGTATTCGTCTTAACATTGGAATGAAAAGTCCGATTTGAATTATGTATTGAGAAATTCACGTATACATTTTCAGATTTGATCATGAACCCATCCAGTTGGATAAAGATCTATATCATGATACACATGTCATTATCTTCTTATTCTTTCCGTGATATAATTAACTGGTAAATTTTCGTTATGTGGACACCCGACGATTTTGAAAAAATTTTTGACTGTACTTACGTATTTTGATGCGTAGATTACGAATCCGAAAGAAAAAAGCGGCGCTCTCCCTTATTTAAAAAGTTACGGCCCCTCAAAGTTCAGAAAAGGGCAACTTTTCAGCCTTCTTTTTCACTAAATAAACTATTTAAAAACACAAGCATCTATTCACTAGGTCACCTTTACACCTTATTCTTCCTTCTTTAACACTTTTCACTTCAATAATCAACATTTTTCTTATAAAAATGTTAAAAAATGTACGGAGCTGCTTTTTGGTTACATATCACTGTATTTTATTTTCTTAAGGTTAATGAATGGTTGGTACGACTGATGCAGTCCATATTCCTGAAGTAATTCAAATGTTTTTTACCTTCATTCTTTAGATCGTAAATTGGTTTTTGGTGGTGTATTACGAATTTGAAACAGTAGGCGACGGCAAATACCAACCGCTTTTTTCTGAAATGTCACTAATAACTAACCTTAAAATAGAATAATGTCACCAGGAGAAGCATTCGTTTTTAAATTAAGTTTTTTATAAGAAAAACGTTGATTATTGAAGTGAAAAGTGTTAAAGAAGGAGGAATAAGGTATAAAGGTGACCTAGTGAATGAATGCTTGTGTTTTTAAATAGTTTATTTAGTGAAAAAGAAGGCTGAAAAGTTGCCCTTTTCTGAACTTTGAAGGGCCGTAACTTTTTAAATAAGGGAGAGCGCCGCTTTTTTCTTTCGGATTCGTAATCTACGCATCAAAATACGTAAGTACAGTCAAATTTTTTTTCAAAATCGTCGGGTGTCCACATAACGAAAATTCACCAAAAAAAATTCTTGGTGATTACCTTACCCTTACAGTTAACTGTATTAGTGAGTTCAAAAAGCAGTTATTTCGATTTCAGTATTGTTATTGAATACATTTCTCTGCGTAATTTTGTAAGTCGATAGGATGAATGTAGGTGGTAAGTAAGTTAATAGGATGAGTGTAGGTGGTAATACATTGTTTTATGTATTTTCATCAGCTTTTACAGAGCACGCTGTATAATGTATTGATAAGGTTCAGCTATGCATCTGCCTGATAATGTATTGTTATATTGGAGAAAGAATATTCAATTCCCAAAGAAGATTTGAATAGACTCATCGAAAAACCAAAGGAAAAAAATTCAAATCGAATCCCTTCTCAATATTACTTTTGATGTACACCTCTGGAAATATGATGAAATTGATATAGTGAATTCAAAACATAACTTTTGGATTATGTCTTGTCTGGAGTAGAACTTGGAAAATTTTAAAGCACGTATCATTTTTTTGAAATCACCGATTTTGTGAAAATATAAATTGAAATCTGTTTTTCCATTAACCAGCTGTCGCCCCTTACAAACAATAACCATCAGAAGTCGAATCAAATTACCGGGCTGTTTTTTTAAAGAATAATCTTTGTCATATGCTCGAGAATGTTTATTACGGAAACAGATAGGTAAAAAATGTACTTACTAACTTGAGGTTATAGTGAAGAGTCAGACGTGGCAATGAGAGCAACAAAGTTGATAGTTTTCATCATCTAGGAATCTGTCACACATTCAGTTTAACATTACACAGAAAAAAAATTTTGAAAAACTATTACACTGGCTCATGCTTGGCACTTATACGAATTTGGTAATTGACAATGTGAATAAAAACATTGGAAGTTCAACAATTTGACAGATAATCGACAGGATTATCGAAAGGCACACCAGTGCTGATTCTGTCAAAAACCACTTACGTCATTTGGAAGTGGCAGCACTGCACCCAGAGTAAAACAGATACTTTTGATTGGATTATCTAAGAACAATTCGTTCAGGCCAGTCTCATCTCCCTACACAGTAGGTTAATGGACTGACACCCATCAGAAAACAACTACTTCCCTGGCTAATACCACGAAGGGCGTTAGATTATATCCGACAGGTGTCAGTGCAGGATTCTTCACAGAAGTTATTCCTGCATATGCTGTTGGCGATACAACTGCCGCAATATATTTTTAATTATTGGAACACACTTGCAGACCGGTTTCGGGCTGTTTGGCCACTCGTCAGTGCAAGGTAGTGTATATCATCAACATAAAGTCGATGATTTCCGATAATTGAAAATCGAATTCCGTCAGAGTATCATTCTTCGAACTAAGCTGAAGCATACAACAAACAACAGGTTTGTCGTCGCCCCATCTGCCTGTGAACGAGGTAACCAACTGCATATCCGAAATTTGCCCAATTCCTCGTATAAGGACAGAAAACTTTCACATATAGTCAGTGGGCATGCTTGAAGACTGGCTATAAATCAAATTATCTAAGAACAATTCGTTCAGGCCAGTCTCATTAACCTACTGTGTAGGAAGATGAGACTGGCCTGAACGAATTGTTCTTAGATAATTTGATTTATAGCCAGTCTTCAAGTATGCCCACTGACTATATGTGAAACTTCTGATTGGGTTAACCATTTGGTGTGTTTTTCGGTAATTCTGTTGTTTCTCTGTCAAATTGTTAAACTTAAAATTGTTTTTCACATTGTCAATTATTAAATTCGAATAAGTGGCAAGCATGGTACAGTGACATAGATTTTTTTTTATTTTGAATAAAATAATTTTTTATACTTTTTCTCTGTAATGTTAAACTGAATGTGTAACACTTTTCTACATGATGAAAAGTATTAACTTTGTTTTTCTCATTGCCACTTCTGACTTTCTACTATAACCTCAAGTTAGTAAGTACATTTTTTTACCTATATGGTCAACAATTCTGTTGCAATGTTATATATTCTAACTGGAACCACAAATGTGCGGTTGGCTTCTGTTGTTGACTCCGTGCGTATATGTTGTTTATTTGAAAAAAAAATTTATAGCACATTGGATATTGGACTGGTTTCCTGAAATAGAATACAATTTTTTGTATTACTGTTGTTTTTCTTTTGAATTAATTCATTTGTTGAGTGTTTATAATTTTTTGTTTTGTACGTACCTTGCTCAAAATTATTGATTACTTTTCAAAATGTAAATGATGTTGAAGTGCTGTTGTTCTTCTCATTTGATAGTGATTGTTAGTGAAGCTTCTGGTCATGTTTTCCTATGTATTTGATGTTTATTTTTTTGTCTTACAAATGGCAGGTGGAGGGATTTTCTGTGTGTGCAGCAAAATCATAAACGTATTTAAACAAAAACAGAATATGAAAATTTTACAAAAGAAAGTTGAACCCTTAATCAAACTACATTCAAAATGGAAAGATGAAGATCCATTATTTGAAAAGTCACATATAGTTTACGAAATTCCCTTCTACAATTGTGATAAGATATATGTAAGACAAACAGAAAACGATTTAAAAACCCGCATAGCTCTTCATAAAAGTAATTGTAAAAATTTAAAACAAAATTCTTGTGCTCTAACACAACACGTTCTAGATCAGTGGTCGCCAACCTCTTCAATGTGTTGAGCTACTTTGTTAATTTTGGAATAAACAGCGAGCTATCCACACGGAAACCACGTAACGCAACGTAAATGAAATAATCCACAGTTAATTTATCATTATATGTATTTATTTTACTATTTAACTGGTAATACATAATACATAGGTACTAATAATAAACTAATAACAAAATAACTAATATTACCAGTACGTACTTGTTCATAGCTACATTCCTACCTATCAAACGAAGGTGTTTGAAAAATAAACACAAACTTTTATCCAGCCACAACGGCATGTCACGTATGATTTAATAATAGTTAATAACAACAAAAAAGTACCGCACTATCATGAACATAAACATTGAAAAATAAAAAAGCACGTTCAATGAGAAGGCTGACACTCAGACTCATCGATAATTTTTTGAATGTTTGATGCAGCCATTCGAATACAATTATCCAAATGTTCATCTGTAAGTCGATTGCGATATTTGTTCTTAATAAACTTCATATTGGAAAAATAAGATTCACACAAATAGGTTGAACTGAATAATGCTTTCACTTTCAAGGCAACACGGCATAGAACTGAATATTTGTCTTTACTTACAATAGGCCAGATACATTCAGTACTTGAGACTAACGATTTTAAGGCTAAATCATTTTGAAACTCAATGACTTCCATTTCTGTTGCAGCGATGTCTTCGCCAAAGTTCTGCATAACACAAGTTGCAAACTGTTGGGATATCAATTTCCATAAAGGGTGAAACAACAAACTGCGCTACTGAAGCCATTTCATTGAGATTCTTAAAACGATTTTTGAAGTTATTCTTCAGGGTAGAAATTATTTCTACATGATATTTGTTGTCATAGGATTCTAATGGATTTTGAGATATTTTTTCTGAAAGAATAGGAAAATGCTTGGCATCGCTGTTAATTAGGTTTTGTTCCCAAAACTCCAGCTTTTTGATAAATGCTTTTATATCAGAAATCATTTTCGCTAGTTCTTTGTCTCTCCCCTGAAGCTGCAAATTAAGTTCGTTTAATTTCTCTGTAATGTCCACGAGAAAACCAAAATCTCTAAGCCAGATTGAATTTTCTAGTTCCGGAGTCGGTTCATCGCGTTGTTTGAAAAATTGAACTATGCCAGATAGGAGTAGTTGTTTACAGCTGATTCTCGGCCTCCCCCCACCACTATGACGTATTAATTGCTTTTTTTATTGGTTGTTGTTTGGTGAAGTTTTTTTGTTGTGCAGTGAAGTCAAGGCGTTGTGACCTTGAAGTGTCTGGTGCATGGATCGTTCAGATTTTTTTTTCATATGAGATTTTGTGTGTTTATGTGTGTGTGTGTGTGTGTGTGTGTGTGTGTGTGTGTAGGAGAATGCACGGTACAGGGTTTCATCATGTGCTTGTTTGTCTATGTACAAACATACGTCTGCATACTTCGAAGATCCTCCAAGTAATAAATGCTCCATCGGTGTTAGGGCACCAAGTTAGTAGTGGAGTGACGTCACAGCAATAACCGTTCAACGGCTAGAGAGCGACATGTTCACTCCACGACGTGTGGCAGAGTAATGCGTATTCATCGGTCTGCCCTCACCTCTCCCGAAGCGATGAAGGTTCGCTCTAGCCCCGCTATCGATGGTGACACAACGGCAGCCGAGGACCGTTTGCCTAGCGTCTACCCTCTCCGAGACCGCAACGACCACTGCTTGCTCGTATATCGACATCTGTTATCGCATTCAGTTGGGAGGTAATCTTGGCGCATGTAGTTGAGAAGTGGGGTTGGCTATGACGTCTTGACGGGTCCTATCAGAGTGTATTTAAGAAGCGTACGAGTGTTGGCTATGTCAGTTTACATCAAGTGAGTTAGTGAGAACTATTATATAAAATGTATTCCTGTGACTGTGGTAAATCTTTCACTCGTAGTGATAATCTTCGTCGGCATCAGCTCCAGAGTTGCCAAGGAGGGCCTGCAGTGAAACGGGTGAGAGTAGATAATGCAACACCTATGTATATGTGCAATTGTTGTAATGTGACAATTCCTATGACCCAAGTGAATTCTCACCGAAGAACCATGAGTCATAAAAATAATGCATGTGTTCAATTGTCTGACGGTGTTCAAATTATAACGAATGCATTCAATTGCCGCATTGCTACATACAGGGTGGAGAGTTCGATTGTAACCAGTGACTTCATGTCATTTTTCAATGAGATTAGGCAGAAGGTCATTGAATTACTGGAATCAGCCATCAGGATCCATAAAAGCATCAAGGTGAATATGGAAGTTTTTGGGAATTATATTCTTCAGACTGATGATTCGAGGGACACGAAGTCATTTAATTCCCAAAATAAAATAGTGGACCAATCTTCAGATTTGAATGCTGTTTTTGATGGATTCCGTGATGTAATTGTGGCTCAAACGACTGAGTTCCAGGATCGTGACTCAGGTATTTATTTTTTAAAAATTTCAATAAGATTGAATAGTAATTTTTTTTTTAATAATTCAGGTTGGACTTGTGAAAAAATATTGTTTCTCGAGGTCAACATTAATAAATACAGTCCACTGGAAGGACGTTCATATGTGAAGCTGCCTCAATGTATTCAATGGAAGAAAGCTGTTGTGAATGTTCGTAATGAAGATCAATATTGTTTTGCTTGGGCTATAACATCAGCATTATATCCTGCAGATAGTCGAGTGTCCGAACTTACGTCATATCCACATTTTTCCACTGTTTTAGATGTCACAGGTATGGATTTTCCGGTTGAAGTTAATAATAAGAGTATCGAAATATTCGAAGATAGGAATGATATTTCAATTAATGTTTACGGTTTAGAGAGTACATTTGAGAAGGGTAAAATGAAGTATGAAGTGATTGGTCCATTGCGATACTCACAGAGAAGACTCCGGAGACATGTCAATTTGTTGTTTATAACTGATGACTCCGGTAATGGTCACTATTGTTGGATCAAAGATCTTTCAAGATTAGTTTCTAATCAACTATCAGCTCATAGACAGAAAAAATATTTTTGTGACGGATGTTTGATATATTTTTCTGATGAGAGATTGCTTTTACGTCATAATATGTATGATTGTAATCACATTAGTACCACAACACCAACTACTAATTTAAAGATCAATAAATATGGTAGAATGGTTGCGGAAAATAAACTAATGTTTGAAAACTTTGAGAGGCAAATGAGGGTGCCATTTGTAGTGTATGCTGATTTTGAATCAGTGCTTAAACCGATTCATGTGAATGAGCCAAATCCTGAAAGTTCATACACGATTAAAACATTCAAACATGCCCCATATTCATTTGCTTATTTGATAAAGTGTTCATATAATGATGATTTGTCAAAATTTGTTACATATAGGGGTGTAGATGCAGCTCAGAAATTTGTGAGTAGCATTGAAGATGATTTGAAAGAGATACATGAAAATCATCTCAGAAACCCTAAACCGATGGATACACAAACTGACGAAGAAGAAGAACAGTTTACTGCAGCCAGAACTTGTGGTATATGTAATAAAGCATTTACTGATGGTGAAGTCAAAGTAAGAGATCATTGTCATGTCACAGGAAAGAAAAGATCACATGCCGCTCACTCGAAATGTAATTTAAATTTCAAAATACCAAACTTCATACCTATCATTTTTCATAATTTAAGTGGTTATGATTGTCATTTATTCATAAAAGAATTGTATAGGAATAAAGAGAAAGTTGATGTTATCCCGCAAACTAAAGAGAAATATATATCTTTCACGAAGCATCTCTTCACACACAGCTATACCGATAAAGATGGTGTGGTTAGGAAGAATTATCTCAAAATGAGATTTATCGATAGTTATAAATTTATGACTAATTCGTTGAAGAAGTTGGGTGCAAACTTGACCTCCGATCAATGTTTGGAGATGCACAAACATTTCCCACAAATTGAGAAATTCAATTTGATGAGACAGAAAGGTGTATTTCCATATAGTTTTGTTGATGACATTGACAAATTGAATTATCCATTACTTCCGACAAAAAATCAGTTTTATGACACACTCAATTGTGAACATATATCGGAAACTGATTATGATAGGGCTAGAAATGTTTGGAATTTATTCGAGTGTCAGAATTTGGGGGAATACTCTGATTTGTATTTGAAGTCGGATGTATTGCTACTATGTGATATTTTTGAAAACTTCCGCACCACAAGTTTAGAGATATATAACTTAGATCCGGCACAATATTATACTGCACCTGGATTATCATGGGATGCCATGTTGAAGTTCACTAATGTTGAATTGGAATTACTAACTGACATTGATATGATTCACTTTTTTCAAAAAGGTATACGAGGTGGAATTAGTCAATGTAGCGAGAGGAAACATATAGCAAATAATAGATTTTTACCCAATTATAATCCCAATGAACCTTCCACATTCATTACATATTTAGATGCAACAAATCTATACGGTCACAGTATGTCACAACCTCTACCAACAAGTGAATTTACATGGTTGACACCAAATGAAATTCTTAATCTCGATGTGATGGATGTGAGTACTGATAGTCCGTATGGGTATGTATTTGAAGTGGACATTCATTATCCACAAGAGTTGCATGATAAACATTCTGACCTTCCATTTTTAGTCGAATAAATAATACCACCTCGTACACAATCGAAAATTCCCAAATTAATTCCAAATTTGAATGATAAAAGAAAATATATTGTTCATTATAGGAATCTACAGCAAGCTGTCAAAAATGGATTGATTGTAATGAATACACATAGAGTATTGAAATTCAAACAATCATGCTGGATGAAACCCTATATAGATCTTAATACTGAAATGCGTAATAGGTCTAACAACAAATCTGTTAAAGATTTCTATAAACTAATGAATAATGCGGTGTATGGAAAGACAATGGAGAATGTAGATAATCGAATTGATGTTAGACTCGTTACACATTGGGAAAATATAAAGAAAAATATAGGTGCCAGCACTCTCATAGCCAAACCAAATTTCAAAAATTGTTCAATTTTCACTGATAATTTCGTTGCCATTCAATTGGGTAGAGTGAAGGTTCATTACGATAAACCATTATATTTGGGATTTTCCATATTAGAATTATCTAAAACAGTCATGTATGACTTTTTCTATGGATGCATCAAACAACACTTTGATGAAAATGTCTCTTTACTTTACACAGATACCGACTCGCTCATTCTTAAAGTAAACACAGAAAATTTTTATGAATTCATAAAAACTAACATAAGTAGATTTGATACATCCAATTACAGTATAGTTAACCAATTCAATATTCCAGTAACAAGTTCAGTCTTGGGTAACTTCAAAGATGAATTTCCAAATGATCCAATCATGAGTTTTTATGGTACAGGTGCTAAAGCATATTATGTGAAATCTGTTGATGGTGAATTTAAGAAAGCCAAAGGGGTTAAACGATCGGTAATAAAGAATGAATTGACATGCGAAGATTATCAAAAAATCGTCGAACAAGGTGGTATGATATTCAGAAAGATGAATTCATTTAGAAGCGTGTTGCATGATATGTATACTGAATTGAAAAATAAAGTTGCATTATCATACCACGACGATAAACGATTTATCATTCCGAATACTACCCACACTCTTCCTTGGGGTCATAATGATATTGAATTTTATGAAAACGATCCAAATGAGAACATTCGTTGGATAAGTAATATTATTCAACAATCACAATCTCAGGAGACTCCATTGGATCAATTGATTAATTTATTATCTGCCGAGATCAATGATTGAAGTATCATTCAATATCTTCAAAACCGGAAAATTCAATATGACAGAAGTATTGTGATATTAATGTATTATGTATGTATGTATATGTATTACTGTAATGAATATAAAATGATTGAAATTTTATTTGTATTATTTCTATTTCCCTAATCGATTACTGCAGTATATAGTATAATGTAAAAGAAAGGAATATCAGTTTGAAAAGAATCATCGTGGGTGCACAATGTCTAAAACAATCGATAAATTTGGCAGAAAAAAAAATGGGGTGGTAATGTCATCCGAGGTCCACCCGGCAATGGATTTAAATTAACAAAAGATGGTCATTATGACATGCAAAGAAAAATATTGAAAAATACAAGCGAACCAATTGACAAGAGTGATTGTGTAACTGTATCATACCTTGAGGGGGAAATTAACGGAACAAAGGAGGTTATACTTCTAGCCCTACAAGCTGCAATACAATCCACAATAGGCAATATTGCTCGCGATGCCCGTCAAGCATTTGACGATAAAATTGCAGAGGCTCGGATAACTTTCACTCGTAAATTTGACAAACTTACAAATGATGTAGACATAAAAATGTCTGACATAACAGCGTCTACAAATAAAAAATTTGATGCTATGTCAAACATAACAGCGACTACAATGAAAAAGTATGATGTACTGGAAGAGAGAGTTGAAGTTTTGGAGAAAAGCCATAAAGTCAGGCCATCAGGTGGAGTGGGATATCCAGGACTGAACATTGATCCAAATATTAGAATAATAGAACCAAAACCAAAAGCAACAGATGACGTATTGATTGAACCAACATGGTGAATAGTGAAGTGGAATAGCCTGCCTGGGCAGGGCCTGATTAAGTTAGGTTAGGAAAAAAAATGTGTATTTGAAAAATTAATAATGAAAGTTATCAACAAGTATTATTATATATATTTCAATGTTCCTGAAGTGGCATTAGTGATGTACTCGAATTCTGACTTGACATGTTCCCAACTGTTAAAATTTGAAAAAAAAAAATTTTATTTGAAAAAAAAAGCAAATTTGAAAAAAATTTTTTGAAATTTGAAAATAAATTTTAAAATTAAAAAAAAAATATTTTTTCACAAACCTATACCCTCTTGCCCCCCCCGCCTCCTTCTTATTATTTTTTCTAGTTTTTTTCTAGTTTTGTCATTGCCAAGTTTCGAACTTGGATAGTCTATGCGGTAGGATGATACCTTAACATCTACGCTGCCACAGGCCCACTTATACTAACAGTTTCAATTCTATTTAAATCACAAGGAATAATGGTGAGAAATAAAGAAAAAAATTTTTGGTCACACGGGGATTTGAACTCATGTCATACGTCTGCATAGGCTAGGGTCTTAACCATTACGCCACAGGCTTACATATTGGTGTTAATAACATTTATTATTCTATATAAGATATGAAAGCTTCATTTATATAAAAATTATTGATTTTTTTTATGGGTAATCCGGGATTTGAACCACTAATATCAATATTTTACTTTTTTATGAATTAATAAAGGTTAAAAAAAAAAAAAAAAATTGATCGTCGAGATTCGGAATCTTTCTCAAGATTACAACCCGTTCTTTTCTCGAAAAATATCGATCCTGCGAAAAAACCGGGATTTGAACCACTAATATCAATATTTTACTTTTTTTTATGAATTATTAAAGGTTTATAATTAAAAAAAAAATTTGATCGTCAAGATTCGGAATCTTTCTCAAGATTACAACCCGTTCTTTTCTCGAAAAATATCGATCCTGCGAAAAAACCGGGATTTGAACCACTAATATCAATATTTTACTTTTTCTATGAATTATTAAAGGTTTATAATTAAAAAAAAATTTTGATCGTCAAGATTCGGAATTTTTCTCAAGATTACAACCCATTCTTTTCTCGAAAAATATCGATCCTGCGAAAAAATTAATGGAGACCAAATTTGTTGGAAATTGAATTCTCTACAACTTTTGTCATTACTATTTTTCGTGTAAAATTGAAAATAAGTGTAATAAATTCAATATTACATAATGAGATTACAACCCGTTCTTTTCTTGAAAAATATCAATCCTGCGAAAAAATTAATGAAGACCAAATTTGTTGGAAATTGAATTCTCTACAACTTTTGTCATTACTATTTTTCGTGTAAAATTGAAAATGAGTGTAATAAATTCAATATTACATAATGAGATTACAACCCGTTCTTTTCTTGAAAAATATCAATCCTGCGAAAAAATTAATGGAGACCAAATTTGTTGGAAATTGAATTCTCTACAACTTTTGTCATTACCATTTTTCGTGTAAAATTGAAAATAAGTGTAATAAATTTAATATTACATAATGAAATTACAACCCGTTCTTTTCTCGAAAAATATCAATCCTGCGAAAAAATTAATGGAGACCAAATTTGTTGGAAATTAAATTCTCTACAACTTTTGTCATCACTATTTTTCGTGTTAAATTGAAAATAAGTGTAATAAATTCAATATTACATAATGAGATTACAACCCGTTCTTTTCTTGAAAAATATCAATCCTGCGAAAAAATTAATGAATACCAAATTTGTTGGAAATTGAATTCTCTACAACTTTTGTCATTACCATTTTTCGTGTAAAACTGAAAATAAGTGTAATAAATTTAATATTACATAATGAGATTACAACCCGTTCTTTTCTCGAAAAATATCAATCCTGCGAAAAAATTGATAGAGACCAAATTTGTTGGAAATTAAATTCTCTACAACTTTTGTCATTACTATTTTTCGTGTTAAATTGAAAATAAGTGTAATAAATTCAATATTACATAATGAGATTACAACCCGTTCTTTTCTCGAAAAATATCAATCCTGCGAAAAAAATAATAGAGACCAAATTTGTTGAAAATTAAATTCTCTACAACTTTTGTCATTACTATTTTTCGTGTAAAATTGAAAATAAGTGTAATAAATTCAATATTATAATAATGAGATTCCACCACTCATTTCTCAAAAAATATCGATTCTACATACACACTGAACATTAAATACCCCCATTATTGATTTTAATAATATAGATTTACAAAAAATAAAGATTTTTTTCTCCAGTCACAATTCAAGTAGATGATCAATGCCGGTTCTATGACTGAGGATGACCAATGCCGGTTCAATGACTAAAAATTTTTAATTTTATGTTTCATTAAAAAAAATTTAACAACACACTGTAGTCCCCGCCCACTCTCCTCCACTTTTAGCCCCGCCCCCTTCCCACCATTGCTCGCCTCACCCCACAATTGCGCATGCGCGCCCCCACCTCACTCCCACCACTCCCACTTCTGCCTACACCCTGAGGAGCACACTTCTCGGCATTCAGTACGACAAGTCTTCTCATCGAGTGCAGTCCAGCTACAGCAATCTACTACAACACCAGTCTAATACAGCAGTCTTCTACAGTCTACAACAAGCGAATTTTGAGTAAGTTATCAATGTTACTTTTTCATAACAACTAACTTTGTATTACATTTTCAGAATGGAAAACTACACGCAGGAAATCGACAACGCTGTGGCATCGATCATACCTGTGGATGTTGAGGTGGAGCGACCAGGCAGCCCTGACATGTTCGAGGGAGACGAGGTGGCGATGGTCTAAGAGGTGAAGGCTTCAACTTCGGGTGGTGTGCAGCGGCCACGCAGCCCTGTCTCATTTCAGGAAGACAGGGTTGTTAACAAAGCCAAGCGGCAATCTGCAGCTAAGGTTGGTCCTATTCAAAGGTATAGGAGTAAATGCAATAGGACTAACCCTTATGCAGGTAGTTGGTCGACCGCCAAAAGGAATCCTCCGAGACGTCCCACACCGCTCGCATTGACAGTGGAAAGACGGAGGGCATATAAGCCGGTGCCGAGGGTGCCATCTCCAGGTGAAATCCTCACCCAATTTGCATTATCAGCGATGTTGACACCCATGGAACTCACACCGGTGCCTGATCCTGCCATGGAGGTCGTGCCACCAGTGTCGAAGCCTGCCGG